>NW_022631017.1:11008049-11087705 GCF_010015895.1 Lontra canadensis
GTATATCACTAAAATCTAATTTTAAAATGATATATATATGTATATCATTTTAAAATTAGATTTTAGTAATAAATAAGTGCTGAATTTTGTTAAATACTTTTTGCATCAATTATTATCATGTTGTTTGCTTTTTATACATATACATATACATGTATATGTATATGTATATGTATATATATCATATATATATCAATTATCATAATATAATGTAGTGATATATTATTATATATTACTTATTATGTATATTAAGTATCCTAACTTAAAAGTCTGAATGCTTTTTATCTAAGGTCAAAAACAAGACAAGGATAAACACACATATTCAAATCATACTGGAAGTCCTAGCCAGTGTAATAAGGCAAGAAAAAAAAAGACATATGATTGGAAAGGAAGGAATAAGAGGATCTTAATCACACACAACACAATATCTACACAGATAATTCCAAGGAATCTACAAAAAACTTCCTAAATTAATAAGTGAGTTTTGTAAGTTTGCAGAATTCAGTGTCAACATATATAAATTGGCATTCCTAGGTACTAGCAATTAACAATTGGACATCAAACTTTTAAAAACACCATCTACAAAAGCTTCAAGAAAATGAAATATTCTAACAAACCTTGTTCAAGGAATGTCTACTAAAACAAAAACAAAAACAAACAAACAAATATTGGGTACTGATGCAATAAATCAAAGACAACTTATGTAGAGAGAAATGCCACATTCATGAGCTGGATGACTCTGTGTAATTAAGATATCAATTATCCTTAAATGATCTATCAATATAGAGCAATTCTGATAAAAATTCCAGCAGAAAAATTTATAGATATAGACACATTGATTTTTAAATTTATGTGCAAAAGCAAAGAAATTGGGTAGACAAAAACAATCTCAAAAAGAAGAAGGTGGAGAGTTCATACTCCATGATTTTAAGACTTACTAAAAAGCTTTAGTGATCAAGGCAGGGTGGCAATAATATAGAAATAGACACATAATTAATGGAACAGAATATAAAGTTAATAAATGAACTCATACAAACATAGCCAATTGATTTTTGACAAAGGCAGCTCAATGGAGAGAAGGTTGTCTTTTCAACAGATGGTGTTAGAACACCAATTAAATACCATATGCAAAATCATCATTATCATCATCTTGAACTAAACTGCAACTTAATACAAAAATTAAACTCAAACAGATCACTGATCTAAACATAAACTCTAATGCTATAAAACTTTTAGAAAAAAAATAGGAGGAAATCTTCATAACGTTAGTTTAGGCAATGAGTTCATAGATATGGCACCAAATCGTGATGATCCATAGAAGGGGCCCGTTCACCTGAATGTTCATAGTAGCCATGTCCACAGTAGTCAAACTATGGAAAGAACCTAGATGTCCATCAACAGATGAATGGATAAAGAAGATTTTATACACAAACACACACACACACACACACACACACATATACACAATGGAATACTATGCAGCCATCAAAAGAAATGAAATCTTGTCATTTGTAACAATGTAGATGGAACTAGAGGGTATTATGCTGAGCGAAATAAGTCAATCAGAGAAAGACAATTATCATATGATTTTCCTGATATGAGGAATTTGAGAGGCAAAGTGGGGGGTTTGGGGAGTAGGGAAGGAAAAAATGAAACAAGATGGGATCAGGAGGGAGACAAACCATAAGGGACTCTTAATCTCACAAAACAAACTGAGGATTGCTGGGGGTAGAGGGGTAGGGAAACGGTGGTTGGGTTATGGGCATTGGCGAGGGTATGTCCTATGGTGAGTGCTGTGAAGTATGTAAGCCTGATGATTCACAGTCCTGAACCTCTGGGCCTAATAATACATTAAATGTTAATAAAAAAATACGGATCACAAATAAACACCTGAAAAGATACTCAACATCATTAGCCATTAGGGAAATGCAGATTAAAATCACAGTTAGATTCACACCTATTAGAATGCCTACAATTTTTTTTTTTTAAATCTCATAATACTAAGTGTGGTGAAGATACAAAGCAACTGAAACTCTTATATGTTGCTGGTGGGTGTACAAAATGGCACAAGCAATCTCAATAAGTCTCATTTGGCAGTTTGGCAGAATCTTATAAATTTAATATATATACACACCTTATTACCCAGCAGTCACACTTATCTATTTACCCTATGTAAATGAATCTTTCTTTGTAAGACTTTATGTTTAAGTAATCTCTACATCTTACATGGGACTTGAGCTCACAACCCCAGGATCAAGAGTCACATACTCTAACGACTGAGCCAGCAAGGCACCCCTGTATAAAGGAATCTTATGTTCACACAAAAACCAAATACAAATGTTTATATAGTGAGTAGCTCTATTCATGACTGTTAAAATATGGAAAGAACTGAGGTGCTCTTCAAGGAGGATGGGTAAACAATCTATGATATACCAATATAATAGAATGCCATGCAAGCAATAAAAAAGAACTATTGACGTAGGGAACAACATGAAAGAATTTTAAATGCTGAGTAAAAGAACCCAGACTCCAGTGATTACATACTGTATGATTCCATCTACATAAACTTCTGGAAAAGACAAAACTATAGGGATAAAGAAAAGATAGGTGATTGTTAGGAGTTAGGAATGGAAGGGGGTGGGGAGCAAGGTTTGACCATAAAACAAAATGGGATCCATGAGGGACTATTTAGGATGATGAAACTATTTTATATGCTGATTGTGGTGGTGGTTACTCAGATCTACATGGGTTAAAACCTATAGGACCATACACCAAAGACCCAATTTGACTATATGTTGTTAGTTATCAAGAACACACAAATTCAAACCATAATGACGGGTGCCTGGGTGTCTCAATCAGTTGGGTATCTGACTTTTGGTTTTGGCGAGGTCATGATGTCAGGATCATCATGTAGAGCTCCTGATGGGCTCCATGCTCAGCAGGGAGTCTGTTTCCCCTCTCTCTCACCCTCTGCCCCTCCCCCCACTCGTGAACTCTCTTAAATAAATACAATCTTAAAAAAAAAAAAAAAGATTCTCTCTCTCCCTTGCCTTCTGCCTCTCCCCCTCTTAAAAAACAAAAACAAAACATAACAAAAACCGAGATGCCTGGGTGGCTTGGTTGGGTAAGTGTCGGTCTTTGGTTCAGGTCATGATCCCAGGATCCTGAGATTGAGTCCCGCTTTGGGCTCCTTGCTCAGTGGGGGGGCTACTTCTCCCTCTGCCTGCCACTCCCCGTTTGTGCTCACTCACTCTCTCTCTGACAAATAAATAAAATCTTTAAAAAACAACAACAACAAAAACGATAATGAAACACGACTTTACACCCACTTTAAAGCCACTAGAATGGCTAAAGTTAAATATATGGCACAGACAGAACCAAATGTTGACAAGATATGGAGCAAGCAGGACTCTCATACATTGCTTGGAAATCACTGTGGCAATTTCTCATGAAGTTAGACATAACTTATTCTATGACCCAGCCATTTCACCTCTAGGTATTACAAGAGAAATAAAAAGATATGCACATGAAAAGACTTGTATATGAATGTGCATAGCAGCTGTATTGGTAATCACCTCAAACATAAAATACTATGCAAAAGAAACCAAGCAGGGATGCCTGGGTGGCTCAGTTGGTTAAGCAGCTGACTTCGGCTCAGGTCATGATCCCAGGGTCCTAGGATCGAGTCCCGCATCGGGCTCCTTGCTCGGCGGGGAGCCTGCTTCTCCCTCTGCCTCTGCCTGCCATTCTGTCTGCCTGTGCTCGCGGTCTCTCTAACAAATAAATAAAATCTTAAAAAAAAAAAAAAAAGAAGCCAAGCAGTTGAAGTTCAAGAGCAGTTGAAACTAATCAATGGTGATATCAGAACAGTGATTGGCTCTGGAACAGAAGAACTGACTGAAAAGGGGTGTGAAGGAACTTTCTAAGGTGCTAGAAATATTTTACATTTTGATTGAACTGGTGGTCACACAGAGACATACATTGTCAAAATTCATAAACTGTTCACACTTAGTGCTGTGATTTAACTGGATATAAAATTTATCTCCGTAAAAAAATTACCATATATATCATACACAACATATATATGTAAGTCAGTGAGAAAGCTGTTATCCAGCTTAAATAAGAAAACTGAATTGCGAGCTGGTCTTTACACTCATGTTTTGTTGAACAATCAATTTTTAATTTTTGTTTTGATGGTCAGATGTGTTGAAAATCCCCACTTGCAGATTCATAAAGATGTATTGCTACAAATGGAATTAAAGTTTCTAGAGTGTTTTTTAAAATCAAGGCAAGAATAATCCTATCTCAAGGAATACTAGAATTCTTCAAGTGTGTTTGAGTTAAATTTCAATTATTTTTTTGGTCTAAGATCAATGAATTCATCTTCAGTTAGGTCAACATCTTAACATCTTTGATTCAGCTTATATAAGAAAGAAATGGATTGCATATCTATGGTTCAATTTAGGAGCCATCAAGGTAGAAATAACTTTTGAAGTACTTCTGAAGTGTTCCAGAAATTTGCAGATTTCTCTTTCCAAAAAAATTGCCAGAATTTTGTATCACAACTCCATCTTAGACAAGCACGTCCTCCAGTTTCTTCTTTAGCAATTACTTAACCAGGTATGTTTTAAGTTTTTTAGGAAGCAACTGTATTGTTGACTTTATAGCATTGAACTGAAAGGTTTCATTCACGTGGTTAAAAACAGATGCCAGGTAAGCCAATACATAGATAAAATTCTTTTTCTCGTGTTCCAAGGGTAGATTTTTTTTCCCTCTCTTTTTAAAATTTCAGTTAAATTAAAACTTCTGCCCTTACAAGGGGGGGAAGAAAAAGGAGAGAGGGAAAGAAACCATAAGAGACTCTTAAGGATCCAGAACAAACAGGGTTGATGGAGGAAGGTGGGTGGGGGGTGGGCTAGATGGGGGATGGGTATTAAAGAATGCACTTGTGATGGGCTCTGGGATTGTATGTAAATGATGAATCACCAAATTCTACTGAACCAATATTGCACTGTATGTTAACTAACTAAAATTTAAATCAAAATTTAAAAGAAACAAAAAAAAACTTCTGCTCTTAGTTCAAAAAAGCACTTGAGCGGCATATTCTCATGAAGGCCAGTGAATTTCTCTCTGGTAGAGAAAGAATTCATCTTTCGCTCTCATCTTTATAGCAAATTTTAAAATGCATTTGACTCAAAGATCGGCCTCTGACCAAGTTGGTGACATTTAGGGCTACGGACAAAACTTCTTTTTCAGGGTTGTGCAAAAAATCTTGTTGTCAGTGTATGTCTGCATAAAAAAGACAATGAGGGATGTGAAAAGTTTCCTTTCTCCTGAAAGTAGCAAAATTAGATGCATTACCAAGCATCTCGCGGCCTCCATCTGTGCAGAAAGTGAAGGTTTTCCTTCCCAAGTTTTATTTGGCAAAAATATTTTTACCATTCTCAAAATGTCCAAAGCCTTTAGAGCTTCCAGAAGGACTCACAAAATAAGAATTCTTCCTTGATGGTACCCGCATGTGTACAGTAAACAGTACTGGCTGTACTGAGAAATATCTGTGGAGAGACACCAACTCATTTATATGCTCTTCCAAGCTGGACGCATGTGAGATGCTCTTTGAATTTTGCTGACATTCTACCTCAATTCACATTAACTTGTATGCATATACATGCCCCACTCTGGCCTTTGTGTTCCAACACATTCAAAATACAAGTAAGAAATATAATACATGGTCTTCATCAACTGTCCTTTTCTTTGACATTTCATTTTAAATTGGGTTTGTCAAAAATAACAAAAAATAAAGCTAAAATAAAAAATTTGATCTACTTTGCTTCCTCTTTTTAAATTTTGAAATAATTTAAGACTTATAGGAAACTTTCAAGAATAATACAAAGAGGGGCGCCTGGGTGGCTCAGTGGGTTGAAGCCTCTGCCTTTGGCTCGGTTCATGATCTCAGGGTCCTGGGATCAAGCCCCGCATCGGGCTCTCTGCTCAGCAGGGAGCCTGCTTTCTCCTCTCTCTCTCTCTGCCTGCCTCTCTGCCTGCTTGTGATCTCTGTCTGTCAAATAAATAAATAAAATCTTAAAAAAAAAAAAGAATAATACAAAGAATTGCCATAGACCTTGGACTTGAACCAATTGTTCACATTTTACCACGTTTAGTTTATCATTCTCTCTATATATATTTGACACCTATACTTCTCTTTATACATATGTAGTTTTCTCTTTCATCATTTCATACAAAAATACATACACACTTATCTCTATGGATATATGTATTTTTTTGAACCATTTGAAAGTAAGTTGCAGACACAATACCTCTTTATCCCTAAATATTAAAGTATTTATTTCATAAGAATACAGGTAATCTTTTACTTAACTGGAGTATAATGATCAAAATCAATAAATTACCATTGATATGCTACTTTAATCTACAGACCTTATTTATATTTCACCAATTGTCCCATGATGTCCTTTATAGTAAATAATAATTTTGGGGGGTGAATTAAAAAAATGTGCTCTACATACACACACACACACACACACACACACACACACACACACGATGGAATGAGGAAATCCTGTCATTTGCAACAACATGGATGAACCTGGAGGGCATTATGCTAAATGAAATAAGCCAGGTGGGTGCCTGGGTGGCTCAGTTGGTTAAGCAACTACCTCCCACTCCAGCATGATCCTGGAGTCCCAGGATCGAGTCTCCCTTCTCATGCTCGCTCTCTCTCTCTCTTTCTCCCTCTCCCTCTCTCAAATAAATAAATAAAATCTTAGGAAAAAAAAAAAAAGAAAGAAGCCAGGCAGAGAAAGACAAATAGTACAGGTTATCGCTTATGTGGAGAATCTGAAAGAAAGGGGAAAAAAAAAGCTCATAAAAACGGGGAGTAGAAAAGTGATTGTCAGGGCCTGGGAGGTGGGAGGGAGAGGGAGAGGTTGCTAAACTGATAGAAATTGTCAGTTATAAGATGGATAAGTTCTGATGATCTATTGTACAGGATGGTGACTATACTGGATAATATTGTATTGTATAATTGGAATTACTAAAAGAGTAGAACTTAAATGTTCTCACAAAATAAAAGGTAAATATGTGAGGTGATGGATGTGTTAATTATGGGGGAATCCATTCAAAATGTATATTTATATCAAATCATCACATCATATACTTTAAATATCTTGTGATTTTATTTGCCAATCATACCTCAGGAAAGTTGGAAAAAAAACATTTCTGGTCCAATCCAGGATCATTTTTCAAATTATATGATGTCACTTTAGTCCTCTTTAATCTGGAACAGTTCCTAAATCTTTGTCATTCATAATCTTGACATTTTTAAAAAGTTATTTTGTGGAATATTTCTCAGTTGGAATTTGTCTAATGTTTCCTCATGACACAATTGGAGTTACATACTTCCGACAAGAATACCATAGAAATGGTATGGAATGGTATGGAATGGTGGGGAACATGATGTCAATTTGTATCATTACTAGTGATGGCAACTTTGATCACCTGTTTAAGAGGGTGTCAAGTTTCTCCACTGTAAAGTTACTATTTTTCCTTTTGCAATTAACAAGTATTTGGAAACTATATTGGTGTTCTATTCCTCATCAAACTTTTACTAACTAGTTCTAGCATCTGATGATGACTCGGCTAAATCAACTTTTACTGTGATAGCTACTAAATGGTAACTTTCCTTTTTTTAACGATTTTATTTATTTATTTGGGACAGAGAGAGAGAGCATGAGCAGAAAGAGGGGTGAAGGGAGAGGGAGAAGCAGATTCCCTACTGAGCAGGGAGCCAGATGCAGGGCTTAATCCCAGGACCTTGATATTATGACCTGAGCCGAAGGCAGGTGCTTAACAGACTGAGCCACCCAGGCACCCCTAAATGGTGACTTTCTAACTATGTAATTCCTTCTGACTTTAATGGCTGGTATTCTATTGTAAGAAGTTTCCCTTCTCTTTAACGTATCTATGTATGTATGTATATATGTATGTGGTTATAATTGAATTCAGTTATTATGCACTACTGTTCTTTATTTTAAGGCTCCAAGTGACATTTTTGAAACTCAGTTTCTGTATGATTTTTAAGTAAATTGTTATTCATGAGCAAGGGAGAAATAAGTAATTTGTATGTTAAGTAAAATGATGTTCAAGAGATATGTATAAGTTATAAAACAAGGCACATTTTCTACTTGATCTGGTTTTATCACCTTTATGGACTTTTAATGCTCAGAGAGGCATATGGATTATAGCAACAAAGGTCAAGAATTCTATCCTCCCAAGAATCTGGATTTTGCTCCATATGGTGTTGAATAGCTCTCTGTGACTTCCTAGAAATAATGGTTCTTGTTTTTTATATCATTCAGCTTTTTACAAGATTTTTATTATCATATATGTCACATCACACAGTAATACAGTGTTTTAATAATTGTTTTTTATCATCTGTTTTTTATGATAGTTAGGAAATGAGGAAAATATGTTTCTCCTCTTTTAAATTAACCCACATACTAACCATTTCTGGTGCTCCTAATTTCTTCTTGTGGATTCGAGTCATTTTTTGGTGTCATTTCTTTTTGGTCTGAACAAATTCCCTTAGTGTAACTTAAAGGCAGCTCTGCTAGCAATAAATTTTCTGTCTTTATCTAGAAATGTCTTTATGTGACTTTCCTTTTTGAAGGGGAGTTTTGCTGGGTAGAGAATTTTTCATCCAGCCCATTGAATATGTCATCCCACAGTCTTCTGGCCCCCATTGTTTTGGAAGAGAAGTCAGCCAACAGTGGTATTGATGCTCTCTGTATGTGATAATTTTTCCCTTCCTGCTTTCAGATTTTTTTCTTTGTATTTCAACAGTTAGACTATGATGTGTCTTAGAATGGATCTCTTTGCATTAATCTTACTTAAGGTTTGCTACATTCTTGCATATATAGATTCATATTTTCATCGGATTTGGAAAGTTTTTGACAAGTATTTCTTTTAAAAAGTCTTCCCTTGGGGCACCTGGGTGGCTCAGTCATTAAGTGTCTGCCTTCAGCTTGAGTTATGATCCCAGGGTCCTGGGATCGAGCCCCATAGGGCTCCCTGCTCAGCGGGAAGTCTGCTTCTCCCTCTCTCTGCAGCTCCCCCTGCTTGTGTTCCCTCTCTCACTATGTCTCTCTCTGTCAAATAAATAAATAAAAATCTTAAAAATAAATAAAATTTAAAAATAAATAAAAACTCTTCCCTTTTAGCTCTCTCCCCTCCTTTCCTTCTTTGGATACAAACATTAGGTATATGTTGGCAATCTTGATGTTGTCCCACAGGTCTCAGAGCACTATTTTTTTTTTCTTCAATTTTTTTCAATCTTCAGATTAGGTAATTTTTAAAAAAGATTTTATTTATTTCCTTGAGAGAGAGAGAGAGAGAGAAACAGAGAGAGCACAAGCTGGCGGAGGGGCTGAGGGAGAGGGAGAAGCAGAATCCCCACTGAGCAGGGAACCCAACATGGGACTCAATCCCAGGACCCTGAGATCATGACCTGAGCAGAAAGCAGATGCTTAACCAAAGGCAGGAGCTTAACTGACTGAGCCACACAGGTGCCCTCCTGTTTTCTTATTTTAAATGTTCAGTATTTTCTAAGGAGAAACAGTATACAAATACCACCTGTACAACATACTGTGTGTTCATGCCTTTATTTCAAAACATAAACAATATACAAAAAGGGAGTTTAAGGGGAAAAGGAAAAGAAAAAAACCTCTGCTACTTACGGAACTTGTTACTGTATACACCTGTATCATGTGTTCACAATAATAAATTATCTCAAAGAATGTTCTGTAATTGTTACCTAAACTATTAGACATGTGTTCAAGTGGCTCATCCACATTTCTAGACTGCGTTCTAGAGGCAGAGTGGCACAATGGCTGGCCAGCACCAGCACACAAATGTAAGTAGATGGAAGACTGTAATCATGTATTCTAGTGGCAGATCTAATGATACTGCACTTCTGAAGTTGAGATAAGTAGAAATAATATTTTGAAATGTCTACAGCAACTTTGATGTGATATGAAAATAGTTATGGTTTCAAGAAACAGACTTCTTTGTTTTTAAGGAACAGATTCTTTTTTTTTTTTTTTAAGATTTTTGTTTATTTACTTGACAGAGAGAGAGACAGTGAGATTGGGAACATAAGCCGGAGGAGTGGGAGAGGGAGAAGCAGGCCTTCCACCGAGCAGGGAGCCCAATGTGAGGCTCAATCCCAGGACCCTGGGATCATAACTCAAGCCGAAGGCAGATGCTCAACGAATGAGCCACCCAGGAGCCCCTAAGTAACAGATTCTTAACTACAGAGGACAAACAGATGGCTACCAGAGGGGAGGAGGGTGAGGGGATGGGAGAAACAGACAATGGGGATTAAGGAGCACTGGGTGATGGGTGGACGTGTTGAATCACTATGTTGTACATGTGAAACAAAATTACACTATATGTTAACTAACTACTTTTAAAATAAAGACTTAAACAAAGAAACAAAAAGAAAGCAAAAACCAAAAAAAGGAAAACAGTTGTGGTTTCTATTGGTGATAAAGTCCTAGATAATCACTATTACTGGGGTTTGTTACCTATTGCATTAGTTTCCCTACTGCTGCATAACAAATTGCCCCCAAATTTAGTAGCTTAAAACAACACTGATTACCTCAAACTGTGTCTAGGGGTTAGGAATCTGGGAGCAGCTTAGCTCAGTGGGTATGGTATTGGAGTTTCTCATGAGGTTGAAATCAAGCAACTGGCCAGGATTACAGCCATATAAAGGCTTGACTGGGCTGAAATATCCACGTCCAAGCTCACTCATTTAGCTGTTGGTCAAAGCCTCACTTCCCCATGAACACTATGTCATTCTGGGTGGCAATCTGTCCAGCTGAAAAAAATTATAATGCTAGCTTCTTTTGCAGCTAGGTGTGACTATGACTAGGTTCTAGCCAATGTGTAAGTAGAAGTTGTTGAGTGGAACCTCTAAACCACTAAAACACTAAAGACAGTGAAGGAAAAAGAAAGAGCCTGACGCCTTAATAATAGAGTTTCCCTTTAGCTCCCTTTCTATCGAGGGCAAATGGCTTATTTAGGGCCCTGGATTAGCCTAACTTAATTCTGATAGCCTTATGTAATCTCACTTCACCCTCACAAAAACCCTGGGAGGAAATATTTTATTATGCTCATTTTATGGAAAGAAAATCAGAAGATAGATTAGTTGAGTTATTGGAGTTCATCTGGGTGGTAAAGGTGTTAGAGTTGGAATTAAAATCCAGGTGTGGGGGCGCCTGAGTGGCTCAGTGGGTTAAAGCCTCTGCCTTCGGCTCAGGTCATGATCCCAGGGTCCTGGGATCGAGCCCCACATCGGGCTCTCTGCTCAGCAGGGAGCCTGTTTCCTCCTCTCTCTCTCTCTGCCTGCCTCTCTGCCTACTTGTGATCTCTGTCAAATAAATAAATAAAATCTTAAAAAAAAAAAAACCCAGGTGTGTCTGACTCCTTAGCAAGGGCTCATGACCTCCAGAGCACGTGGTTGTTTTGCAACACGGGCAATATAAGTCCTTTACAGTAACAATAAATGACAATAATAGCAAGAGCTCACAGCAGGCATTATGCTACAGGCTACATACTTAACCATTTCACTTAATCTTCATAACAACCCCCACGAGGTAGGTATTATTATCCCCACTTTACAGATGAGGAAACTGAGACCTGGAAATTTTAAGTCATTTGCCCATGACTCAAGCAGAAACATAGGTGGCCAAGACAAGATCTCATGTGTACTTTAGAAAGCCACCTTGGGATAAGGAGAGGAAGATGGATTGGAGAGGGAAATAGCAACACCAGGAGCTTACTTAGAAAGCTGCCAAAAGACTTTGAAAACAGGGGAGGAAAACGGAGCACCTGTGCATTCTGTCCCGAGTCCCAACTTCTAAGATGTGTGGTATGTATGTTCTGAGGAAGCTCCTTATAAGAAAACATCTGTAAGAGGGTAAGGCTAAGGACATGTCTATCTCTTTGATCCCTGAGCTTTATTTATTTTTTAAAGTAATCTCTATGCCCAATGTGGGGCTCAAACTGACAACCCCAAGATCAAGAGTCTCATGAATCAGCCAGGTGCCCCTCCCTGAGCTTTTAGGGAGTTCCTTCTATTCCCTCTTGTCTCTCATCTCCTTTAGCTTCTGGAATGCCTTCTCTCCCAGTCTCACCCAAAGTTTGTGAGGAAAAAAAATGGATAGAAGGGAAGAGATGATAAACCTATTTGCTTTAGGATGTTATGAACTTAAAAGAGAACCCCCAGTGGGTGGGGGGAAAGGAAGCGAAAGGAGTGGTACCATCAATCAGCAGTTCAACCTGTTGTTCATTACTCAGTACAGACCTTTGAGGGGCCATCTGAATTCTCTAACCAGAGCACTCAGAGTGGGAAGTGCCCTCTTATCTGAAGAGGTAGGGTAACAGGCTAAAGGTCACAGAGTAAGTAAAAAAAAGACTGGAAACTCATACTTTTTTTTTTCTTTTTTAAAGATTTTATTTATTTGAGAGAGAGAGAACAATCATGAGCAGGATAGAGGCATAGAGGGAGAAGCAGACTTCCCACTAAGCAAGGAGCCTGATGGGGGACTCAACCCCAGGACACTGGGGTCATGACCTGAGCTGAAGCAGACGTTTAACCGACTGAGCCACCCAGGTGTCCCAGCTCATACTCTTCACCATCACATTTGCTACCTAGACAAATAATGGAACCTGATGTTAACTCAAATCAAAATAAAATGTTTTGGAAGGATATAGGCTAGCTCACAGAACTAAGCCGAGGCTAACCAGGCAGGCTGTGTCGGCTTTCTGACTCAGGCACACTACTTAGAGAAGGAATACGTTGACGGGGTTGAAAGGATATTTCAGAAGAGGCGTGGCAGTTATGCAACCAGGAATGATACCCCAAATTCATGCCAAAGAACCAGTCTGTTGAACTCACCACTGCCCCTAGCATCTGGGCACACACACCAAAGCTTGCACGGCAAATACCCTTGAACACAGACAGTGCTGAGCACGATTGCCACAACTGTTTCTAGAAACTGGACTCACGAGCCACCGTCTTCCAGAACCACACTTCTGCTGGGCCTGGGTTTTTTGCATCACATTTCCCATTCACACTTTGAGTGTGTTCAATTAGTGGATCCCTGTTGTGTACATAGCTCTAGCAGCAAGGAGTTCTGGAAAAGTGAGTATTTGGTATTTTCAGCTTCTTCATGGAGAGGTGGGCCTTGCTTCATAAGGAAGGAAACTAGTTAAAAATAAGAAAGTAGTTGGGCACCTGCGTGACTCTGTCGGTTAAGCGTCCAACTTTTGATCTCAGCTCGGGCCTTGATCTCAGGATTGTGAGTTCAAGGCCTGTGTGGAGGAGTCTACCTAGATAGATAGACCTGTGGGTGTGGAGTCTACCTAGATAGATAGATAGATAGATCGATAAATACATAGATAAATAAACAAATAAAATTAAGTAGTTCAGGTGCTGGACAATCAAAAAGAAGGACAAATGTAGGTGGAACAGTTGCAGGAAAAGGACAGGAACCAAAGATTTTTGTAAGAGCCTTTCAAAATAATGCTTACTTTGTTCCCACTATTGCAGCTGGACATTAAGGGAGAAAAGAGAGTGGGAGATTAAGGATTACATAAGATTATATTCTCAAATATGAAGAGTTCTTATGAATATATTATACTGCAAAGTGGCGCCCCATTGGGTGACCAGTCTCCAAGCAGGGGCGCAGCAAGAGGCAGAAGCACAGTGAGACCCCCTTCCCTCCCCTGGGAGGAGTGGCACAGGTGCACACCACAGGACTACATAAAGTTAGGAGTTACATGCCTGAGATAAAAACGCTCTATCATGGGATGCCTGGGTGGCTCAATTGGTTGGGCATCTGCCTTCAGCTCAGGTCATGATCCCGGGGTCCTGGGATTGAGCCCTGCATTGGGCTCCCTGCTGGGCAGGAGGCCTGTTCCTCTCTCCCACTCCCCTCGATTGTATTCCCTCTCTGTCTCTCCACTGTCAAATAAATAAAATCATTAAAAAAAACAAAAACAAACAAACAAAAACAAAACTGCTGTATCATGGACTCGCTAAATACAATCTAGACAGAAACCAAGGAGATAAGAGTGATTGACTGCCTTTCTGTGAGGGCATGCTGAAGGGTGGGGGGGGTGTGAACTTTCAGCTCTGAGGCTAGAGATTGGGCACCGCTGATTTCTTCCCTCACATGGGCTCTGGAGCAGTTTAACCTGAGTCTGACCCCCTACAAGGGGTGGCACAACTCCACCCAGGCAAAAACACCTGAGAATCAGTGCAACAGTCCCCTCTCCCAGAAGACCAGCTGGAAATTCCAGTGAATATCAAGTTTCCTGATCAAAAAGAACCGTAAAACTCCAGATCTTGAAGAAAGAAGTATATAGCATTCATGGTCTTTTTTAAATTATTCTTTAGTCCTTCAATTTTATATTTTATTTTCCTTTTCAGCTATTTTCTTACTCTATCTGTTCTTTTTTAAAGTCTTTTTTAATTTTCATTTTTACACTTATGGTTTTATTTTTCATTTTTGGCTTCCTTTCATTATATTCAACTTCATTTTTTTTTTGTGTATATATATATATATATATATATATATATATATAAAGTTTTTCTTTCTTTCCTATTTTGGGATCTAGTTTTTTCTAACAAACAGACCAAAATACACCCAGAATCTAGTTTATTGTTCTGTTCAACTTCTTGTTTGATGTTATTCTCATTTTTCTTTTCTTTTGTTTTCTTTTTGTTTTCTGTTCTCTTCTGATTTGTGTAGTGTATATTTTTTTGGTGTCATTTTTCCTATTTTTGTATTTCTCTCTCTCTCTTTGAAAGATTTTATTTATTTAGTTGACAGACAGAGATCACAAGTAGGCAGAGAGGTGGGCACAGAGAGAGAGGGGGAAGTAGTCTCCCCGCTAAGCAGAGAGCCTGACTCAGGGCTCAATCCCAGGACCCTGGGATAATGACCTGAGCCAAAGGCAGAGGCTTTAACCCACTGATCCACCCAGATGCCCCTCTCTCTCTCTTTTTAAAGACCTTATTTATTTATTGGACAGAGAGAGAGCACACAAGCACAAGCAGAGGGAGCACCAGAGGGAGAGGGAGAAGCAGGTTCCCCACTGAGCAGGGAGCCTGAAACAGGCCTTGATCCCAGGACCCTGAGATCATGACCCGAGCCAAAGGCAGATGCTAAACTGACTGAACCATCCAGGCACCCCTCCCTCTCATTCATCAATTTTTTCCTGGATATAGTGAAAAGATGGAAGAACTTATCTCAAACAAGGGAACAAGAGGCAGTATTCACTGGAGGGATTTAATCAATATGAATATAAGTAAGATGTTGGAACTAGAATTCAAAACAACAATTATAAAGATAATAGCTTGGCTTGAAAAAAGCATAGAAGACACTAGATAATCCCTTTCTGGAGAAATAAAAGAACTAAAATCTAATCAGGTCAAAATCAGAAAGCCTATTTCTGATATACAATAAAAAATGAAGGCTCTAACCACTAGAATAAACAAGGCAGAAGAGAGAATCAGTGATATAGAAGACAAAATGATGGAGAATAAGGAAGCTGAGAAAAAAAGAGATTAACTACGGATCATAAGGAGAGGATTCGAGAGATCAGCAATACCATAAAGCAAAACAATAATAGAATAATTGGGGTCCTATGGGAAGAGAAAAGACAGAGAGGGGTAGAAAGTTTATTTGAACAAATTATAGCTGAGAACTTCTCTAATCTGAGGAAGGAAATAGGGATTCAAGTCCAGGAGGCACAGAGAACTCCCCTCAAAATCAATAAAAATATGTGAACAACTTGACATATAATGCTGAAGCCTGCAAATAAAGGGATAAAGAGAAAATCCTGAAAGCAGCTTGGGACAAAGGTCCATAGCCTACAAGGGTAGAAACATAAGGCTGGCAACAGACCTGAGATGTGGCAGGCCAGAAGGGACTTGCATGATATATTCAGGGTCCTAAATGAGAAAAATGTGCAGCCAAGAATGCTTTGTCCAGCAAGCCTTTCATTCAGAATAGAAGGAGAGATAAAGAGCTTCCAGGACAAACAGAAACTAAAAGAATTTGTGATCACCATATCAGCCCTGCAAGAAATATTAACAGGATCCTTTGATTGAAGAGAGAGCCCCAAAGTACAAAGACCAGAAAGTAACAGAGACAATAAACAGAAACCGTGATTTTACAGTTAATGCAATGGCACTAAAGTCATATCTTTCAATAATTACTGTGAATGTAAATGGACTATATGCTCCAATAAGGGGCACCTGGGTGGCTCTGTTGGTTAAGCATCTGCCTTCAGCCAGATTATAATCCCAGAGTACTGGAACTGAGGCCCATGTCAGGCTCCCTGCTTAGTGGAGAGCCTACTTCTCCCTTTCCCTTTGCAGTTCCCCCTGCTTGGGTTCTCTCTCTCTCAAATAAATAAATAAAATCTTTTAAAAAATAAATAAATGCTCCAAAAGGTCAGGAATATGACAGGAATGTCCACTTTCTATGTTCAACACAGAAAGAAATAAAAAAGAAAAAAATGGCTTCCACATTGGCAAAGAAGAGGTGAAACTCTCACTCTTCACGGATGACATGATACTCTTCAAGGATAACCCAAAAGACTCCATTCAAAAATTATTAGAATTCACACAGGAATTCAGCAAAGTGTCAGGATATAAAATCAATCCACAGAAATCAGTTGCATATCTATACATTAACAATGAGACAGGAAAAAGAGAAGCAAGGAATCAATCCCATTTACAACTGCACCAAAAAAATCATAAAACACCTAGGAATATACCTAACCAAATAGGCAAAGCATCTGTATTCTGAAAACTATGGAACACTTATAAAAGAAATTGAGGAAAAGACAAAGAAATGGAAAAACATTCCATGCTAATGACTTGGAAGAACAAATATTGTTAAAATGTCTATGCTACCAGAGCAATCTACACATTCAATGTAGTCCCTACCAAAAATCATCTACATTTTTCACAGAGCTGGAACAAATAATCCTAAAATTTGTATGGAACCTGAAAAGACTCTGAATAGTCAAAGGAATGTTGAAAAGGAAAACCAAAGCTGGTGGCATCACAATTCCGGACTTCCAAGTGATATTACAAAGATGCAGTCATCAAGACAATATGGTACTGGCACAAAAACAGACACACAGATCAGTGGAATAGAACAGACAGCCCAGAAATGGACTCTCAACTGTATGGTCAACTAGTCTTCGACAAAGCAGGAAAGAATATCCAGTAGAAAAAAAGACAGTCTCTTCAACAAATGGTGTTGGGAAAATTAGACAGCCACATGCAGAAGAATGAAACTGGACCACTTTCTTATACCACACACAAAAGTAAACTCAAAATGGGTGAATGATATAAATGTGAGACAAGAATCCATCAAAAACCTAGAGGAGGACACAGACAGCAACCTCTTTGACCTTGGCCCCAGCAACTTTTTACTAGACATGCTGCCAAAGATAAGGGAAACAAAGGCGAAAATGAACTTTTGGTTGGGCGCTCAGGTGGCACAGTTGGTTAAGAGTCTGCCTTCAGCTCAAGCTGTGGATCTCAGGGTCCTGGGATCAGGTCCCGCATTGGGTCCTGCATCAGGCTCCCTGCTCAGCGAAGAGTCTGCTTCTCCCTCTTCCCTCTGCCCCTCCCTTCTGCTTGTGCTTGCACACCCTCTCTCTCAAATAAATAAAATCTTTTAAAAAATGAACTATTGAGGGCACCTGGGTGGCTCAGTGGGTTAAGCCTCTGCCTTCGGCTCAGGTCATGATCCCAGTGTCCTGGGATCGAGCCCTGCATCGGGCTCTCCGGTCAACGGGGAGCCTGCTTCCTCCTCTCTCTCTGCCTGCCTCTCTGCCTACTTGTGATCTCTGTCTGTCAAATAAATAAATAAAATCTTTTTAAAAAATGAACTATTGAGACTTAATCAAGATAAAAACTTTTGCACAGCAAAGGAAACAGTTGACAAAACCACAAGACAACTTACCGAATGGGAAAAGGTATTTGCGAATGTCTTATCAGATACAGGGCTAGTATCCCAAGAAGGTATTTGCAAATGTCTTATCAGATAAAGGGCTAGTATCTGAGACCTATAGAAAACTTACCAAACTCGATACCCAAAAACCAAATAATCAAGTCAAGAAATGGGCAGAAGACGTGAACAGACATTTCTCCAAAGAAGATGTACAAATGCCAATGCACACATGAAAAAATGCTAAACAGCAGTAGGCATCATGGAAATACAAATCAAAACCACAATGATTTATCATCTCACATTCTCACTGAAGTCAGAATAGCTAAAATTAAGAACTCCAGAAACAACAGATGTTGGTGAGGATATGGAGAAAGGGGAACCCTCTTACACTGTTGGTGGGAATAGAGGATGGTACAGTCACTCTGGAAAACAGTATGGATATTCCCCAAAAAGTTAAAAATCAAGCTACCTTACCACCCAGCAATTGCACTACTAGGTATTTACCCAAAGGATAAAAACATTGTGACCCAAATAGGAACCTGTACCCCAATGTTCATAGCAGCAGTGTCCACAATAGCCAAACTATGGAAAGAGCCCAGATGTCCATCAACAGATGAATGGATAAAGAAGATGTGGTGTATATATATGATGGAATATTACTCAGCCATCAAAAATTTGAAATCTTACCATTTGCAATGACATGGATGGAACTAAAGAATATTAGGCTAAGCAAGATAAGTCAATCAGAGAAGACAATTATCATATGATTTCACTAATATAAGAAACAAAACGGGATCATGGGGAAAGGAGTGACAAATAAGTCAAAATCAGAGAGAGAGAGAGAGAAATCATAAGGGAGTCTTAACTACAGGAAACAAACTGACGGTTGCTGGAGGGGAGGTGGGTAGGGGAATGAGGTAACTGGGTGATGGGCATTAAGGAGGACACTTTATGTAATGAGCACTGGGTGTTATATACAACTGATGAATCACTGAAGTCTATCTCTGAAAGTAATATTACACTCTGTTAATTAGTTGAAATAAAATAAAATAATTTTTTTTAAAAGTCAAAGATGCAAAAACAAAAAAAAAGTTCTATTTCTTTCGTGTGCCATGTAAGCCAATAATTCCAGTCTTGGGTATTTACCCAAAGAAAATGAAAACATTAATTTTTAAAGTATTTTCTGGATAAGATGTAGCTATTTTAAAATATGGAATTTAAAGGGTGTCTGGGTGGATCAGTAGGTTAAATAAGAAATAAATAAATAAATAATAGATAAATAAATAAATAAATAAATAAAATCTTTAAAATATGGAATTTAAAGGAGAAGAAACAGCAGCCTCCAACATAGGGAACTGGCCTGACACTGACATCTGGCCCTCAATGTGGTCACAAGCTGGCTAATGCCCACCACTTGGCCATATTCTTCTCCTGTGGAACATAAGCCAGTCATCTCACAGAACATCAGCATCAGACAAGGACACTCTGAAACCATGACATCACTTTGTGTCATTAGAGACAAAACAAGGCACTGAACCCACAAAATACCAAATATCTCCCTCTGTTGGCTAATGTGAGCAATTGCTGCTTCTTTACCATGACTGCTTAAGATGCTCAACCATAGAATTGCCCACACATCCTGACAACATGCAATCAGGAGTGAGTCCCAGCTTCCACAGATCTTCTTCAAAAACACCCACCCAAAATGGAACTAGAGGGTATTATGCTAAGCAAAATAAGTCAATCGGAGAAAGACAATTATCATATGATCTCACTGATACGTGGAATTTAAGAAACAAAACAGAGGATCATAGGGGAAGAGAGTAAAAAATAAAATGACGAAATCAGAGAGGAAGACAAAGCATAAGTGACTCTTTTTTTTTAATTTTATTTTTTATAAACATATAATATATTTTTATCCCCAGGGGTACAGGTCTGTGAATCGCCAGGTTTACACACTTCACAGCACTCACCATAGCACATACCCTCCCCAATGTCCATAACCCCACCCCCCCTCCCAACCCCCCTCCCCCCATCAACCCTCAGTTTGTTTTGTGAGATTAAGAGTCACTTATGGTTTGTCTCCCTCCCAATGCCATCTTGTTTCATTTACTCTTCTCCTACCCCCTTAAGTCCCCATGTTGCATCTCCTCTCCCTCATATCAGGGAGATCATATGATAGTTGTCTTTCTCCGATTGACTTATTTCGCTAAGCATGATACCCTCTAGTTCCATCCACGTCGTCGCAAATGGCAAGATTTCATTTCTTTTGATGGCTGCATAGTATTCCATTGTGTATATATACCACATCTTCTTTATCCATTCGTCTGTTGATGGACATCTAGGTTCTTTCCATAGTTTGGCTATTGTAGACATTGCTGCTATAAACATTCGGGTGCACGTGCCCCTTCAGATCACTACGTTTGTATCTTTAGGGTAAATACCCAGCAGTGCAATTGCTGGGTCATAGGGTAGTTCTATTTTCAACATTTTGAGGAACCTCCATGAGCATAAGCGACTCTTAATCATAGGAAACAAACTGAGGGTTGCTGGAGGGGAGGGGGGCGGAGGGATGGGATAACTGGGTGATAGACATTAAGGTGGGCACGTGATGTAATGAGCAATGGGTATTATAGGAGACTAATGAATCACTGACTTCTACCTCTGAAACCAATAATACATTATATGTTAATTAATTGAATTTAAATTTTAAAAATGGAAAAAATAAAATAAACTGTCAAAAAAAAATCCCAAAACAAAAACAAAAATACACCCATCCAAAGCCCATACACCTTCACGTTAAGATGCCCCAAGGATCCCAAAGGGTGTGTTCTCTCTCACTGCAACAAATAATAGATCCAACTTGAGTGCCCACAGGTGTTACTGGTGGTCTTGAGCTGAAGAACTTTGAAGCATGTTGCCCTTTTTTCTGTAAAAACTGTTTTTGTGTCTTTTAGTTTGATCATGACACATGTTTGTATATTTGTGAGTGTGTGGTTGACATGCCGAAATCTCATGTTTTTCTTTATGGGTTTTCATCATTGGGCCATGCTTAGAGAATTCTTCATCCCACACTTATAAACATTTCATGTATATTTTCCCCTCAGTAGAAATGAGGAGCAGAGGGTTTCGAAGGTGAAGGGAAACACAGAGAACAGTCTGAATTTGGGCAAAAGTATAGGGAGGTGAAAGAGGTAAAAGTTTCTGGGCAGGTGGACTCTAAGATGTACATCTTCTGCTTTATGATTTCTGCAAGTAGGTACAGGGCTTCCAAGATATCTGATATATGTTGTGCTCAATAAATGTTTTCAGGGGCGCCTGGGTGGCTCAGATGGTTAAGCATCTGCCTTCGGCTCAGGTCATGATCCCAGGGTCCAGGGATTGAGTTCTGCATCAGGCTCCCTGCTCAGTGCAGAGCCTGCTTCTCCCTCTGCCTCTGCCTTTCCTTCTGCTTGTGCTCTCTGGTTCTATCTCTCTGTCAAATAAATAAATAAGTAAAATCTTAAATAAATAAATAAATAAATAAATAAATAAATAAATATTCTCACTTGGGCTGAGTGAAGACTTACGTGCCTCCTATATTTACCACGTGGACACAGGCACCAACAAGACACCTGAACTAATAGATACGTCAGTTAGCTCCAGTGATGGGCATTTTTGAACACTGATGACCTTGATGTGTTACATCGTGTTCTGGTTAATGTCTGTACACTTCAGCTGTTATAATGCACATTAGTTACACTTTCATGCTGTATTATAAGTGTATGTCTCAGACCCACATAGACAAACCCCTGACTTCCATTTGAAGATAAATTTAATATACATATACCTATGAGTCTCACAGTATCTTTTTTGAGCAGAATCCTGAAAACGAACAGCGTTCTAGATGTATACAGTCTGCATGGTAGCTATGAGCCACATATGGCTACTTCAATTCCTCTCCATTAGAAACAATTAAAAATGCAGCTGCTCAGCACACCAGACACATTTCAAGGGTCACCTGTATCTCTAGAGCACCATGAAGCTCGTGGCCAGCATACTTACAGCACAGATACAGAACAATTCCTTCCACACAGAATGTTGTCTTGGACGGTACTGCTCTCCACGCTTTCCAGACCTTGGATTATTTAGACTAGGATATTTGGCCACCAGTTTCTTAAAAATGAACATCAACCTACCCCTTCATTAAAATCAACTCACATATGACAGCACTTCTTGTTGCCTTGACCAAATGTAAACTCTGGAGAGAAAATCAGAATTTTGGAAAACTTTTGATCCACCAAAGATAGCTTCTCACTACTGACAAACTTTCCTGTCAGCATCTGTGGTAATATTAAAACAAATGTGACATCTTGATAATTTGATTCCAGCCTAGTAAACACGGGAACTCCTACAATACCTAGTGAAACAACATATTACTTTAAAACAAATCAAGCATTAGTACAAGATCCATTCGGTGTACAAGTTGGGCCTATAGATTTTAATCTAACAGAGAAGGACATAGTCAATGAGATACTGTTTCAGTTGCTACTTTGCAAATAACCTTACAGGAAACATAACTTGTGTTGTTATAGCATCAAGCATGACTATGTATAATTATCCGAAAAGATTATGAAACATACTATTCTCCCATATTTATGCAAGGCTGTAAATATTTTCATATACTTCCACCAAAACAACACAATTAGTGCAGAAGCAAATCTGAATGTCCAGGGGTCTTCTAATGAGACAGACAAGAATAAGAAAGAGACTTGAAAACTGGAAAATATAACAGAAATCCATTCTTCTCACTGCCCTGTTTACTTGGGGAAATAGTTATTTTTCACAAAAGCAGTATTTTTTGTTCATGTCATGGATCATTAATATGATTCTAAATGAATTAGTAAATGTTTAACACTGTTTTATCCCTACTATGGTAAACATTGATAGATAAAACCCATAGATACAAATTTACCCTTGGGATCCTCAGTAATTTGTAAGGCCATATAGATATACTGTGATCAAAATGTTTGAGAATCACTGATTCAGTCACGACTCAGGGAGACTGGGGGATAAAGAGCGCTCCGTGCAGTAAGAGAGGGGTCGGAGCAAAGTCGCAGGTCGCAGGGAGGGCCTGCCTCTCAAGATTGGTGTCTGGGGCGTGGAAGTCGAGTATTGGAGAGTTCCCCTCTCCCTGGGTTTCACTTTTCCCTCTCACCACGTGTCAGGTCCTCCAGGCGACTGCAGTTAGCAGTTCCATTGGGTGTCGGGGATCTGGCAAAGCCAATCAGCGGCACCGCGGTTCCGGGTTCTAAAGTCCTCACCAGACCCACAGGACACACCTACCTCAGACCCTGAAGGTCTGGGCCATGGGGTTCCGAGCCCTCCTCCTGCTGCTGTCGGGGGCTCTGGCCGTGGGAGAGACCTGGGCGGGTGAGTGCGGGACGGGAGGAAAGGGCCTCTGCCAGGCGGGAGCGAGGGGACCCCGGGGAAGGAGGAGGGACACCCCCCGCCCCGGGGAATGCGCCTCTCCGCTGCCCCCGCCCCAGACCCCCAGCCGCTCCCGGCCCCGCCCGAGCCTGTGCTCCCCTGTCCCTCGCCGCCTGCGCCCTGCTCTCCCCCATTCGGTGCTCCCTTCCCTGCCTTCCCGGCAGTCTCCACCTGGTCCCCCGGAAAGGCGCCGGGAGGAGGGTCGGGCGGGGTCTCAGCCTCTCCGCGCCCGCAGGCTTCCACTCCCTGAGGTATTTCTCTACCGCGGTGTCCTGGCCCGGACGCGGGGAGCCCCAGTACTGGGAAGTCGGCTACGTGGACAACACGCAGTTCGTGCGTGAGGTTCGACTCTGCCAGTGGGAGGATGGAGTCGCGGGCGCCGTGGATGGGGCAGGGGTGGGGGGCGAAGTATTGGGACCGGCAGACCCAGAACGCCAGGCACCACGCACAGACCTTCCGAGTGAACCTGCAAACCGCCCTGGGCTACTACAACCAGAGCGAGGCCGGTGAGCAACAGGGCCCGGGTCCAGGTCACAACCTCCATCCCCACCGACGGGCTGGGGTCTCCCCGAGTGTCCGGGTAAGAGCGCCACGCCGAGTCTGCGAGAATCCCAGTTCCCCGACCTTAGAAGAGCACCCCGAACTTTCAAACGGTTTTACTTTATGTTTGGACTTAGTCGCTCGTCCACCACTAGGGGTGGAGACAATCTGAGAGCGGACCGCGGGGGCGGGGCCAGGGTCTCACACCCTCCAGGGGATGTTTGGCTGCGACCTGGGGCCTGACGGGCTCCTCCTCCACGGGTATGAGCAGTTGGCCTACGACGGCACATAGCCCTGAACGAGGACCTGCGCTCCTGGACAGCTGCGACACGGCGGCGCAAATGACCCCGCGCAAGTGGGAGGCGGCAGGTGCTGCAGAGCACTACAGAAGCTATTTGGAAGGCACGTTCGAGGAGTCGCTCCGCAAGTACCTGGAGAAAGGGGAAGAGACGCTGCTGCGCACAGGTACCGGGGCAGCGGGGCCTCCCTAATCTCCCACCACTGGGGCTGGCTTCCCAACAGAAAGGGAAAATGGACTCAAGGTCAGAATACCAACCACTCAATGGGTGAGGAGCGGGAGATCCGCCTTGGTGTTCATATTCCTACTGAGTGACTCACCCAGAGTCGCTTTTCTCTAAAGGACAATTGAGGAATCCAGTCTCTCCAGGGAGGCAGGTGGAGACCATTCCTGAAATAACACATCAGTGGTTCCCTTTGACCCTGGCAGCCACCTTGGGAACCATGACAACCTCCATCTGAGAATATCTCCATCTGGGAACATCTTTGGACATCTGATTCTGGGTTTTCTGACTGAATCACCAGCCACGCATTGTCAGGACCAATAGTGTGCTTTCTCACTTAGACCTACAGTGTCCTACCCTGGGCCATCCCCCTGTTCTAGAACTTTGCAGGATTAAAAGATCCCAAAGACTGGCCCAAAGGCCAGTCAAAGGTGACTGGACTTTGTACTTCTTCCATCCAAACCAATTGCCTGGTCCACTTCAGGATGGTCACATGAATGCCATTTCAGTGGCCCATAAAGGTAAACAAACCCAAGTGTGGATTTTCTGATTCTTCTTCCTCAGAACCACCCAACACACACATGACCCAACACCCCATCTCTGACAAAGAAGTCACCCTGAGGTGCTGGGCCTTGGGCTTCTACCCTGCGGAGATCACCCTGACCTGGCAGCATTATGGGGAGGACCTGACCCAGAACACAGAGCTTGTGGAGACCAGGCCTGCAGGAGATGGGACCTTCCAGAAGTGGGCGGCCATAGTGGTGCCTTCTGGAGAGGAGTAGAAATACATGTGCCACGTGCAGCATGAGGGCCTGCGTGAGCCCATCACCCTGATATGGGGTAAGGAGGGTTTGGGGTAGAGCCTCTTCTCAGGGAAAGCAGAGACCTTCTGGAGAATTTTGGCAAAGTGAGGACTCCTACTACAGGTCTTGGCCCCTCATGTTCCTTTCCCTTTCCAGACCCTCCCCCTCCCACCATCCCCATCACATAGATCATTGCTGGTCTGGCACTCCCTGTGGTCACTGTGTGACTGGAGCTGTGATCTGGAGGAAGAAGTGCTCAAGTAGGAAATGGAGTGGGGGGGATCTGAGTTTTCTTTCCCACTGGGGGGTTTCCTAGGTAGCAGATAGTCCTGCCTTGTTACTGTCAAGTACCATCCACACATATGTACTTGCCCGGTCTGGAGCTGATTACTAACATTCACTCTGTAGCAAGACATTTATGAAAAGGAAGGACAAATTTTTCATCTTGGTAATTCTGGTGATGGGGACCTGATCCCCAGCAGTCATAGGGCAGGGAGGAAGGTCCCTGCTGGGCACAGACCTTCAGCAAGTCTTCTGGTCCAGTGACCCCACACTTCTTTTGTCATGTTTCCTCATCCTGCTCTGGATCTTCAGTCACAATTCTGCAAACTTCCTTTTGGATCAAGACTAGGGCACTTGGACTAGGATCTCATGGCCCAGCCTTCTCCAGGCTTTTGACAAGATGTTTTCTTCCCACAGATGAAAGAAGAGGAAACCACTCTCACACTGGACCTAAGTATGGAGGGGGTGATTCCCGAGACCCCAGGGTAGTGTAGACAAGATCCCATGGGGAGCTCGCCTACTCCATAGCTCCTCCTTTAGTCTCATCTCCTATGGACTCTGACCATGTCCTCTTTGTTCTCCCCTAGACGATGACAGAGGCCAGGGCTCTGATGTTTCTCTCATGATAACTGGAGGTGAGACTTCAGAGGGCCTGATATGGGGAAGGGTTGGGCCACTAGGGACACTTTGAGCATGCAGGGGGCTGTTGAGAATGTCAGCTCTTATGTGATTTACCTAAATTTGACATGATCATTTTTCACAGTATGAGACCAGCTTCCTTGTGGGGACTGAGCGTTGCAAGATTTATTCACACTCCCACTTGGTGACACCAACAACTCCTTTATGCAAAAGGTGTCAGAATGTGTCTGTGTTCATATGAGTATAATATGAGGAGGTGGGGAGGCTGGTCAACCCTGCCCACCATGGCCCCTTCCCATACTGACCTGCGTTCTCTTCTCTGATGTGCTTTCTTGTTCCAGCAGAGGCTGGGCTGGACCATCTCCATCCCTGTCTTTATTTCATGTTGGGCTAGTACAAATGACTTCCCTATTGAAAATGAGAATACAGATATGAGTTTATGTTTTTTAACACTTGGCATGTGTGGCTGATGAGGTAATAAAAGAAATTTGTAAAGTTGAGACAGCAAATAAATGGAAGCACTGAGAACCTTCCAGAATCCATGTGTTTTCTGTGCTGAGTCTGTGGCAGGTGGGGGTAGGAATAGGCTGTGAGGAGTCAAGCAGAGATGGGGCCTGTGCCCAGTCTGTGCTCAATGCATCATGGGAGTGACATTCTCACTCTTCAGCTGAGTCATCTCTCTGCTCTCTGTCCTGCCCCTTCTGTGGAAGCTCGTCCTACCAGGACCTGTGATCACAGGGATTTGGACATCACCTGTCACCAGGAACTTCTGCAGCCAGAGCTTGCTGTCACTGGGTCAGCCTCACCTCAGGCCTGGGTCACAACATAGCTCCCACTTGGGGGTGTTTGTTTCACAGTTTCTGTAGTATCAGGCCTGTTCATGCTCTTGTATACTTGTCCCATTCTCCCTTGGGTGACCCTGTCAGTTACAGCAGCAGGTGTCCTTTGGGCTGTCGTTCCCATAGGCCTAGGTCAGCCCCTGCACACAGGAGTCTCTGTGGTATGGAGGAATGAACTTTCAGATTCATCTATCTCTTCTCCTTCCTCTAGAGCTGTTTTCTGGATTATTATTTAGAGTCTGGAGCTAGAGAGAAGAAGAATCTGAGAGGTTCTCATCCTTATTAAACTTTAGTTAGTTTCTGCCTTCCCTGCTGCTCTGGCCTCACTCCCCACCCTTAGTTTAGTGATCCTAGTGCTGGCTCAGTTCCAAGTTCATGGATTTATAAAGCAGAGTCGAACATAGATTTCTGTGTGGTTGGAGAAAAGGATACAAAAAGCCTAAGTACAGTGCTTCTGAAGAGAGAACTCTGTGTGCTGTGCTGTGCATGAGAGATGGTGTGTGGGGGAGGGGCTGAGCAGAGAGCGAAAGGGGAGGGCAGCCCTGTGAGAAGAGAGAGGCAGCCCAGATGGTGAGGTGGGTGCACATGGGGCTGCCTTGGAAGAGCTGTGCCTGAGACTCATCTAGAAGAGGGAGTCCTCTATCTGCTCATTCATTCCACTGATAATTGTCATGTGCCTAATACAGGACACACTATGTTTACATCTAGGACAGCTCAGTGAGACTAAGAAGAGGCAAAATGTGCTGGTCTTGGGAAGACTATATTCTAGTGGTAAGGGGCAGACTCCCACTTGTCTCTCAATGTGGGGATTGGGGCAGTGGCCTGCTTGTACTGTCAGGAATCCAGGTATAATTTTGACTCCCCAAAAACTTAAGTACAAAGAGCCTACTCTTGACTGGAAGGCTTAGTAATAAAATGCACAGTTGCTTAACACATATTTTATATGCTACATATATTATATACTATATTCTTCTAATAATTAAGCTAGAGAAAATAGTAAAAAATAATAAGGAAGAAAAATGCATGGATGGTATTTACTGTATAAAAGTCCACATGGAAGTGGTGGTGCCCAGTCCATACCAGGGTCATTCAGAGGTGAACTGTGTCTTGTGTAAGCGCAGTCCATAAGGGAAGGGTTTAATTAGGAAGTTGGCAGGAGCTGTGAGGAAGGTGACCCAGAGAGCACCTGTGCTGGGACGGGGACGATGGCTTCTTTACTCTAGGGATCAGGGGAGTCTGAGAAGGTGACTTCTGAGAGATGTGAAGGACATGAAGGAATTGTGTAAGAAGAGGTCTGGGGGGAGTTCTTTCCAGGCAGGGAGCCTCTGGGGCACACACACTAGGGCAGGAGCATGTCCTGCGTTCAAGGAAGGGTGAAGAGGCCACTGAGGCTGCAGCAGAGAGCAGGTGAGATGAGGCCAGAGGTCAGTCTCATCATGGAGGTCTGAGGACATTAGAAGGTTTTGAGTTTTCTCTGAGTGAAATGTGGAGTTACAAGAATGAACAGATCAACATGACTGATGTTTCTGTAGCAGCACCTGTTTGCTGCTGTGCAGAATCGAGAGGGGCAAGGTAAGTGACCAGCAGAGAAACTGTAGGAAACCAGTGCAGTGTCCCAGGAGGGGGGTGTGGGCTGTATGTCATGGTTGAGAGGAGGGAAGTTACTAAGAAGTGATTGGCTGCTGGAGATATTTACAGATGGATTTTGCAGCATTTCCTAGTGGAGTCATTCTGGGTGGTGAGAAAGGAATCAAGGAGGGCATCCAGTAGTTCAGACTGCAAGTAGAAATGTGGAGTGCCTTCCTTGGAAACAGGGAAGACTTTGAAAGAAGCACATTTGAGGAAGCAGCATCGCAGTCATCCACTTTAGAAATGGTGAAACTGACTAGGTCTATTAGAAATCCAAGCCAGGTTGGCGGTCGGATACAGAGTGCAGGGGAGATTTGGGAGATGACAGCATATAAATGATGTTTAGAGTCTTCAGCAGAGATGAGGTCACCAGGGGGCCGAGGGCCATAGAAGAGAAAGCAACAGGACCAAACCCTGGACTCCTCAGGGCTAAGCAGGCTGATCAGAGCGCATACCCAGAGTGCATTGCACAGGCTGATTGTGCGTCTAGAAGGCACGTAGACCAGGGAGACCCAGCCTTTAGTGAGCACAGGAATTTCCCGGACTATGAAGATCTAGGCAGGCTGGAGTAAAGCGTGAGATCCTGGGTTGATAACAAGGTTGGTGCTGCTGCTGCTGGTCTTCGGATCCCACATGGAGTAGCGAGCACATGAAGCAGGATCCCCACATGGCCATGCATCAGCCTCTCCTGTAGGGCTTATTATGTAAGTGATTCCTGGGACCTTATCAAGCATTCTAAGATGATGGGTCTGGGGAGAGGCCTGAGTATTTTGTAACAAAGCCACAAGCAATCCTGGTGCTCCTCCAGATAGGGAAGCACTGAAGTCATTGGTGAGAGCGCTCATTGTGGGAAGAGTTCTTATAGACACGTTTAAATGCTTTTTGGGGGGCACCTGGGTGGCTCAGCCGGTTGGGTATCCAACTCTTGGTTTTGGCTCAAGTCATGATCTGAGAGTCATGAAATTGAGCCCTGAGTCAGGTTTCCCACTCAGCATGGAGTCTGGTTGAAATTCTCTTCCTCTCCCTCTGCCCCTCCCTCACACGGGCACACACACACTCTCTCTCTCTCTCAAATAAATAAATAAATAAAATCTTTAAATGTTCTTTTTGTAGGAAGAAAAATGCAAGACATGCTGGGAGAAACATATTTTCTCTCCCATGGGGCAAAGCCAGGCAGATTGAGGAAGTGCTTATCAGCTCAACATAAAATCTTGGGGTTACTAAGAATGTAGGTCTTAAATGTTCGCACCTCATAAAAGGAAATGGTAACTATGTGACATGATACAGGTATTAGCTAATGCTATGATTGTAATTGTTGTTACCATTTTGCGGTATAGAAATATATCAATCAACAGGTTTTTACCCTTAAACTTACTTATACGGGGGCGCCTGGGTGGCTCAGTGGGTTAAAGCCTCTGCCTTCGGCTCAGGTCATGGTCCCAGGGTCCTGGGATCGAGCCCCACATCGGGCTCTCTGCTCAGTAGGGAGCCTGCTTCCTCCTCTCTCTCTCTGCCTGCCTCTCTGCCTACCTGTGATCTCTGTCAAATAAATAAATAAAATCTTTAAAAAAAAAACAAAAAAAAACCCCCCCAAAATTTACTTATACAATGGTATATGTCAATCATATCTCTATAAAGCTGGAAAAAAATGCCTGAATTCTTGCTCTTGGAAACTCTTCCCTGCATGGGTTTCTGACTCCTTATGATACATATGTACAGTTACAGAGAGACTTAGGGAAGAGAAAGGGTATACAGGACCTTGTTTTATTTCCAGGAAAGCCACAATAAAGGCTTGAGGCTACACAGCCAGGAACAGAATCCACACTGGACCCTAGAGGTGGGCCCACATACAGCCAGTGCCTGTTACTGGGTATTGATGCCACTGTCCACACCACTGATTCCCCTGAGGGAGGACACTGGACCCTGCAGCTGGAACTGCTATTGCTGCTGTCCCTGACAGCTGCATGACACTACTGTGACATCACTCAAACCACCTGTGCCTAGTGCATGGACGCTGTCCCCATGTGTCTGTCATGTGTCCTGAGTCAAAGTCTGGCTGGTGGTCATGTGACCACTGATGCTTCATGTCATGTCCAACCGCAGGACTGGTGAAGTGGGTTCTTCTCTCTATGGATGGAGGTAGTCTCTGCCCCATCAAGATTCTTTAAGTGTGCAATTCCTTTACTTGGGAAGAGAGGTACAAGTTCTGGGAGTAGACATTGAGGGCAGGAGTGGAAAGGAAGGACAAATTTCCACATTTGGAGCAGTGATCTGAGACTAGAACTCAATTGGGTACACTGTAGGCACTCGAGTCCTCTTGCATGAAGGAGTGACTCATAAATGGCATCTTTCAACTTATTCCCTTGATGGTTGTTATGGGTCCAGCTTTTGTGCACTCCAGTTCCTACTCACAGGTACGTGAAGTAGCATCGTTGGGTCATGAAGTGATTGTTCAACACATCTTCTCCTAGCCTTTGTTTCTTCCTGGGATTAAAAACCCAGATCTATATCACTTCAGATGATCCACATATACACATTGACATTTTACATCTCTTTATATGTGCACATATTTCTGAGGAGAGTGTCCATAATTTTATTAGGTTTTACTGGCTTCCACAAAAGTCTAAAAAACTTCTCTATTTTAGACACTGTCCTACTTCATCTCTGGTCCATGAACAGCTAATGATCACAGTGTTTTAGCAGATCCAATGATGTGATATTCATGCTCATTTTTGTCTTGGCAATGACCAGTCTCAGACAGAAGAAGGGAGAGCTTCCTTGCTCATGCTCACTTCCAATTTCTGTATGTATCTTTCTGTGGTCTGAGTAACAGTTTACCGACCAGGGCTGGCACATGGAAGACCCAGATCACCATTGGTTTAGGTGACTTACACTCTAGCACCTACGCTGGTGCCTAATAAATAGTAGAGATGAAAAATACTCACTGAGGATTCCATTTCCACTAACACAGTAGACTAAGGTTTAAGGTTGCCTCTTCTCCTAAAACAACTAAAAATAATAGAAAAAAACACAAATCATCCAAAAAGTGCAGTAGAACAATCAAGAGGATAATCATTTAGGCCAAAATTTATAAATGGGCTGTAAGCCAGACAGAAGAGTTGTTGTGATCCTTAGGGCATTTTTCAAATCTAAAAAATCTTGGCTTGGTTTCTCAGGCTCATGAACTTCACAGAGAAGAGAAAATGCCCAGAGCTTCTTCATGTGAGCAGCAGGAGAAACATCACCTCCCTGAAAATCTGCAAACCTAGAATTCTATCCTCGGAACAGGGTGACACAAACCAAATCTGTTCTATTTTTAAGTACGAGAATATTTGGGAAACTCACAAATATGCAGAATTTAACAACACACTTCTACATAAGCAAAGGGCCAAAGAGATATCAAAATGGAAATGAGAAAATATTTTGAAATTAGTAGAAGACAGAACATACCCAAACCTAGATGATGTTCCTAAAGTAGTGCTCAGAGGCAAATATATAGCTGTAAATGCCTATATGGAAAAGCAACTTCTCAAAATGATTACCTAAACTTCCACATTAAGTCAAGAAAGGGGAGTAAACTAAATGAAAAGCAACCAAAAGGAAAGGGAAAAAAAGTAAAGGTTAGAGTGTAAGTTAATGAAATAGAGAAAAGAGAATAAAATAACGGTATCTAAAACTGACCAAATCAAATATGATCCTTTGAAAGATCAATTAAAAAAAATTTTTTTAAAAAGATCAACTAAACTGACAAATCTCCCACCTGACTCACTAAAAGAGTGAGAGAAATGCCCCACATTACTAGGATCAGCAATGAAAGAGGGGATATTATGACTGACCACCAAGAAATAAGGAGAATTATATGAGATCATGATGAAGAAGTATATGCCAAAAAGTTAACTTACTTAGACAAAACAAATTCATAGAAAGACACCAATGACTAAAGCTGACTCAAGAAGAAATAGACCATCTGAATGTACCTATAACAAGGTAGAAGATAGACTCAATTGTCAAAATCTATTCCTCAAAAAAGCCCAGTTCCAAAATGCTGCATTTGTGAATTATACCAACCGATGAAAGAATTAGTTACAATTCTTTACAAACCCTTCCCAAATGGAAAGGAGGGAATCCTCTCCATGAGGCTAGGATTATTCAGATACCAAAACCAGACAAAGATATTGCAAGACAAGAAAACTATACACCAATATCTCTTATGAATGTAGAAGGAAGAAAGAAAGAGGGAAGGGAAGGGAAGAGAAGGGAAGGGACGGGAGGAAGAGGGGCACCTGGGTGGCTCAGTTGTTAAGCACCTGCCTTCTGTTCAGGTCATGATCCCAGGGTCTTGGGATGGAGCCCCGCATGGGGCTCCCTGCTCAGCGGGAAGCCTGCTTCTCCCTCTCCCACTTCTCCTGCTTGTGTTCCCTCTCTTGCTGTGTCTCTCTCTGTCAAATGAATAAATAAAATCTTTTTTTAAAAAAGTAGCAAATCAGATCCAGCAATATATAAAGAGTTACATACATGCCTAATGAAATTTATTCCAGGAATGCAAGATTGGTTAAACATCCATAGCAATCAATGTAAAACACCATATTAATATAATAGGGGGAAAAAGCTACCTGCTTCTCTCAACAGATAAGCAGATAAGAAGCATTTGATAAAATCAGACACCCTCTCATGATAAAAACAACAAACTACTAACAGAAGTAAATTTCCTCAGATTAAAGGCATTTACAAAAACCCTTAAGCTAACATCTTACTTAATGGTGAAAGAGTGGTTCTTTTCCTCCTAAGATCAAATAGAATGTCTACTCTTTCCAATTCTTTTTTTTTTTTTTAAGATTTTATTTATTTATTTGACAGACAGAGAGAGATCACAAGACAGAGAGGCAGGCAGAGAGAGGGGGAAGCAGGCTCCCTGCTGAGCAGAGAGCTCAATGCAGGGCTCAATTCCAGGACCCTGAGATCATGACCTGAGCTGAAGGCGGACGCTTAACCCACTGAGCCACCCAAGTGCCCCACTCTTACCACTTCTATTAAACATTGTGCTGGAGGGGCACCTGGGTGGCTCAGTGGGTTAAGTCTTCAGCTCAGGTCATGATCTCAGAGTCCTGGGTGGGATCCAGCCCCATGGCAGACTCCTTGCTCAGCCAGGAGTCTGCTTCTCCCTCTATTCCTTCCCCCGCTTGTGTTTTCTCTCTCTCTTTCAAATAAATAAATAAAATCTTCTAGCAAATTGTGCTGGATATTCTAGAGCAAGAAAATGAGATACAGTGCATCCTGATTGGAGAAAAAAGAAGTAAAATTACTTCTATTCACAGATGTCTTGTACATAGAAAATCCTAGAAAATTAAAAGCTATTAGAACAATTAAACAAGTTCAGCAAGGTTGCAGGATATGAGGCCAATATAAAAAAAATCAGTTACATTTCCATACACTTTTTAAAAAAAATTATTTATTATTTTATTTAGACAAGAGGGAGACACAGCGAGAGAGGGAACACAAGGAGGGGTAGTGGGAAAGGGAGAGGAAGAAGCAGGCTTCCCCACAAGCAGAAAGCCCGACACAGGGCTTGATCCCAGGACCCTGGGATCATGACCTGAGCCAAAGGCAGATGCTCAACGACTGAGCCACCCAGAGGCCCCTCCATACACTTGCAATAAGTAATCCAACAATGAAATTAAGAAAACAACTCCATTTACAATAGCACCAAAATGAATAAAATCTATTTCACAAAAGAAGTGCAAAAGATAGACTCTGAAAACTACAAAACATAATTGAAAGAAATTTTAAACACATCCAAATGGAAAAATGTTCACAGATCAGAAGACTTAATATTGTTTAAGTGGCAATGTTCTCCAAATTCATTTATAGGCTTAACACAATCCCTATGGATACCTAACTAGCTCCTTTTTTTTTTTTTTTTAAGATTTTATTTATTTATTTGACAGACAGAGACCACAAGTAGGCAGAGAGGCAGGCAGAGAGAGAGGGGGAAGCAGGCTCTCCGCTGAGCAGAGAGCCCAATGCGGGGCTTGATCCCAGGACCCTGGAATCATGACCTGAGCTGAAGGCAGAGGCTTTAACCCACTGAGCCACCCACGTGCCCCTAACTAGCTCCTTTTTAAAAATTGACAAACTGATTTTAAATTCACAGGAAAATTCCAGGGAGTTAAAATTGTCAATTTTTAAAAAGGAGACCAAAGTAGTGGGACCTCCAATTCCTAAAGTCAAAACTTGTTGCAAAGCAATGGTAATCAAGATGGTGTCGGGGGACTGGTTCAAGATGGCAGATCACGAGGATCCCGAACCCATCTCCTTCCATGGACACAACAAAATTACAACTACAAGTGGAATAATCTCCTCTGAAAAAGACCCAAGCCTCCACAACAAAGGATAAAAGGGCGGCACCAAAACACATAAGAGAGGCAGAGACACTCTTGCCAAAACGAAAAAAACCCACCCCAGGCACGAGCATCCAAAATATGGTGGAATCTCAAAAATACAAAACTTTGCTGTGAGAAGCAATGGGTTTGTGCTCTACAGCAGGCATTAAGCCCTAGGTCCTGTACAGGAGAGATGAGCCCCTAACATGCCTGGCTTTGAAAACCAAAGGGATTATATTTAGGAAAACCACAAATCTACAGGGAATGAAGAACCTACTCTTAAAGCCTGTGTATAGTCTCACTTACCTCAGGACTCAGTTTAAACACCAGTTGGAAAGTGCCTAGGATTTAAGTAAGGAGACCCACTTACTAATCTTTGTTTTCATTGTAATTGCAGTACAGTTAACATACAGTGTTATGTTAGTTTCAGGTATGTAATAAAATGATTCAACAATTCTCTGGTAACCATCAGTTTGTTCTCTATAGTTAAGAGTCCACTTTTCGGTTTGTCTCTTTTTTCTTCGTCTTTTGTTTGTTTCTTAAATTCTAAATATGAGTGAAATCATAATGGTATTTGTCTTTCTCTGACTGACTTATTTCACTTAACACGATAACCCTCTAGATCCATCCATGTTGTTGCAAATGGCAAGATTTCACTCTTTTTTATGGCTGAGAAATATTCTATTGCATATTTAGTTCACATCTTTAATCATCTGTCAGTGGATACTTGGGCTGCTTCCATAATTTGGCTATAGTAAATAATGCTGCTATAAAACATAAGGGTGCATATCATCTTTCTGAATTAGCATTTTCATATTCTCTGGGTAAATACCCAGTAGTGGAATTATTGGATCACATGATAAAGCTATTTTTAACTTTTTGAGGAATCTCCATACTATTTTCCACCATGGCTGCACTAGTTTGCATTCCCACCAATAGTGCACAAGGATTCCCTTTTCCCCACATCCTCACCAACACTAGTTTTTTCTTGTGTTGTTGATTTTAGCCATGCAGACAGGTATGTGATGATATCTCACTGTGGTTTTGATCTACATTTCCCTGATGGTGAGTGACACTGAGCATCCTCTCATGTGTCTGTTGGCCACCTGTATCTCTTCTTTAGAGAAATGTCTGTTCATGTTTTCTGCCTTTGTTCTAATTGGATTACTTGGTTTTTTTTGGTGTTATCAGGTTTTTTAGAAATATATTTTGGGTACTAACCTTTTATTGAACATGTCATTTGCAAATAACTTCTCCCATTCAGTATGTTGTCTTTTAGTTTTGTTGACTGTTTCCTTTGTTGTGCAGAAGCTTTTTTATTTTGATGTATTCCCAATAGTTTATTTTTGCTTGTTTCTCTTGCCTCAGGAGACATACCTAAAAAAATGTTGCTGTGGCCAATGTCATAGAAATTACTTCTTGTGCTCTTTTCTAGAATTTTTATGGTTTCAGGTCTCACATTCGATCCATTTTGATTTTGTTGCTCCTTAACCGATTTTGAGCTCATTAATCCTTAATCCATTTTGAGTTTATTTTTGTGTATGGTGTAAGAAAGTGGTCCAGTTTCATTCTTTTGCTTGTAGCTGTCCAGTTTTCCCAGAACCATTTGTTGAAGAGACTTTTTCCCATTGCATATTCCTGCCTCCTTTATCAAAAATTAATTGACCATATAATTGGGGGTTTATTTTTGGGTTCTCTATTCTGTTCCTTGACCTATGCATCTATTTTTGTGCCAGTACCATAGTGCTTTGATTACTACAGCTTTGTAGTATAACTTGAAATCTGGAATTGCGATACCTCCAGTTTTGTTCTTCAAGACTGCTTTGGCTACTTGGGGTCTTTTGTGGTCCCATTCAAATTCTAGGATTATTTGTTCTTATACAAATTTTTAAAAGATTTTATTTATTTGTTTCACAGAGAGAGACACAATGAGAGAGGGAACACAAGCACGGGGAGAAGGAGAGGGAGAAGCAGGCTTCCCACAGAGCCCGACGCCAGGCTCAATCCCAGGACCCCAGGATCACGTCCTGAGCCGAAGGCAGACGCTTAATGACTAAGCCTCCCAGGCACCCCTCTTATATAAATTTCTATGTAACAAATTATAAATTTGTTAAATTAAATTATTAATTTATTATAGAAATACAATAGGAATATTAATTTATTATATAAATAAAAATACATAATATATATTTAAGAAAAACATCCAAGATTATTTCCATAAAGGAGAGTAGGGCAAAGCTCATCATTTTATTTTGGGATGAGGACATCCATGTTTGGTTATAGAACTGTTCCTGCCCTTACATACTAAATCTACACATCAGTTCTCTGACTTCTAGCTCTCTCCTTTAGATCCAATTCGTTGACTCTACAGATTATCTACACCAGGCTCTGAACTCATCTACTTCCTACTTACCACCTCCACAATGTCTTCATTCTCCACTCCAACCAGCCTTGAATCCAAGGTTATTACGTCATCCCCTCTTCATCCCCATAGCACCCTCTTATCAAAATCCGAACCCTGGATCCACGCAGCTCCATTTTCTCCAGACAGACGGAGCTGAGCCATGCCAGGAGAACCACACAAAAGTACCTACTGGTGTCACAAGACATTCCACGGCCCTCCTTGTCACCGTGCCCCCATGCATCCCAGCAATCATTCTGTGTTTCCCTGGTGAGGTCTCTCTCCTATTCTCTACAGCAGCTATTTCAAACCTTTTCCATCTTCTTCCACTGTCCAATCCCAATGCTCTGCTTTCCTTCACACAGATCAGAAAAGATACTTTCCAACTTCATAGAATAAATCAAACTATCAGTAGGAAAAGCCCTCAACCTCTCTCTACCATATTTTCAGACCTTCCTCTCCAACTATATTCTATTTTTTTCTTCTCCCCTTCTGAAATATAACAAGTCCTTATTTCTCACACCCTTCCTAATGCAGAGCAAATGTTTGTTTTGCCCCCACCATGTCACTAAAATAGCTCTTCCAATGAAATCCCGGATGCTAATCCCATTGATATTTTTAGTTCTTGTCTTACTTGACCAAACAGCAAGCTTCAGCTCTGTTAACCACTCCCTAATTCCTGAAATGTTCCCTTGCTGTATGAGTCGGTATTCTCCAGAGTGACAGAACCAATATGATATAGGTAGGTAGGTAGGTAGGTACGTACGTACGTAGATAGATAGATAGAAAAGAAGAAAGAAAGAAGACTTAGTATAAGGAAATAGCTCATGTGATTATGGAGGCTAACAAATTCCAGGATCTGCAATTGGCGAGCTGGAGACTCGGGAGAACCGATGGAATTCCAGATGAAGGACTATAGGCTAATGACCCAGGAAGGGCACATGTTTCAGTCTGAGTCCAAAGATAGGAAAAAACAAAACAAAACATGTCCAACTCAAGGAAGTCCAGCAGGAGGAACCTCCCACTTACTTAACAGAGGGTCAGCCTTTTATTCTATTCAGGCCTCTCACTAACTTGATGGGGACTCCCACAGAGGGGAGGGCAATCTGCTTTTCTCAGTCGACAGATTCAAATGTCAACTTCATCCGGAAACACCCTCACAGACACCCAGAATAGTGTCTGACCAAATGTCTGGCATATCGTGACCCAATCAAGTTGACACATAAAATTAACTGTCACATTTGCCCTCTGAGATATACCATCACTTATTTCTCCTACTGTTTGCCTACTACCCTTACTTGGTCTTTGCAGGTGGCTCCCCTCTGTATAACTGGTCTTTGGTGTTTTGTTTGGGGCATTCTTCCTTCAGCCTCCTCTCCCTGGGGGATTTTATTCTCCCTTATAATTCCTGGCGCTATCTGTACACATTTGTATCACCAGCCCAGGTGCCACCTCTGAGCTCCCAGTTCTATGTGGAGAAGCCTCAGAGCCCTTGTGAGACAATTCCTCCATCCCCAAGCAGTAGCTGTCTCATGTCCTGCCTGATGTGGATAGCAATTTCATACGATCGCTTGATAGTGCACTTCTTTTAGTCACAAGTGTCAACCACAACGCTTACTTGAGTATACTTCACACATGGATTTTTCCACCTGTGCATGAAAGATCTTGAATCAACACCTCTTCTCCTCCAGCACTTATGCTCTCCCAGTTTGCAAGTATTTATCTTGACAGCCAATTTAGTGCATGTTGGAATGGATGTAGGTCTGATATCATGTGGCACACTGATTGCCTTCGGGCATCGTGGTAAATTCTCAAATCCATCTGCTAACAGTTGAATTCCTAAAAGCAGCTATCTAGGACTACTTTATTTCTAGCCATTGCTATGGAAGATGATGTCCAGAAGACTATCTGGAAAAACTAAAATGTGTGTGGACTGTGGAGGAGAGCATACTAATTAGCACGCATAGGGATTCACACCATGCAATTTTCTTTTGGGCATTATCAAACTCAACAATCCCCACACAGAAATTCATGCTTGACCAATATGTTTGCCCATTTTCCTCTTCCTGAGTTACTTCAGTGAATTATCTCACAGAGATCATTGTCCAAGGCAGAAACCCAGTCACCACCTTAACTCCAGCCTCTCTCTCATCCCCATATCCAATCAGTCAGAAGTCTTGCTCAACACACCTGCTAAATATCTGTGAAATTCTTCACTTCTCCCCATCCCCACTGCCAATGCCTTACTTAACTCAGGATATCTAACCTCTTGCTTGGATTACTGGAATTGCTTAAGTGGCCTCCCTGGATCCTTTGTCTTCCCACCTCTAACCTACCCTCCACACAGCAACCAGATTGATCTTCCCCAAACAGAGGAAAATGTCACTCTCCCCAATTCTAACCTCCAGTGATTGGTCACTGTTCTCAGGACAAGGCCCTAACTCCATACTAGGGACTGGTCAGTTTAGCAGCTGCATTTTCACTTCCACCAATGTGTGTCCCCTTGGGCAAGTGACTTAATCTCTCATGACCTCCATTTTCTCATCTACAAAATGGAATTATAATGGTTGAATTAACAAAGAGTTAATTCTTTTAAAGTGCTGGTAACAATGTTACTTATCTATCATTAACTAATACTATTACTTTTCTTTTAGGAACTTTACAATCCATTCACACAGAATGCCTTTCACTTCTTCAAGGAGGCCATGCTTTCTCTCACCTTCATGGCTTTCCACTTATCTCTACCCAGAACACTTCCTTCTCCCCTCCCCCACCCTACTCTCTCCTCATCCTTAACCTGGTGACCACTAGTTGTCCTTCAGGTCTTAGGTTAGATGTCTAATGCTCTAGGAAGACTTCTATGTCCCTTAGTCTGTGCTTGTGCTCTCTTGACTCCCAGTACTATTACTTTTTCTTTTTTTTCAAATGACTATGAGAACTCAGGTCGCTGAACAAGCGGGGATGCAGGGTGTGGCATGGCATCTGCCTTCTCTCTGGGCCTCCAAGATTAGGTCCAGCCCCAGTGGTTATGGGACTGATGGTCAGCAGAAGCTTGTTGAGAAACTGGAGATTCTGAAAGTGTCCATGGTTCCAACAGTGACTAAGTGTGGCCTAGAGTTGTGGGGAGGGCTGCTCTGCCTCTGCAGGGACATCACTGCCATCCTGGAGCAATTCCAGAGTGCCAGGAAGGAGATAGCATCCTTGGCCTGACTAGTGGCTTTTTCATGAGAACTGGGAAGACCCAGGGTGAGAAGGCCTTAGGAACCGAGTGGGGAGACGCTAATGACATTCTGATAAATGTTTAACTGGCTATCCCTCTGGGGTCGGGGGGGCTCCAATTTGTGGCATTTTGCCGTATTTCCATGATGTAAATAATCCCACCATGACTGATTTCAAACTACCAACATGACCTCACTGAAGGTAGAATTAGGAACAGACACATACAATGAGCTCTTGTGAGTCAGGGCACCACTGGGAGAGGCCTAGGTAAGGAGCTGAGAAGAGTCATAGGTCGGGAGAGTCCTCACAGCTAAGCATCAACTCACAAAGGCACATGTCCTAGAAACCTGCCCGGTCTCACCCATCCCCAGGCTCAGTGTGGTGTCAATACTTACTTCAGACACATTTGGGTGTGCCTACCTGGGCTGAGGTCCTGTCACCTTGAAGCTCACTCAGTGGTCACCTAGGCGACTGCCTACGTAGGGCTATGATGGTCTCATGCAGTTCTGAGGGGGTCTTCTGGGCCTGCCTCCCATGCTGGGAGGGCCCAAACTTGCCTCAGAGATGTCCTTGAAGGACCCTGGCTAGAGCAGGGAGAGAGCTACATCTTAAGGGGAGGCAAATGGATGGAAAACACTCTGGCGACCCAGGTCCTGAAGGTATGAAATTTCAGCTTTACATCTTGGAGTGGATCCAGTCTGACATCTGAGGAATGTGAAGACACATCCAACATGCTAGCTCCGAAGGCAGCACTGTTAAACCCCTCCCACAGGAATGTGGTAAAACCTTTCTGGGAAACTTTTAACCCCTCCTAGAACAGATTGTAGGCTCACAGCAGCATTTTTTGTGCCATACCCCAAACACCTAGAGCAGCACCTAGTCAAAAAATGGGTATTCAATAACTATTACTGAATCTACTGGAAACATCCAGAATTCAAATGGCCACTGTCTGACCAAAAAGTTACACCAGATTAAATCATTCACAGAAGCGAAAGGGAAATGTGTAGTGGAGACAGTGGGTCTGGAAATTGGATCTGAGGTGGGGATCTGCTTTAGAATTTGGTAAAGCAAACACAAGCAGGAAATATGCATGGAGATTAAAGTAGTGAGCTCTGGTAACCCCTAGTGGATACACTGCTCCTGGGTGGTACAGACAAGAGAAATATAGCATGTAGTTATTGAGCACCTACTACAGACCCAACCCTCTCCTGGGATTTTTATGTTCTTCTAAACTGATGAAATCACTAATACAAGGCCCATCTTCTCCCCAGAAGCTCCCTACTCCTACTGCCTCAACTCCCATTTATAGAAAAAGCTTAAAGAGTTGACCAAGTGGGAAGTTTAACTTCAGGAGAACAAGCCCTTGGCCTACTGTTACCAGTGGCAGCATTCTGCTCAAATGAGGTCCTGCACCCATTAACAAGACTGCATCTCTTGGTGGGGGCCAGTGATTACATGATTCTCTTTACTTTCTTAGGTTCTGAGGTTAGGACCACAGTGCAAGTTAGATGTTCCTTCTCTTAATTTCTGTGTCAAATATAGTTAATTGTTAGGCTTCTTTAGAGGCCTAGAATGTGTTGTTGAGAACATATTTAGGGCATCCCAAATTTCTAGGTTGCCCTTAGGTATGAAGCAGGGAGATTCTATCCAGAGTCAGGATGTAAAAGCAAACAGGCAGCTGGAGAAACTGCCCATCCCAGGTACTCTGGCAGCTGTGGTGACTACCTGGATAGTCATTCAGAGGAAACAGTTGTGAGAGAGAGAGATAACAAGGGGTTTTACGGCTTTCTGTAAAAACAGCATCTTCCAATTGGAGAAGCAGATGACAAGTATCCAGCTATCAAAACCACAGAGGGCAAAGTCCCCCGCCTGGGCACAGTCTGACTGCATGCCTAGAGGTAGAGTAAGCCCCTTCTAGGTTAACAGAATCAGATATATATGGGACACCTGCCACTCACTGCAAAGCGCTTCACAAAGCAGGCTGGCTGCATTCATCTGTGTAATAAAGCAGAATCTGAAACAAACCCTCTTTACTCAGTTTCTTGGAGCCCCATTGTAGAGAACATGCCTTTAATTAGAGTCAGACTACACAGTGGTGGGGCTCTGCTATACTGTGGTTTGGTGCTGCACGCAGAAAAGTTACCATGTATTTTTCCAGGCAAGCAAAATGCAGATGATGTTTAATATCAGATATCTCTCCAGGGAAAGAACATCCTGTAGCAAAATAATGCAAAAGTTTGGGCTAGTTTTTGGTTTGTCTTTTAAAAACAGAATATTCAGGGGTGCCTGGGTGGCTCAGTCATTAATCGTCTGCCTTCGGCTCATGTCATGATCCTAGAATCCTGGGATCAAGCCCCATGTTGGGCTCGCTGCTTGGCAGGAAGCCTGCTTCTCCCTCTCCCACTACCCTCCCCCTACGTGTGTTCCCTCTCTCTGTGTCTCTGTTAAATAAACAAACAAATAAATAAATGAATAAATAAATAAATAAAATTACATTCTCATAAAACCACTGCCCTTGTTTTCTGACACTGGCTAAAAGAGATTTAGGGGCACTTGGCTGCCTCCGTCAGTGGAACGTATGACTTCTGAACTCAGTGTTTTAGTTTGAGCCCCACACTGGGTATAGAGTTTACTAAATAAATTAATAAATAAAATAGATTCAGGAACAACTTCCTGAATCCTAGCTGAGACTGGGGAAGCCACCTGGTCCAGAAACCAAGTAGGCAGTGACCTACCTCTGGAATGAAAAGGAAAAACAGTCAGGGCCGTAACAGAGCCCATCTGCTATGGCCATGATCTTGGGCTTGGTTCTTAGGCTGACATTCACTTGAGTCTATCATCTGATATAGTCACTTTCTTGGTTGCAATTTATGAGCTGTCAGTGTTTACTTGTGAGACTGTGTGGGAGCTGGAAGGGAAAAAGATAAATACACCAAAGCCCGGCTGAGCAACCGATAGGCTTTACATTTTATTTCCAGGAAATGACATCTTGTTTTCACAAAGAGGCAGGCCATCCTCTCCAAGGGAGGCTGCCTTGGCTTTTAGGGGCAGCCGTAGGGGTTACACCCAACCTGTCCAAAACAAATGTCAACTGACGTGCTTCTGAGGTACCCAAATGATAACAAAAACAATAAATTTAAAAAGCAGAACAGAAATACATAACCCATTCAACACACAGTGAAGCAGTCTATCAAGTACCCGGAAGCAGCCCTCGTGGGGAGTACCAGCACGGCCTCAGACAGCGATGGCAGCGTGGCCGGCCAACACGGAGGCTCATGAGGAGGACTTCCTAACTCAGTCTCTGTCCCACGTGGCTCCATCCCATGCTCTATCTCAGAGCAGCCCAAGACCTGGCCACAGATAATCCTCCAGACCATACAAGCTCCCATTGTCTGGCAATCAAATCCCTTGAACGCCCCTGGAGCGTGGTCTTCAGGACAGTCTCTTTGCTTGGAAGAGAAAGAAAAGAGAATTAAAGGAGAAGCCTGTATTTCCCTGGCCTGGCCTCCCTGCTGCCATCCTCATGTCATGCTGTTCAGAGCCTGCTCCTCATCTCTCCCAGAGTAAGAGTTCAAGGCCCATGAAGGACCCTGAGGTCCTTCTGTGCTGCCCTCCTCGCCCCCATGGTGTGCTCCACTGGGGTTACACTGGTTGCCTCGCTGCCCCTCCGCTCCCCCCCCTCAAAAGTGTTCCCCCTTCCTGTGGCCACTGCCTCCAGGGCCTTACTCCAGTACTGCCTTCTGCCACCTTCCATGACTACCCTACCAAAAATGGCAACGATCACTCTCTGATCCCTTGCTTTTTCTTGTAGCACTAATCACATCTAACTTACTAGATTTTTGCTTCTCTTTCTATTCCTGTAAACTATAGCAGCACTTGGCACAAAGCTGGCCCTCAATGCACACTGTTGAAGGACAAAGGAATTATATACATAGCACTAGGTAAGGACAGGAGAAAAGGGAGGAGGTAGGAGGGATAATTTACTGCTATGTACTGTTTCTGCTTCCTCAATCCGGGGAAGCAGGGATCCCAGCCTAAGAGCACAATAAAGCTACCAAAGAGACTGTCCCGTTCCCTGAGATTGAGGTCCTGAACACTTGGTAGGAGGACGGACAGGATTATAAAATCCTACTCTTCTCCACTTGTGGGCAGCCTTGGAGAGCTGAGAGAGCTATGTGAGTCTCCCTTGCAGCTAAGGCCTCACCTAGTAGCACACCGAAAAATAAAAAAGCCACAAGAAAGAAATTCTCTTGACTCTCCTCAAGCAAATCACCGTGCCCACCCTCCCACATTAAACCCTTCTCTCTAGATAACAGGATATACCCTCCCACTCTTAGACACTAATTCCCCCATCTGCCCTGCCCTCTCCTGATTGCCAAAGAATCTGGCCCTACCCACTATCTCAACTTCCCAGCATCTCCTCCTCCACAGGCTCAGCAATTGAACACACTCAGATCTCTGTGTCTTCAAAATCAAAAAACAAAACAAAAACTTCCTCTTATCCCACCTCCTCCTCCAGCTATGGCCTTCTCTTGGTGCTGTCCCTATGTCTTAGTGGCAGCCAAATTTCTTGAGGAACTTGTCTATCTTACTTTACTTCCTAACCTCACACTCATTCTCCAATTCATGGCAAACTAGCTTCTCACCCCACCAGTCCCCCCAAACTTATACTAGATAAAGTCATCAATGTCCCACACTCCTGCTATATCCAAAAGGCAGTTTTTCCTCTGATGCCCTGCTTACTTTTATCCCCAACACCTGGCACTTAGTAAGAACTGAGAAGGAAAGGCTCAGATGACAGGAATCAAGGAAGAGATACTCTTTGTGGTTGGTTCTGATTCAGGTTTCATGGGACAAGGGTAAAAGAGGTCCAAACTCTCCAGAGTAGGAAAGCAGAAAGCAATTCAAGCAGATGTCTTAGCCAGGAATAGGAGCATGTCTGGTCTCATCAGATTTCTTAAAAATCACAGTGGCAGGCAGTCGGGCAGGATATATATCCAGCTGGTGCAGAGAAGCCTCAACGATGATGCACCTAATTCTATGACATTCTATGGGGGGAGGGAGGAAGAAGCATAGTCAGTGACCCCAGCCACTCTCTGAGATTAGTTCATGGAGATCTAAAAATGCTCTGTGTTCATCTAGAGTTAAGTGTAGAAATCAAGAAACTCTCAAGGAAAATCTGCTTTGGTTAATAACACTCCTCTGTATTTACACAGGTGGTCTTCTATAATAAGAAGTTCCTGAAAGTGTATGTCTGTAAAGGAAATCATAAAGTTACATGCTCGGGAAGGGAGAATCCATTTTTTTAGAGAACCAAAATAACTCTATTTTATCATTAAGAAGACAAAAGGGGCGCCTGGGTGGCTCAGTTGGTCCAGCATCCAACTCTTGATTTCCACTCAGATTGTGATCTCAGGGTGGTGGAATGGACCTCTGCCTCAAACTCTGTGCCTCAGGCTCTACATTCAGCACGGAGTCTGCTTGGGTTTCTGTCCTAATGTCCTTGCCCCACTTGTGCACATGCGTACATTCTCTCTCAAATAAATAAATAAAATCCTTAAAAAAAAAGTCTAAAGGACTCTAGACTCAGCAAACAATCTGAGGTTCTAGGCCATCATGGGCTGTTACTTCACACATGGCAATTAATCCCACAGCTGACCTCTACTCCAATCACGGTCCCCTCCCCCACTGGGGGGACAGTTCCTGTGCTGCCCTTATCATTTCCAACTATGCATCTGAGATGCCACAAGGGTGATGGGGAAAAGGGGTCCCATCAAGGGACAAGGAAAGGAAGGACAACAGACAAAAAAAGAGAAGGAAAGGAAAAGTAAGGGGAAAAAATGGGAGGTGGTGATGGAAAAACACAAAACAGTTTCTAGGAACAAGTCTACTAATTTTCTATCCCATGACAATTTTGCAAAGGAAGAATCTTTGAAAGTCAAAAATTTTAAAGAGTTCAGTGTTACAAACTATTTGCGTGCATGCCTGTGGACACCCCAGCCCGTGGCTACCTTGCTGAAAGCCATTTTCCCCTAGATGAACTGTCATGTGCTGGGCAGGCATGCTGACTTCATGCACACGACCCTTCAGACTGTCTAGGGGCAAGGCTGGGTGGATTCAAAGTACTTGCTAATAAGTATGCTCTGTGGATGAGCTCAGCTTGCCAGACACCATTACTGCTGCCATGCCCACATACTCCTTTATGAGGCTCTGTCTTGAGCAGAGGGTGATGGGCATTATCAAGGAAAACCTTGCAGCTGGGCAGGCAGATACTCTCTTAAGTGACTGCCAGTTTCTCCTGTCCCATGTCTGGATCACTCTCGTCAGAGCCCACAGGAAATTGGCAAGAGCCACAGGCCCTGTGGTCTGACCTGAGTCTATCTCCCTAGAGACCCTCAAGCTCTACAAGGGCCTCTGTGTCACAGATGCAGGAAAGCTGTGGTTCATAAACCTTTCTCCTCACCTCAGCATACCTAAAGGCCACAGCATGCTCCCACCAGCAGCCTTGGTTCCATGTAATAGTATCAAGGGAGCCAGGGAATGTAGTTTGAAAAAGCCCCTGGACTGAAAATCACTCTCCTAAAGGACCAACAATTTTATTTCTAGGTAATCTGCTTTCTTCCTTTCTGAGTACAACCCAAAGAAACGGCTAGGGAAAGCTAAAAGCGAGAATGTTAACACTCTGTCAACCAACCAACATTTAATGAGAACAGAACAAACAGAAGAGGGGGTGTAGCTGACAGAAGACTCTGCTCCAGCACCCCACCAGCTCCAGAGGGAGAGCCTCTGCAGGGAATGTCAAAAAATGTCTTCCCTTCAGAAAATTTCACGTCAAAATCCCAGAGAGCCAGTTATTCATGTGACAAGCACTTACTAGATGTCTGTTATCGCCCCACCTCCAGAGCATCCTTTTTCTAACACAGGATCTAGTCTCCAAGCCTTCTCCTCCTCTCCTCTGTATAATCTGGACTCAGAGTTTATGAGGGTCAGTGGCTCATTGGTCATGTGGCATTACTCCTCCCACGGGGATATGGAACTAGAAGACAACCACCAGCCAGGAAGGCCTAGAGTGGGGCTGCTCCTGGTGGAATCAGCACCCTACACTGCCACAGACAGAAGGGTTTCTCCTCCCCGAATCTGTGGTAAGAGCAACCCCTGCCCGGGAGGCAAACAGCCCTTCGGGGGTATCCGAACTCTGACAATTACAGGCCAATCCTGGTTCCCAGATTCTAAGTCAGGTCCTTTTTAAAATTCCCATGCACTGGGGATTAAAGCAGCTTTCAATTGGCAAGGAAAGTCGGTATTTGAACTGGGAATTTCCTCTAAACCTCATACTGCAGACCAGTGGAGCTCTTGATGGCTCTGGTTCATGTTTCCCTAAATCAGGACTCAGAACCTTCTGTCTCTGTGGAGAACTCCTCAGAGCTGCAATTGCTGCGATAACCACGGAAACGGAGACCAGTGTCAGCGCCCCTCCCGCCAGGAAGCACGCGGGGAGTCCGCTTCAGCTCACCGAATAGGCTCCGAGGGTTACCAAAAAGGCAGAGAGGCACCCTCTGTAGCCTCTGGAGGGAGAAGGCGGGGGGGTCTGATGTGATTTATTCTGCAGCTATAACTCTGTGTGAGGAGAGCCAGAGGTGAACTTAGGACACGTGGCTCTTCCTTCCCTTTCCAGTGCTGCATGAAGCCATCTATGGCACTTGCACACATGAGAAGAAACCCAGTCAGTGGGCTCAGAGAAGAAAGTACGTGGGTGTTCCTTGCGCCCCGTTCCAGCACACTCCAGCTGGAAGGCTGACCTGGGTTAAATCTGGGTCTCGGGTCATTGCGCCTCACAGAAGGCATTTACCACACCTCAGCGGAACACCTTCCAAGTCGGTGGCTGTCCTCATGTTGCTCTGGCACCATGTGGACATTCTGTCACCTATGGGCCACGAGGAGGCACTGCTAGGAACACTGGACTGCTTCTCGTGCCTCTACACTTTGCACTGCAGCCTCTGCCTGGGAAGCACCAGCCTTGGGAACCTTGAGACTCTGTTCAAATGGCACTTCCATGAAGCTTCCTACTGTACCTCCGCCTGCCCAGGCCAAACTGACTGCCTGCTCCTCTGCAGTGTCTCAGCATCCTGGCCGGGAACTCGTCCCACTGCCTCCCTGCCTTTCTCCCTTCTCCATGGACTGAGTGCTGTGGGAGCTGCAACAATGCTGTCTGTATCTCTTTAGTCCTGTGTGGTGTGTACTGTTCCTATAACTGCTGACAGAGTGAGAAGTGAGGGGAAAAGCAACAGGATTCTGCCAGAATCTAGTGGCTCCTGCAAGGTAAAAGATCTGGGAGGGCCCAAACTGACAAAATCTATGAGCACACAGCTGTCATTGGAAAACATTTGGGTTCCAAAGAACCACCTGAGGGCTGTCCCAGCCTTCCACAGGTCAGAATGCCTTCCTTGGTAGAAGAGGCTCAAGGCCACTTCCCGCTCAGCAGCTACTTTACCTGGCTCTGCACAAGCTTGCTGCCTTGGCTTTGGCTGACCAGCCGAGTGCCAGGGTCACAGGACAGATGCCTATAGATTAGTGGCAGATTCCCGGTCTTACTCAAAGTGGCTGACATCCGCTGAAGGGCTAGCAGGAAGGAAGGAGCAGACAGATCCTACTCTTAGCAGCATGGCTTTTAGGGCTTAAGTTTCTCTGGACTTGGAGACAGGTACATTCAGAGACACATATGAGTCTGGGTTACCAATGGCCGGGTGGTGGTGGGAAGCACCTGTAAGGGCAGTGAGCTTCTGGGTCTTCTTCTCTGCTCGGCCTTTATGTGCAGCTGACTGACATCATAGCACCTTGGCTCTGATGCTCTCCCACAAGGTAGTGCTGTGCTGGATTATTAGAGGGACCGGGTCCACCCTGCTTCTGTGAGCTCTTGCCGCTGGCCAATAACCAATCCTTTTTCCTCTCCATTAGCTTCCTTGTGCCTTGCCCCAGGATGCATCTTTTGCCACAAAAACATTTAAATCTCAAGTGGAGGGGCTCTGCAACCCGCAACACAGCAAGCTCCAAGGGAGATGGGATCACTTAGTTGAATAAGTGGATATTCACCAAGGAAGCATGGTTCATTAGGGGAATTTACCCACCCATTTCCCCAATCTCTTTATCCAAATTCTCTCCGACTGGGAAACGAGCTGGTAAATATATTAGAATCCCCAAAGATTAAATTTATCTAATCTGACATCATGTCCAATTTGTGTAATTAAGCTATGACTTACTATAAAACATGTATTCTCACCAAGCATTCTCCAATTTGCCAATCTCTGACTTGTTCATCTCCTGTTGATAACTGTGTACCCAACCCAAGGTTTTTGCCAACACCTGGACAGCAACTGAACTGTCTTGGACAACAGCACCATCTAGTGATCAGTACAATAAGCCTTCTGACCTTGTGATTTCCACACACACCCATAACCAAGGTACATAGAATTAAGTCTCCCCCTTTCCTACTACTCAAATAGGCGAGTCCATTCTCCCTCAACTCTTTCTACAATGTTCATTACCTTTAACTCTCTTTCCTTTTTTCCCATTTCTCCCTCCTCTTCTTTAGCTTAAGAATCATTTATCTCTCTTCCCAAACCAAAAAAATCTACTTAAGTTTGTCAGTCTTCTGTTGAGGGAACTCACCTTCTTATTCATACCCACTTACCTTTTCGTTCCCTAATGAGGACAATTCGTCGTTCTTTCACTTCTGAGCTCAGATTATCTACCATCTTATTAATGCAATTATCCAGAACCAGGGAGTGGGTTTTGGACTTGATGTCCTTCCGACAAATGGGGCATTCTACCTTCCGCTTCATCCACTCATTGATACAGTAAGAGCAGAAACTGTGGGCACAGTTCAAGGTGACAGCCTATAATGGGAATGCAAACACATACATCAGAACCATCATGCTTACTTTTCCAGGGCTGTTGTGATCACAAATCTAGCACAGGAGTTCATTTCCAAGGCCAAATGGAAATTTAACCCTAATTCCATCTAGAGGGCTTATAGATGGTATTAGAATTGTTCTTGAGCATGGGAAAGTTTAAGTCAGATCGTTCAGCTTCTTTCTCAAAGGTAAGTTCATAGATGTAGGCTGATGGGTCTGTCTTGTTCCACCAACTCAGATGACACTACTAACGCGGCTTAGCTACCTTGCAAACAAACGTCACTGGACACAAGTAGGACTAGTAAGCGTGTGAATGTTTGGTGCACATACCTCACTAATTCTCTCATGGAAAACAAATGTATAACCTGCTGATGGTGAATCAGAGCTTCAATTTTAATAGACAATGGGGAGCACATTCTGAATACTCAGTATATAGAACGGAAGGAGCATCATCTATACTCAAAAGAAACAAAAAGACGGGGCGCCTGGGTGGCTCAGTGGGTTAAAGCCTCTGCCTTCAGCTCAGGTCATGATCCCAGGGTCCTGGGATCAAGCCCCGCATGGAGCCCTGTGTTGGGCTCTCTGCTCGGTGGGGAGCCTGCTTTCTCCTCTCTCTGCCTGCCTCTCTGCCTACTTGTGATCTCTGTCAAATAAATAAATAAAATCTTAAAAAAAAAAAAAGAAACAAAAAGAAAAATACATATAAAGACAATTAAAAAGGCTGGGGGGGGGGGAAGAAACTAAAAAAATGGAAAATATGTAATGGGTTCACAGACAGTGACTGAATCCTTAAGTAAATAAGCCTGTGAGAGGAGGGAAAGCAGAAGGGAGTCTAAAGCTGAGGAACTCCTCCAAGTCACTCCAATGGTCAGATTTCTGCCAGGGCCCTTTTCACTTCTGAAAATATAAACCGTCCTCTTTATTACACTTGTTTATATACATCTCTTAAGATACAAGTTTTTCTGAGGCTCAAAAGTCTTCATTCCTGCTTTTAGGATAGAAAATACCAGAAATTATGCATTTTTCAAATGCCAAATCTAGCACAGAAAGCCAACTAGGAGATATTTTGTTAACTATATGAGATAAATCCTCACAGGACTAAAAACCTGTCTGATTAACATAAAACCTCTTTTCAACACTGACTTTACGAGGTGACTGTGAAAAGGTCAGGCGGGTCTACGGTAAACAAGGGACGGGTCAGGTTGTTTGTCTCTTCTATGTCTGTGCAGATGTTCCGGGTGGGGTAACTCATCACCCAGCCCAACGCCCCTTCCCTTGCCTTCCTCCAGCAGAGCCCTGTCAAAGCCACACTGAGTGTCTCCAAAGTAGGCAATCAAATGACTAGAAACTATGGCGGAAATGATGACCTGAAGTCAAACTGGATCCAAGCAAAACAAACAGACCTGCCCTTCCCAGGAGGCTAATACACTCACCCTCCCTATAGACTACCAGAATGAAGGAAGGAGTGCGTGCATACACTCTCCTTTCTAAAGAAGTCTGGAAAGCACTGTCCTTTAACAACTTGACTTTAAGATGAGTGGTGTAAGATGAACTGGTCACAAATGATAGAATTTGTGACAAATAAAGTCAATGCAAAAATACGACATGGTAACAAATGGAAACCTAGAAGATGTTTTTGTTTTCATAGTGAGCCTCAGAGTGTCCCTGAAATATGTTCCACTTGGCTGCTGAATTCCCAAAGTGACCACACATGAGTGACATTTACCACCCTGTTGAAGGCTGCACTATCCGCCCACTCTCAGCTCCGCACCCATTCAGAGTAAAGAGAAGCTTTGTTGAGCAGCTTTACTCGGATACTTCAAAAATCTAATGTCATGTGGCCCCATTTTCTCCCAACAACAAAGAAATAAAGGCTTTATTGCAGCTAAAAATAGTGATTGTACCAAATAAACACCCAACAATGGACAAAATAAAAAGATCAGTAAAAGTAAAGAAGACCACAAAAAACAAACGAGATATGGCCATCTCTCGAGGTCACTTTGAGGTCAAATAACTACAATAGATTCCTAGAATAAAAATCTCTTCAGAATGTTTCCCTGTAGCAGAACCTGTGCAGCTGAGGCTCTGTTCAGGGTTGAGAGGAACAAGAAGGCAGGAGCCTCTGCTTGTCATTACCTCAATGAAGTATTCGGAGCAAATAATACACTGGAGCTCATTCTCTAGCACGTCATTCACATGGCTAAGCACTTCTTCCTTCTGTGCCTGCACCTTCTCCTTCTCTTCCTGCAAAGACACACAACCCCAACCCCACCTGTCATTTGGGGGAACCAACAAGAATGCACAACAGGACAGGGAGGAGTGTTAACTATCTGGAATAGGATTTGGGAATCCAAGTAAAATATTCAACCTGGTGCAGCAATAGGAGAATGAAAACCTTTCCCTGAGAGTTATGGTTTCTCACCACTGCTCTCTAATACAGGGCACTGTCTGCCTTTCTTTCCTCTCTCCACTTTTTGTGTATTTGCATTGTAGGTTCTGTCCCCTTTCCCAGAACTAACAGAAGATAGCATACTCACCCCACTGACCACATAAGATTAGAATGAGGCATTAAGCATCCTATAACTAACAGCAGTTTAGGGGTGATATAAAATCATCCCAAGCAACCAAGAATTCATTGGACACAAAAGCAGACATGAAAAACAGTCCATAGAGGCAGGAAGCCTAAATTAGTTTATAAGGTCCCCTGTGCTCCTTGCAGCTGCCTCTTCTACAAAATGAGGATAATACTTATACTCCCGGGACGCAAGAGGCTGAAAGAGTGCCTCTTCCTGGATCTTCAGGATCCAAGCTTTATGATGCTTGCCACCCCTCCTCCTACAGAGGTCTGCAGTCCAATTTCCTTCTGCTTTCACCAAGAGGTCAGACCCCCCTGTGGACACACTTTTTGGGAAGGATCCTAGGTATGTTCTCTTAAAGCAAACATTTATTTAAGTCAGCACCTCATCCCCTAAGCTGGAATTGTCAAGAGCCCCTGAAGGGAAAGGTAAGGCCATTTAGGGTATAGATGAGTAACTGATTAGTTTTTCATCTTTTACTGTCACTTCTAATCAAAGCAAAGACTGTCACACTGCCTAGGGCAACGAAGGATCTGGACCCATTTTAACTAGAGTCAAGTTCCCTGAAAACTTACAAATTGCTAGGTTTAAAAAGATGTGGTTTTTGGAAGTTAAGAAAGAAGGTACTATGTGATTTAAACAGAGGATAAGGATCTCAAACCAAATGAAAGTTGAGTCTCCTCTTTTCCGTACTCTGCTCCAGGTCTGCCTGTGGGGAAGGGTGGGCTGGGAGATGCAGTCAACCTCAGACTTTAAGTTCAGGTCAGAGGCTCCAAACTGCTGGCCCATGGACTGGATCTAGGTGACAGATTTGTTTAGTTTGGCCCTCATGGTATTAAAAAATACAACAAAAAAGACTTGATTTTGTTGCTAATATTTAAAGTTGAAACAATTCACATAAACATTTGGATTTCCATCTTCTGTGGAAAAGTCAGAAGCTCTGATAACAGTGGGCCTGCGTTTCTGGATGGCAACAACTGGCTGCAGCAGAGAAGAGCTGCCTCTTGGGGACAGAGGTGGGCAAGGGGGGTGGCGAGTGCCCCTTGCTAGTGTGCCTCTGTCCTCACAACTCCCTACTGTGGAGCCTGCACGCAGGTCACTTGACTCACTTCTACTTTCAGTCTTCCCTGGTGAGCACCTGAGTTTAGAACCCCTAATTTAGAGGCGCCTGGGTGGCTCAGTGGGTTAAAGCCTCTGCCTTTGGCTCAGGTCATGATCCCAGGGTCCTGAGATTGAGCCCCACATCGGGCTCTCTGCTCGGCAGGGAGCCTGCTTCCCCCTCTCTCTCTGCCTCTCTGTCTACTTGTGATCTCTGTCAAATAAATAAATAAATACAATCTTAAAAAAGAAAAAACCAAAAACCCCTAATTTAAGAATTCCACTGATGTGATGTGGGAAATAATGACCTACTGGCATCAGGACAAACTGTTTCTTGACTGTATCACCCCTTAGCCTGTGTCAACGAAACACTCTGAAGGAGCGTCTACCACCACAGCCAAAGGACAAGACTGCAGGATGAGTCTCATTCCCAGTATTTCGCTTCTAAATGAGGGAAGGAAAAAAACATCAGGCAGACCCTTCCATAGGCCTGAATAATTTTATGGATTATTTCCCCTGAGGCAAGGAACCACCATAATCTCCCTCTCCATTCACCAGAGCAACCCTTGCACTGTTGAAAATGCTGAGTTGCTTGTACTAACCAAATTCTAAACCTTCATCTTCTTTCTAGTACCTTGGTCTGTTCCAATTCTTTGTTCTTGGCTTGAATGATTGCTTCAAAGTCCTTCTTGCTGCGATTTAGTTCTTCCATTAGAGCCCGATGCTGCAGAAACATAGTAGATACATGATCAAGATGAGCTTATACTGCATCTTTCGTTTTAGCCACAAAGGAGCAGGCTTGCTCTCTCTCTCCCCTCTCCCCGTCAGTAGCTTTGGTTCAAGGGATCAATGGATTAGCAATTTCAAGAATACCTTTGTTCCTTCAGGACAGCCCACTTACCTGCTGGTTTTCTTCAGGGAAGGGGGCAGCTAGGGAGGGAGGTCATCAAATCCATTAATCCCTCTGGGAGTAACCCAACCTCAATGGCCATCCAAATCAACTAAAGAATTTAAACTGCCTTCCAGAGAGTCTGATTCTGTAGGTTTGGCTGGGGGCCCAGGAATGTGCATTTTTTAAAAAAAGCCACCCAAGTGATTCTGACAACCAGTGTTCAAGAGCTGGTAAAGTAATCGGAGGCTATCCAGCACTGGGAGTGGCTTTTAAGAATTAATCAGAGAGAACTGGAATTTCTAGATTATCATTTTCGTTGGAAAAAAAAAAAGCCCTTTAACCTATTTATTCTACAAATCACATACTACGTGCTTGTAAGGCAGTGCTGGCTGAACCCTGTCTGTGTCTTTTGGAAGCTGGCACACTCAAGAGCTAACAGCTCAATCACTGTGACTAACTGCCTACACTGAATGTCAAGAGATTCTACCTCTATGAAAATTTCTGAGCACCCTTGTGCTTACGTATAGCTTGCACTTTAATTCTCCTCTCAAATCCTTTCTTAAAAAAGGTGGAGGGACGCCTGGGTGGCTCAGTGAGTTAAAGCCTCTGCCTTTGGCTCAGGTCATGATCCCAGGGTCCAGGGACCGAGCCCCACATTGGGCTCTCTGCTCAGCAGGGAGCCTGCTTCCCGCGCTCTCTCTCTGTATCTCTGCCTACTTATCTCTGTCAAATAAATAAATTAAATCTTAAAAAAAAAAATCTGTTTCTTTAAAGGAAAAAAAAGGTGGAAAAGCTAAGTATTTCTAAAAAGATATTACTCAAGAAACAAACTTTAAAATGTGTGGTCTCCCCACAAAAAGCAGTTATATCGGAAGGCCCGGGTAGTCATCTTGACCACTGATTACATGTATGTGCCTAACTTACTCGTCTATAAAATGGGACAACAGGCACCCCTCCTACTTCAGTGTGAAGAAAAAGAAAATAACAGGTATGAAAGCATTTGGGAAAATTTTTAAAGCTCTATGTAAATGCAAGTTTTTGTAACTGCCTAGTACATAAAAAAGAATTGCTACAGAGGGACTCACAGGGTGGACCAAAAACAACCACTGCTTCAGTTGAGAGAGTGGTACGTCCCAAGGCATGTTGTTATAAACCATGACCTCAAAGTATCCCATTTTAGTCTAATGAATAGAAACTAGCCAAGTACCTCATGCTAAATGTTTTCCTATCTCTCAGGAGAGGGTGAGGAGTTGTGGGTACAAGGTGGTCAAAGATCCCTTGGGGATTTCCAAATAGCAGAACCTTACTCTTTTCCAGTCAATATCAAAACAATATCACAATACAATTTAATAATGCCTAAATGAGAAATATGCCTACTTTCCCACCTTAGAAAATAAACAACCTTAGAAAATAAAATTCCGAAAAGACTGAATTTTCACCCAATTCTTTTCAAGGCTAGTTGCACACCCCTTAGGGAAATCAAGGCAGGCATTCCCTCAAAGCTTAACAGTAATACAAGGCTGTTAGCTCTCTAAGAAGGTTGGGAGTTAGATATGCAATAAAAGAACATAGGGATAAATTCTCCTAAACAAATTCTAATGCAGTTGCTCACTATTCTCAAGGAGATTTGAACTATCCCACTAATCTCCTGACAAAACTTGCATCAAACTACTGATCGTAAACACATAAAGGACAGAAGGTAAAGCAGGTTTAAAAGATGCAAAAGAGCTTCTAAAAAAATTATCAGATGATAGTCAAGTTACATGAAATAAATTACTGGCAATCTTTGAGGGGAATTTTATTCCTGTGAGCCTTGCCCTTTCAGTAAATCGTTATGTTTTGCTGACTGTTAAACTCCACTCTCAACCTGACCTAAAACGCTTAACTGAAACATTCTTGAATGGTTTCTGGATGGCTTCAGCTCAGGAACAGGGAGGTAATAAAGGCCCTTGCAGGCCCTGGCGGCGAAGTCATAGCTTGAAATTCCCCTCTGCTGCCCTCACCTTTCTGGAAGTGCAGCCACTTCCCCCAGAGAGCCTCCTAATTGCTATAGGCTCCGTCCCATCTTCACTAGAGCAACGTCTGCTCAGATTAAGATGTAAGTTTTCATGCTGAGGTCTGGCATGTCTGTGAGGCCAAATCTCCGACCTGACGGTGTGAGCAGCTGCTCTGTCTGCAGACTGGAGATGCTACGGAGGTGTGTGCTAAACAGAGGAGGCAGCCAGTGGCCATGGGAAGCCCCAGCCCGCTATAATCTCAGAACAGTGGCAAGAGACGAGTTACCTCCTGCAGAGCCTGGGCCAGCTGTTGCTTCAGGTCCTCTTCTCCTTGCTCCTTCTCCAAACCCTGCAAAGCCAAAAACAAAATGGAAGGCTTCCCTACAGGGAGGAGGATAAAAGAAACAAAATCTAGCAATAAGCAGAGCAGTCTGGCTTCTGTAAGCATCTGGAAACAACAGGGGGCAGGGAGCAGGTGGAGAATCTCCCGTTTTACTTCCAGCGGTTGGCAGTAAGGGCTTTGAGCAGTGTGAACTACTCAAAGACCGCACACCTCAGGGCTGTCACCTTCAAGTTACCACTCAGGCTGCCCTGGAGAGAACCCCTGGGGTAATGCTGAGTCTCCTTCACAGGCTAACATCGTGATTCCCAGAAAGACGTAAACTGAGAGCTTTGAAGCCACCAAATGTCTAAACTCAGATATGGCCCCCTAGGTTGAGACTAACAAGTTCCGCCACATTTCTTCCCTCGATTCTGGCTGCCCTGTCTCTTAGTGTGAGTCTCCACCACTTCTACCCCATAAACTGTTTCGCCTCCTTGCTGCAAGTTATGCTCTGTTTTCTCCACTGGCCCCTTCTGATGTGGATGCCTTCCACATCATTGTTTCCCTATGTCCAGCACCTTGTACAAGACCCTCTGCACCCTTCCCTCTTTAAGAATTACCTACCCATTTAATATGCCAACTGGAAATTATTCTCTAATTTAAATATGTATTGACTTAAAACTGTCCTGATTATTTTACGTGTATAATATATCTCATCTCTTCAACAAGATTTATTTCTTAATGGCAAAAACCATTTATTAAGCATCTTTATAAACACCTGAAGTCCAAGTATTGTACACCAAGCAATGTAAGTGCTCCAAAAAAAAAAATCTGTGTGAAGCAGCTACAGTTAAATGAGTTTCTGAACAAGTAGTAGGAGTAGAATAAATCCTTAGGGGTTGGTGGGAGAGGGAAATGCAGCTCATAAACAAAGGACTAGATATATTTCACCATGAGCTATTTATAAATGACCCTCAAATACCCTAGAAATTCTCTAAGCCAGTACTTTCTCCCTTTACCATTTTGATACAGAAAAAAATTTTATAGCAACACCTGAAGGATGATCAAAGCAGTCACAAATATTAATTAATAATAACTCTTGTTCCCGAACACATTAGCTTTTAAAGAGGGTTCTGCTCTGGTGAAGGTGTCATACACTAAATATGTAAAGACGAACTCCCTCTATTGACTTCAAGAACTAGTCCAGGCTGGTAAGGGAAGCAAAAAAGTACACATAAGCAAGTACTGCATACCCTCAGAAAGAACTGTTTAATCCATGGCCTTCGCTCATGCTACCAGTTCAAGGAGACAGCAGAGATTAGGAGGAAATTTATAAATTGTTCAGAAATAAGCCAACACTACTGGTTGTTCCTTGTTCTGAGCAAAGTAAACAAAACAGAAAAGCTTATCCACTTCAATCCTGATTGGTCCTTTTTATTTCTAAGTCAACAATGGGGAATTCTTGACATTCAGTATTACCTGAACAAGTAGGTGGGAGTAAATGTGTGCTTCTTGCCAGACGGGAACTGACATTTTGAGCAGGGACCAGGATCAGCTCTAGCCTAGGAACTTTGTGCAAAAGCTTGCAATCTAAGCAAATGACTCAGGGATGGGCACACATTTGGTCTTACTCTGACACAGCTAAGACAGTCATTATTCTACCTTGCCCCTAAAGGCACTGGGGAAGGTGGCTTATCACTCAGCTCAACAACTGAGTCATAGTATACCTGTCCCCTGCTCAGGAAAGAAACAAAAACATTTTCTGCCTTTCTAGCTTCCTAGGTTAGCTACAGAGTTAACTAACCATCAGAGCTAGTAAGTTGCCAGGTACAACTGGGTATGCCTGACTCATCGCTGTCTTGGGGCTAAATGGTTTGGCTTTGACACAGCAAAGAAAAATAATTCATAAGGACCTGGAGTGCACTGTGGTTCTGTGGCACCTGACCTTCATCCAACCTCTCTCTGAACTTGCCTCAGTTATCAGGGGTCTCAGCTTTACATCCTGAGATCAGTTATGTCCTGGCTGGCTCTGCCAGCCACCTTACCCCAACATGGCACCCAAGCTCTGGCTCTTGACCACCATACTGAAGCTGTAACACTTTACTCCAACCCCTTTTCCCATCTCAAAGTCCTTAGTTCCCATTCCATCTCCTGTCCCTGGCACTCAGGACGTAGTCCCTGACCCAGAAACAGAGAGCTGTGGCCAGAGGCTCACCAAGGGCCTGCCCATCCCTGAGGAGCACTGGCAGGTCCTTTCCTCCTGTGTGGTACCTGGAGATGCTGTTCCTCTTCCTGGAAAGTCTTCTCTAGCTGCTCCACTCTGGCCTGTTGCTGGGCCTGCTCTGCACACAGCTGAGACTGTAAGTCCTGTAGCTCCTGCTCCATTTTCACAATTTTCTTTGAGTTCCCCTTTTGGGTTTGCTTTTTCACCTTCAGGACAGCTACCTGTTTTTCCTGCATTTGTGTTTTCAGCTTCAGAATCCTGGACATGGTCACCTTGAACAGCTCCAAGCTGCTCTGAGATACTGAAGGGTTTGAGGCTTTCTGCTTCTTATGATGAAGCTCTATGACTTTTGCAGAACCAGAGTGAACATGAGCCTCTGTGGCCTTCTCACTTGGCTCAACAGAAGTCAACTTAGGATCCAAATATTCACCGGGTTGACTGGCCACTTCACCTTTCCCATGAGACTTCACTGGCTGACCAGGTTCGCAAGATACTTTACTTATTTTGGATTTCAAATTTGAGGGGCCTTCAGCTCCAGGACCCTCTAATTCATCCAAACTAAATTTCCTTTTAGTTCTCAATCCCCTATTTTTTCCTGTCATCTGGTCATTCTTTGGGGCAAGACAAGGATACATCCTCTCCCGGTCTTCTTCAGTAACATCATATTCATACTCTGCATTCTCCTTATTCTCCAGAGGTACTCCGAGCTGGATGTGGTCTCCCTTATGGATAGAATAGACCTTTAAAGGTTCTAGACGTTCTCTGTTCAGCCAAACACCATTCAGACTCTGGAGAAAGGGAAAGAAAGACGAAGTAAGCTTCATGATTTTCCTCCTCTTAATGGAATTTCTCTCCTGCTGCTGCAAAACCTTCTGCCTTTTCAGAAGGAAAACCCTTGAGAACAAATAGGAAAGGTTCATAAACCATCACCCTTAGAAACAGCATTCTTTAAACAGCTTTGGCTTTTTACCTGCATTTCACATTCATGTCTCCATAGAGAACTGCTCATATAACAGGCAGGAATCACCTTATTACTGGCCAATGAATTACTCAAATAAATGCAGCAGCATTAAAAGAAACTGCAGTTGAGTAGTTCCTATTGACCTAAACTGGGGGCAATGGCCCAAGACTGGAAAAATGGCTATTAGCGAAGGAAGCAGCATCTAATGATGAGGTTCAAAAAGTAGGTTTAGCCAGGAAAGTCACACAAGCACTGTCTCTGAATGTGGCCCCCGAACACATTAGTGAATGAGGAAAGCACCTTCCAGTACATATAAACCTAAAAAGAATGTATTGGTACCTCGTATTGGGGTCAAACTACAGGTGGGATCTAACCCAATTAACAGCACCAGAGGTCCACTGGGGAACACAGCATAGTGACTAAGAGCTGGTGCTCTGGCCCAGACAGACTTGAGTTCACAGCCCAAATGTACCTTGGCTTTATAAGTTGCCTGGCCTTCAGTGACTTACTTAACCTCCATGTCCCAGTTTGTCTGCAAAATAGGGATAGTTTAATTCCTAACTCATACTGCTCTGTGAGGAATAAACAAAATAATACATGTAAAACACTTGAGCACAGTGACTCACGTATAACAAATGCTTGGTAAATATTTACTTTAATGATTTAAATTAAACCACAGTGTAGGAGTTGAGAGCATGGACCCTGGAGTCACACTACCTAGACTTGTAATCTGGCTTCATCACTTAATAGCTGTGTGACTCTTGGTAACTTTCTTAACCTCTCCACACCCCAGTTACCACATCTATAAGCTGGAGGATAATAATAGACTCTCCCTCATGGAGTTTGTGTAGATTTAATGAGATGACATATGTAATGTACTTAGAAAAGTGCCTGGCACATGGTAAGCATTATGTAAGTGTTCACTACTATTATTATGTTCTGGCGCAATCGACTTATCAACAGTTATTTCAATTCCGTGCTCACCATCTTGCAAGGTAAATATACCCAATGCAAAAGTAGAAGATATGAAAACAACTTATAGCAGCTGACTATGGAAAAGAAAACACGAGGGCACACATAAGTAAATGTGGGATTACACAGCATAGCGTATAAATGCAAAGGACTACCATGTAGAGCTGGGCTACAGAAGAGATGCTAAATAGAGATGACAGGTTCTAAAACAGACTTGAAACAAATGCAGGATTTAAAGTTTAAAAAAAGACAAGTGGGGGTGGGGCGCGCTCCTGGCTGGCTTGTTCTGAAAAGCATGAGACTCACGATCTCAGGGTTGTGAGTTCGAGCCCCATGTTGGGGGTAGAGATTACTTAAATAAATAAATTTGGAAGGGAGGGAGGGAGGGAAGAAAGGAAAAGACAAGTGGGCATTTTAACCCATTTGAAGAATTTGTCTTTGGGAGACAGGCCAGAGATGAAGGTCACATGTGAACTGGGACTAAGACTATGTTCAAGCTGGTAACTACAGCTACCTCCTCACAGCTAGAAAATATACCTGGTCAACCCAAATATGAGGGATGGAGGCTTGACCACAAGGCACAGAGGACGAAGACTAGAGACTGGATCTCAGCTCCGGGTTGGTATTACGCCCTTGTTTTTTATTTTATATTATGTGGCTGGAGGGGAGAGAGGAAGAGAAAAATGAACAGGATACATGCGGAAAGACTGACATTAACTCACTGCCTTGGGCCTAACCTGGCTTATCTGGCCAACCTTCTCCTAACCTCTCTATTCATATTCTGCCTGAGAAATGATGAGAGTGATCAGTTCTGCTGACTTCTGAAACAACACAGGCAGGGGAAAAAAAAAAAAAAAAGGAGGGGGAGGGAGGCCAAAAGAACCTATTTGAGAACAGTTCTATAGCAGAATAGTCGATTACAGATTATACACAGGAAAAAGTCCTCAGGGAAAGGAATATGACACAGGAGGCCACCTACTGCCAAGGTACAGATATTTAAGAAAAATCTCAAAGACAAAGAGAAGGTTAAATAAAAGAAGGTTACAGAAGCAGCCTAAGTCTGGAGAAAATAAGGAACCCCTAAAAAATTGGGGCAGACTTTCAAGACATACTGCAAACTGTCTACTAGATCCTCTGTAGTAACCTGCCTCCTTTCAGAGCCCTTTATACCCAGAAAATAAACTCTCAATATTTTACCATCCTACTGTACCCTTGAATCCCTCTGTTTATCCGTTCACCACTCCTTGGTGACATCTAGTGGTATACTTTGGACCACAGCCCTGAGTCAGGTCTGTTCACAAGGCGACTATAGAAAAGGTTGAAAATACCATGACTGTACAAGAACAATTGAGTACTGCCCAGGATATGATCTTAAATGCACTGGTTTAAATAAATCAAACTGTGTTCAAGCCTTTCTTTTTTTTTTTTTTTTTAAGATTTTATTTATTTATCTGAGAGAGAGAGAGAGAGAAATAGCGAGAGAGAGCACATAAGCAGGTAGGGAAGGGAGAAGCAGACTTGCTGCTGAGCAGGGAGCCCAACACAGGGCTCGATCCCAGGACCCTGAGATCATGACCTGAGCTAATGGCAGACATTTAACCAAATGAGCCACTCAGGTGTCCCGGTATTAGAAATTCTGTACTAAAGCATAATATACAAACATAAAAGTGTACAAATCATAAATGTACAACTAGATGAATAATTACAAAGTGAACATCTCAGTGTAACTACAAGGTTTAAAAAAAAAATTCCACATTCTCAGCATCCAGACTGCCCCCCCACCCCCTAATGCCTGCTTCCCTCTAGTCACTAAGCCCCTCCCCCCTCCATAAAGGGACTACTAGTCTGGCTTAACATCACACATTAGTTTTGCCAAGTTTGGACAATTATATAAATGGCATCATATAATATGTATTCTTTTGTGTTTGTCTTCTTTCACTCAATCTTGTTTGTGAAATTAATCCATGCCACTGGATACAGGAGTTCATTCATATTCATTCTAGGGTAGTGCTTCATTGTAAAACTGTATCCACTGTTGATGAACACTTGGGTTGTTTCCTTGGTAGTGAAAATATTGTCAGGAGGTGTATATATATGTGCAACTGTAATAAATAATGCCAAATAATTTTCAAAAATTGTTGTACCAATTTATACTTCTACCAAAAGACTATCTGCCCTCTATCCTTGCTAATGCCTGTGACTGTCGGTATTTAATTTTAGCCACTCTGGCAGGTATGTAATGGTATTCCATTGTGGTTTTAATTTGCATTTCCCTGATCACTAATGAGGTTGAACAACTTCTCAAGGATATTGAGCATTTGGATATAATCTTTTGTAAAGTGCCTGGCTCTTGCCCATTTTTAAAACTGGGTTATCTTTCTTTTTCTTATTGATTTGGAGTTCTGTACTATTCAAACATAAATGCTTCACTGGTTATGTGTGTAGCAAATATCTTCTTCCACTCTGAGTCTGCCTTCCCACTCTGAATGGTGTCTTTTGATGAATGGAAGTTCTTAATTTTAATGTGATAAAGCAGAATTTTTTTTAAAAGAACCCCAGGTAAGCCCAAAAACTGGAAATGGGGTTGAAAGCCACTGTTCTAGCTGCTGGAAGACCAGAAGCTGAACTGTCCCAAGCAAGAAGGTTTGTTCACAGACAATCAAATTCACCAGAGACATTAAATGCCATAGCCTACAGAAGCATGAAGGCAGGAATCACCAGGGAGCAGACGAACAACAACATGAGAGGAGAAGAATGAGAAACGTTCAAACAACACGCCTAAGTCTAGAGGACTGAAGGCAAGCAAACCCACCCAGGCATTTCAGACTGACTCTGAAACAACCAATTTTCTGAAAGAGCTTGATATTAATATATAAGATGAGCCATCTGAAGAGCTTTTCAACTGAAATGTACACAACTACAACATTCTGTGTGTGCAGAGTCAGCAGTCCTCCAAGGTTTTTTTTTTTAAGCCAATTTAAACTAAAATTGCATTTGTTGCAATTTTTGGATCTGTACTTAAGCTTTCACTTTCTGGCCATTCCAGCATATAAGAGATACCACTTAATGAAGAGAGAATGTAGTTCTGAGTTTTGAATTATTAGAAATCTCTACCTCTTGAAAAGACTTGGCAAGTGACTTCAAATATGACCATAACAATAATGTCCTGCACCTGAAATTCAAATCCTTCATCAGAAGAAGAGGACTGCCAAGGCATCATGCCAGAAAAAAGTCACAAAGTAAAGGAGCATCTGTTAAGGAAAAAAAAAGGCAGGGGCAGCGGGGTGCTTTTACCTGTAAGAACAGTTGCTCCATCAAAACACTCGAGTCACAGCTTCTCTTAAAAATCAGTTACCTCACAAATGGAATCAAAGCTAAGAGGCTTAAGCCAGAAAAGACTTGGAAGAATCAGGAGCCTGCCTTTGCTCTGTATTATCTGTCTGAACCCTAAAAGAGGAGTCTCATGGTAACAACAGCCCTAGAAGAAAGGGTACATGGCAAATGCTGGAAAGCAGCCCAGAAGCAGTCATGATCTGTGGCTGCTGTGGGCTGTCTCTGTATCCCTGAGGCTGACATTCAAGGAACACTAAAATCAGTCAGCTGGTGGCTTTCCAACCTCTCAAAATCCACTATCACATAAATGGAACACATCCATACGCACATAACAAGGACAAAAGCATGAGAGAACTCACATTTCTAATACTGCAACCCCATTTCTCAGACAGCCAATTCTGATAAGGAAAACACCTTTTCCTAAGGTGATCTGATATAAGCTATTGCAGGGCCTTTAAAACCTGGCATCTATGACTTAGATATGCATCATTAATTTTTTCTTAATCCTACAACTGGTACAGGTTTCCCCTGATATCCAAAAGTAGAGTGTTCCCATGACTCCTTTCTTCATAACCCAATGGTGTAAAGCAAAGCAATTACCATTAACTTATATGGAAAATTTTTTTATTGTTCCCAAACTCAAAATATAACCTCTCATAGGCTTTTCTGCTACTTTAGGACATCACCTGCTAACGGATGCACAAAGTAAATCAAGATTAAAGTACAGATGCTCACGGACACAGTTCAAAGCTATGGCACCTTGACGCTGAGATGCTGAGTGTAGTTCCCTGGGAAAGAGCTTAGCAGGGCCACTCTCAATGCTCTGGTGTGTGCTGCCTCTATCACAGCTCACTGCAAAACAAATGGTAAACACTATTTTTGCCTTTTTTTTTTTTTTTTTTTTGTAAAAGTGAAAATCCTCTTCTGATTTCTTTTCGTTAGCAAATATAGGCACCAATGCAGGTCTTTTGTAAAAGCAAAATGTAGGATAGGTAATGTGAACTTCCCAAAAGCAGGGCAAACCTATAGAGCAAATCAATGTACTTCACAGGTGTTTGACAATAGGACACAGCAGAGATTTATTTGAGTTGGAGCCCTGGCTCATGCACTCACTCAACTAGTCAGAAGGCCCTGGGCCAGTCAATTTCTCTCTCTGGGTCTCCGATTCCTCTGTTCCCGGAAGAGGTTAAACTTGATCATCTCTGAGGCCCTCTTTACAGTACACAGATTCCCATTCTACTCCTAATGACTTGCCAAGAGTGCCAAACCAATTTACTTAGCACTTAGACCCTCTCCTTCAACACAGTGCCAACTCAACTTCACCCTAGTTAGGGAGGTAGTTTCTCAATAGCTTAAATCTAGCAGTTTTAAGAATGTAAAATGAGGCAGGCCTGTGGGATACCTGTGATATTGTGAATTATAATTAGAAATACATATTTGATCTTTATCCCAGTTTCTAGCACAGAGCTACTAAAAACTCTTAGAATTTCCTAAGTGGTGAGACAGAAAGGTGTATGAGGCAACCCTGGTCCAGCCCCAGGTCACGTAATGGTAGGGTCTATTTGCTAAGGGAAGCAAACCTATCATTGGAGGGTTGAAACTTCCAGTCCCACCCTTCAACCTTCTGGGAGGAGAGAGGGGCTGGACATTGAATTGATCACCAATGCCCAAAAATTTAATCAACTCTGTGCTATGTAATAGAGCCTCCACAGAAACCCAAAAGGATGGGTTCAGAGAGCTTCTGGATTGGTGACTACATGGAGGTGTTGAGGGAGTGGCACACCCAGAGAGGACGTGAAAGCTCTATGCCCTTTCCCAAATACCTTGCTCTACACATCTCTTCTGCCTGGATGTTCATCTGTATCCTTTGTTCCAAGACTTTCATAATAAACTGGCAAACATAAACAAATGTTTCCCTGAGTTCTGTGAGGTACTCTAGCTAATTAATCAAATCCAAAGTGGGAGGAGGTCATTGGAACCAACTGGTTCCAGTTGGTTAGAAGTACAAGTAAACAACTTGGACTTGTGACTGGCATCCTTGGAGCCTCTAATCTACAGTTGTTAGTCAGAAGCATAGGTGCTAACCTGTGGAATCCCATGCTACCAGAACTAAGATGAATAGCAGGACACTGAGCTGGCGTCTCAAGCATTGTTTGGCGGTGTGTGGGTAACCCCCGCACCCACCCACCACACACACCTCAGAACTGGTCTCAGACCATTTACTACCTTTCCTTCTAACAGATGCCTGTACAACCCTTTCAACCAGAGCAGAGTAAGATGGTATCTGAAGACATTTCCTACTTCCTAATGCCTTAGCTGTCAACATTCGAATTTCTCTCAGCACACAGTTTCTATTTCTACAGTACCCCTGGGTGTGCTTGTGTATCTGCACTTTAGGTGCTTCCTAATTGCTGGGCTTTACACACTATTTCACTTCCCTTAGTATTCACACCAGACCAGTGCTTTTCAAAGCTGTTTAAAGCAGGAAAGTCCTGTATTCAAAAGTCTTCCTCAAGACATGAATATATAAAATGGATTTAAAAGGGGGTGGGAGTGTTGTTCTGATAGAAAGGAACTAGGAAGGGAAGGAACTAAGTGCAGTCAGCTCAGCTCCTTCCTCCTCCCAGTGCTCTAAATTATTGGCGTACTCCAGAATATGCATCGGATTTTTCCCAAGGTCTCTGTACCTGTGACTCACAAAGGCCAATTCCTCCAGTAACTTAGTCTAGTTTCTGGAGCAGGACCTACTGCCCCAATTCAAGAGTTTCCTTCAAAGTAATGAACTTTCATTCAAGTCATTAGAAATTATTTTGGGGCGCCTGGGTGGCTCAGTGGGTTAAGCCGCTGCCTTCGGCTCAGGTCATGATCTCAGGGTCCTGGGATCAAGTCCCCCATCGGGCTCTCTGCTCAGCGGGGAGCCTGCTTCCCTCTCTCTCTCTGCCTGCCTCTCTGTCTACTTGTGATCTCTCTCTGTCAAATAAATAAATAAAATCTTTAAAAAAAAAAAAGAAATAAAATCTTCAAAAAAAAATTAAAAAAAAAAAAGAAAAGAAGAAATTATTTTGGTATAACCTAATCTCTGGCAGCATACAGAAATGGTTGTGGGGAAGACAACTGGGTGGCTAGGGGAGAAGATTTACTTTTGAGCCTCTTAATTTTATATTCTGTATTACCTATGCAAAAAAAAAAAAAAGTAATTTAAAAATAAACAAAAATTCAGTAAAAGTCATTAGGCATCTGTAGATTCCTGTACCTTATTGTCCATAATTGTCCACTGGCCCTCGACATTCTGCTTCAAAACACAGTGGTTTCGGGAAATCATCAGAGGGCAGATTTTTGATACCAGCTGGTATGTGACACCAAATCCTCGCCCTATCGTCACCTAGGAAGACAACAACGTAAGAGACAATCAGTCATTTTGCTGAAAAGGGAGATCCTTTACCATCTTGTCAAGAAGCAATATTCAAACGTCCTGACTTATGAAACCAGACCCTCATAAAACCCATACTGCTTATCAGCTATCTCCTTCTGATACCATGGGAGCCACCAGGTAGAAAAAGGCAAGAAGTTCTGACAAGAAGAGGCAGCTGAATGAAGTTAGTCCGGGAATGTCAGGATTGGGACGACCCTGAGTTTTCATCATGAGATGGAGGAATCCTTTCCACACACCCCCATCAAGCAGTCTTAATGCTGCCAAGAACTACAGCCTCTATACAAGACAGTCCTTCCAGTTTTTCAATGGCCCTGATTTGGCGTCTTTCTTCCTATAAATTCCATCTGTTGGTTCTGGCTCTCCCCTGAACACTATGAAAAAATCTCCAACCCCCCTTCCACTTGACAGCTATAAAGTGTCTACCTAGTCTTCTCTTTTCTGGGCCCTATGTTCCCAGTGACTTCAAACTTAACTCCCATGACATAGGTTCGCACCCCTTTGCTACCCTAATACATCTGTTAAGGGGCTCCTGGTTTATTTTTATTCCTAGATGTCACATTTAAAAAAAATAATTTTTATAACACAGTCAAATGCAAGCATCACTTTCCCAGTTCTAGATATCATCACTGGGGCATATAAATTGCATTAGCTTTCACAGCAGATCTATCATGCTGCCAATGTATCCTCAGGCTTAGGAATGATTAAATTTCTTGGTCTAACCTTCCTCCAAGAATTGCTATGCTAAGTCATGTCTCTTCTGTCCTATACTTGACTAGTTGGTACATTTGGATTCAAGTGCAGGACCTTACATTGATTCCTATTAAATTTCATCTTGTTAGTTCAGCCTATCACATGAGCTTGTGAAGACCTTTCTGAATTTTTAATCTGCCATCAAACATACTCAATATCCCTTCCAGCTTTGACTCATCCACCATATTGATATGAGGCCTTCTATACATTCATTTAAGACACAGATAAAAAGACTGAAACAGAATGTAGCCAAAGGCAAAGCTCCCAGGAAAGCCTAGTAAACATTCCACTACACTATCTAGGTACACCTTTAACCAGTTGTAATTCAACCAGAAGTCTTTGGATCAAGTCCATATTTTCTATCTTATCCATGAGGACGGCATGAGAGCCTTGGAAAAAGGTTGCAAAGAAGCCTCAGTTCTTATCTGTCACACTTTTCTGATGGACCAGTCTAGTTTCTAATAACCCTGTCAAGGAAGAAAATTAAATTCCCCTGAGATTTAGATCTTAGAATCCCCTGCTGCTTCTTTTTGGTGTACAAGCCACCTCTATAATGACCCATACCACAACCTTAGTTAAGAACAGTAAGTCAAATGGCCTGTGGTTTTCTAAAAGCTCCCCATTTTGTTCTTTTTGAAAATCTTTCAGAATCATGCCAGTCCTCCTCAGTTCCTCAAAGACCATCAAATGCTTCCCCTAAAACTCCCATCACAGTAACTGACACTAGTATCCAAGCAACTGCTTAGCCCAAAACCCAGGAGCCATCTTTGATTTTTCTGTCCCCCCTCCTCACATTCAAATCATCAGCAAATTCTACTGGTTGTATTCAAATATATCCCAAACCTGTCCACTTCTCTCTATCTCTATGGCCAATACCTTAGTCCAAACAACCTGACCTCCTCCAGCTGTTTTTACTCCTGCCCTGCATTCCCTTACTCCGACCAACTTCATTCTCCACACAGCAGCTGGAGTGGTAATGTAAAATCTTTAAAACAGACCATTTCCCTTCTTTCCAAACTATACTGATGATCCAAACTTCCTTCCATAGCCTATAAGGCCTGAATGTCCCAACCCCTACAGCTCTTTAGTCTTATCTCGTATTACAGTCAGAAACACCACTACCTGAGGGTCTTTCTTCCAGTCCCCTCTACTTAGAACACTCTTCTGAGACATCTGTAGGGGCTCCTTCTCATCTTTCAAGTTTCAACTCCTCAAGGGCCTACCCTGATTACCCTAAAGTTGTTGCCTGCTCCCTCCCCCACCATTGCATTCCTTCATTTTGTTAGTATGCACTTATCACAATCCAAAATGATCTTGTTTCCTTTACCTATTCCCTACCCCTTACTAAAACATAAATTTCATAAGCAGGGACCTTATCTATCTTGTGTACCACTGTATTTCTATACCTGGGACAGTGCTTAGTAAATATGTGTGAGTGAATAAAGGAATAAAGAGCTTCTGAGAGTCCTCCCAGATTCAAGGATGAGCACTTTTCAGGTCAGAAGTTGGAAACTGGGTTATTATCACTGGAAACTATAGTGCAGCAGCCAGGAACTCTTACAATTTGACTTAAGTTCTTCAGTTCTTTTTTTTTTTTTTTTAAGATTTTATTTATTCATTTAATAGAGGGAGAGTAGCAGCAGGCAGAGTGGGAGGGAGAAGCGGGCTCCCTGCTGAATGTGGGACTCAATCCCAGGACCCTGGGATCACGACCCGAGCCAAAGGCAGCTGCTCAACAAACTGAGCCACCCAGGCATCCCAGTTCTTCAGTTCTTTGAACAGTTTGCCAGAAATTCCATTTACTATCCAACTTCCCCTGAATATATCTATATTATATATTTAAAGGATATTTAATTACATACATGTAAATTTAAAGCATAATTCTATTTATTTATTTATTTATTTATTTATTTATTTATTTAAGAGATACATATGGAACCTGGGTGGCTCAGTCGTTCAGCATCTGCCTTCGGCTCAGGGCACGATCCCCAGGTGCTGGGACTAAGCCCCACATCTGGCTCCCTGCTCAGCAAGGAGCCTGCTTCTCCCTCTCCCTCTGCCTGCTGCTCCCCCTGCTTGTGCTCCCTCTCTGTGTCTCTCTCTAATAAATAAATACAATATTTAAAAAAATAAAGGATAAAAATGGAATGTTTAGGGGCGCCTGGGTGGCTCAGTGGGTTAAGCCTCTGCCTTCCACTCAGGTCATGATCTCAGGGTCCTAGGATTGAGCCCAGCATCGGGCTCTCTGGTCAGCAGAGAGCCCGTTTCCCCCCGCTATCTCTCTGCCTGCCTCAGTGCCTACTTGTGGTCTCTCTGTCAAATAAATAAAATCTAAAAAAAAAAAAAAATAATAATGGAATGTTTAGGGGCACCTGGCTGGCTCACCCAGTAGAACATACACCTCTTGATCTCAGGGTCATGAGGTCAAGCCCCAGGAGAGGCATGGAGCCTACTTAAAATCATTTATTTATTTATAAAATTTTTTAGAGATGAAATGTTTAAGGGTTTATCTGTCATCCTGGAACAGTTAAGAATTTCCATGTAGGTAGCTTTTTTTTTTTTTTTTTTTTAAATTTGAAAGACCGCTGAGTATGGAGCCTATAATGGGGCTTGATCTCATGACCCTGAGCTGAAATCAAGACTCACCTGCCTAACCAACTGAGTCACCCAGGTATCCTGGTAGCTTTATTTCTAATAAAGGAAGTACTCCACAGGCCATTTTAATACTTGAGAGGAGACAGCCAGGTTGCCATTGAGAGCTGTCTGGATAAAGTATTACAGAAAAGGGAGATGAGTGCCTTTTTCTAAAATAGTCTCCTACAGACTCTGAATCCAGGGAAGTAAGGAACCACTCTTTTTTGTCGTTCCCTTTACAGTCTGGTCCTGTAATTTACCTAGGTACACCAAGGTTAGAGTCTGTGGTGTGCTTATCCAGATATTCCAGCATTATTTGCACATAAAAGTAAATTTCCCATGGGAATTGAGTGCCAACAAATGACCTATGCAAGTGTTGGGGGTTGTTCCTATTTACAACAGTTTTGCAAGCCATTGTTCTTACCCATCTTGGTTGCTAGCTCATTTCTCCTGGGCATGACTCCTATTCTTTCCCAGATGGCCAGCAAATACTCTAGAACCATCCTTTCCCTTTTCCAAGCCCTTAAGGCAAAAAAGCTTCATGAAAACCAAATACAAGAAAAGAAAAAGAGAAAAACAAGGATAATATGGTTTTTTCCAAAGACCTAGATACTTGTAAGACCAAGATAATTCATAATACATCTCTACCTAATTTGTTTTTCCCCCAAACTCTCTGGATCGGTTCAAGAAGTTTAAGGACAGGGGTGCCTGGCTGGCTCAGTTGGTGGAGCAAGCAACTCTTGATCTCAGGGTCCTGAGTTTGAGCCCCACTTTGGGAGCAGAGATTACTTAAACAAAAACAAAAATAAAACAACAAAAAAAAGCAAACAAAAGGCCTCTTTGGGGGGGCGGGGAGAAGTTTGAGTACACCCATTCAGACAGACAATTTACAGCTGTATTCCCTCCAGTGAAATGAGAAGAACCTTGTTTTATTCTTTTATCAGGGAAATAGGAGACTTTGATGGGTACTGGAAAGGCAGGAAACTGATTCTGCTGCTATAACTAAATCATGTAAGTACACCTCCTAAATCTTATGCACACCACCTTGTGCTATGGTTTCAGGCCCACTAAAATAAGTTAGACTTCATCTCTTGCCTTAATTCAGACCTCTCTTCATACACACTGCAGGCTATGCTCCAACTACTTCCTAATACCAGACCCTGCAGACACTTAGGCCTGGCAGGTCTCTTACACAGCACCCCGGACAAGCCAGTCTTCCTACTATGTCTTTACCATTCACTATAGTTTGTATGTGTCTCTCCCCACAGAGGTGGCTCTACACAAAATTATCCAAAAGTTTAAAATACATATAGGAACACTTTACAGTTCTTCTTACTTTTGCTACAGGGGCTTTAATTCTTTTTGCCCCCAACTCCTATTTTCACTCCCAGTGCTATCAAGCTATTCAGAAGTAATGAATTAGTCCACATCAATTGAATATGAAAGAATGTTAACAACTGACTAAGTACTTTATAGGGCTGTATGTGAGTGTGGGACACTTGCAGGGCTCAGATTAAGTAATACTTACAAAAGCCCAAACCCAATACAAAATAGGGAATAGCTACTAATATTTAGGTGTCAATATCTTCATTTGTGAAACTTCCCAAAGGTAAATGCTTTTGGAAAAAGCCAGGCAGGGAAAGGTCAATGTTCAAGCTAAAAGAATGTGTGCTGAGAGGTGCCTGGGTAGCTCAGTTGGTTAAGCATCGAGCTGTCAGTTTTAGCTCAGGTCATGATCTCGGGGTTGTGGAATTGAGCCCTGTGCGGTGGGATAGAGCCCCACGTCAAGTCTGCACTCAGCAGGGAGTCTGCTTCAGATTCTCTTCTTCCGCCCCCTCTCCAACAGGTTCTCACTCTCTTTTTCTAAAATAAATAAATAAATAAAATCTTTAAAAAAAAAAAAAAAGAAAGAAAGAAAAGAATTTGTGCCTAATGTGGACTCCAGGCACTGATACCTGGATAGAAGAGAGATTTGGGGGAAGAGGTGTCTTCCTGCTGTTCTTCAAATCACAGCACCCAAGGAACCATTTAAAACTTCCTAATCTAGCAGTTAAGGCTGGACCTGACTACCATCTCTGACTTGAGGAACTACTGTTCTAGGATAGTACTAAATAATACACGTCTTGGCACTTACTCTACAGCCTGCATGGCTCTCTCAGATCGCTTCACTGTATAAAACTGTCTTTCCCCATTCAAGCAATAAACTCTCTGAGGGCAAAGTCGCTATTATTTGTCCCTCTCATAATACACCAAAAAACATAAATAATAAATATCTGGGAGACTGAACTGAGACTATGTAGCTTACAGAAAAACCATATAATCAAACACATATAATAATCAAAAGACTACTTTATTTTTCATACAAACTATTTCCAAAACCCAAGTGGTTCCCAGTCACCACCACAAGCTGGTCCCTGATCCATCCAGCTCTCCTTCCAGAGCTGACAGCACTCCAACTCGCTCTGCTCCCTCTTCTATCACTCTCTCTAAAGCACCACACCAGCGGCCCCCAACTGGAACCGTGCCTCACCCTTCCTCTTTTTCCTTTTTTGCATTCATGCATTAAAAAACATTACAAGCGACCTCTGGAGAAGGCAGCTCTAGTATTTCTGAATCCCTACCCCCAACCCACCTCAGGGGGTGCCACTCGGCCCGTACCAAGACTCACAGGATAAAAATGGACCCTCCCAAAGCGTCAATTTTCCTCAAGAGTTGAAAAGGAAGACATTTTTACATTAATATTTACGGCTTTTAAAAGGACATGACCTAACCTCACAGTCTTTTTCAAAAGAAACTCTAGAAAGTTCATGCTTTTCCGCTCCCCACCCCCACCCCGGATACTGGGCGCTTCGGGATTCCGGGTGGAAGTTGGGGCAGCTCCGCCGCCAGAGCCGGACACCTCAGGGCTCCGTCCTATCCAAACAGGGGCTGTCTCACTCCCCTCCCCAACCGAGTCGTCTCCTACCCCTCCAAACCCCAGCAGGTCCGCACATCCTCCACGCCCACCCCTCGCCCAGCCCCTCCAACAGCTCCTTCCCGCAACCCTGACTCCCGCCCGAACTCGCACCGCAGGCCCAGGCCTCTCTCAAGAGGGGCCATCTTTCCTCCCGAGCGGTCCCCACGTCCCCCCTTCAAACACTTAGCACCTCGACCCCCCGCAACCGCTCGCACCAGAACCCCTTCCTCCTCTCCCTCAGGAACCCCTCTTCACATCTCTCCCCTCCCGCCGGCTCCCACCTCCTCTCTTCCATTCATCCCTCCCGCCCAGACATCCCGACTCCCTCCCGGCCCTGCTTCCTCCAACCCCCTCCTCCTACCCAAGGACTCCTCCCGCTCACCTCGTTTCCGTCCTCCAGCAGCAGCCACTCGGCGTTCATCCCTACCCGCCGCAAGCACCAGCTTCGGCCACCGGCGCGGTCTCCCGTGACCAACGAGCCGCGCTCCTCCATAGCCCAATCTGCCCTGAGTCGCCGTCAGCACAGAGCGAGACCCCCGCCCGGGTTCCCGCCGCCTCTCAGCTTCGTCGCCGGCGCCATACCTAAACAACAGACAGAAGCAATCGCTACGCGCTCGCGATCGATGTGAACACCGCTCGGGCTCCGCGCCCCGCCCACTCCGCCAGTAAACCGGCGTCACTGCGCCTGCGCCGGAAGGAGGCGGTGGCGAGGCGGCACAGCTGTGCGGTGTTTTAGGCCCAGGTGGACCGGGGTCATCCGGAAGCTGCTTTTCTCCAGAACCTCCACCGCAGTCCTAGCCGCGGGTAGGTGGAATCTCTCTTACCTTACCCCCACCTTTTGAATTTTGATTTTGCGGGGCTCCTCGGTGGCTCAGTCCTTAAGCGTCTGCCTTGGGTTCAGGTCATGATCTCAGAGTTCTGGGGTCCAGCCCTGCATGGGGCTCCCTGCTCAGCCCGCAGCCCACTTCTCCCTTTCCCACTCCTACTTGTGTTCCCTCTCTCGCTATGTCTCTGTCAAATAAATAAAAATCTTAAAAAATATGTTTTTTTGCTTTATGATGAGTTCCATGGTACCTAAAACTTTAACCAACTTTTAAGCAACTTTAAACTTGTGATAATTTAAAAATATGTTAAGTCTGGGGGCACCTGGCCGGCTCAGTCAGTAGAAGAGACTCTTGATCTCTCGCTGTGAGTTCAAGCCCCACCTTGGGTGCAGAACTTACTTAAAAAAAGAGGGAGCGAGTGAGCACAAAATGTGTTGAGACTTCCTAAATAGCATCTGTTTTGCATGACACCCTTTTACTACTGAATTTTTCAAAACCTATAGTAGATAAATCTATGGAGGCAGAAATCAGTTATCTGGGGCTAGGCGTGGGAGCCAGGACTAAGGGCAGAACCGACATTAAAAAATTTCGGGAGGTGATAGAAGTGTTCCGAAATTGGATTGTGGTGATGATTGCACAATTGTATATATTTACTGAAAAGTCATTGAAGCATTACATACACTTCCATTGAACAAATTTTATGGTATGTAAACTATCCTCAGTAAAGCTATTAAAAAACACCACCACCACCTGAAATTATTTTTTTGGGGGGGCGGTCCTCCAGCATAGTGTGGTAGCTGTTCCCTGTAGTGAGTATCTCCGTCATAACTCAATACCCCCTCTTGTCTTTTCCAATTTTCAATACTTGGTTTACAATTTTCTTAAATTCTATCAGGGAAAATATATATACTAAATGAATTATACAAAGCACAACAGCAAAGGGTAACATTGAGAACTAAGTGCCAAGTACTAGGCCAAGCACCCTACATACTTTATCTTATATGCTCCCCACAAACGCTATGATGACAGTGGTTACAACAATAATTCTTATTTTAAGATTGATAAGAAAAGCACAGAGAGGTTTAGCAGTCTTCTCCAAGGAACAAGTTAAATGGTAGAGTAGAATACCAATTCAGTTCTAATTTCCTAATCATAGTTGCAACCCCAGCCTGGAGTTTTATCTGTGTGACGTGGTCAGGTCAAGAATTTCGGCCTAGGGACGCCTGGGTGGCTCAGTTGGTTAAGCAGCTGCCTTCAGCTCGGGTCATGATCCCAGCGTCCTGGGATCGAGTCCCACATCGGGCTCCTTGCTCGGCAGAGAGCCTGCTTCTCCCTCTGACTCTGCCTGCCACTCTGTCTGCCTGTGCTTGCTCTCACGCTCTCTCTCTCTGACAAATAAATTAAAAAAAAAGAATTTCAGCCTAAGGGGCACTCAGCTGGTCAAGCACGTGACTCTTGGTTTTGGCTCAGGGCAGGATCTCAGGGTCTCCGCACTGTCTCCAAACTCAGCATGGAGTCTGCTTGTCCCTCCCTCTCCCCCTCTACTCTTCCCCAACTCCCCCTCAAATAAATAAATAAATAAATAAATAAATAAATAAATATCTTAAAAAAGAAAAAATTTAGACTATGATGTCAAAGAGGGTCAGGAAAATGGGTGGGAGCCACAACTGTACTCATGCAAATGCTTCCCTAGGCTTTGGATTACATGTCTCTTGGTGCCTCCATCCCCCCTTAGCATTCCATCCAGGAACAGCAAGTGCATCCAGAGGCTATCCTGACATTTCATTGACATGTCCACTTAGGCTCCTCTTGGCTGTGACAGTTTCTCAGAACCTTGTTTTTGAAGACCTTGACAGTTTCAAGGAGTACTGGCCAGGTATTTTGTAGAATGTCCCTAAATGGGGATTTGTCTGATGTTTTTCTCATGCTTAGACTGGGTCTATAGGTTTTAGAGAGGAAGACCATAGAGGTAAAATGTCATTCTCATCATATCATACTGAGGGTACATACTATCAACATGAATTATTACTATTGATGTTAACTTTGATCATCTGGCTGAGGTAGTGTTTGTCAGCTTTCTCTTCTGTAAAGTTCCTCTCCCCTTTTGCAGACTTTGCTTTTTGGAATTAGTCACCACGCACAGCCTACACTTAAGGAGTGGGGAGTTGAGGTGCCTGGGTGCCTTAGTTGTTAAGCGTCTGCCTTCAGCTCAGGTCACGATCCCAGGATCCCAGGATTGAGCCCTGCATGGTGCTCTCCGCTCAGCGGGAGGCCTGCTTCTCCCTCTCCCACACCCCTTAGTTGTGTTTCCTCTCTTGCTGTCTCTGTCAAATAAACAAAAAAATTAAAAAAAAAAAATAAGGAGTGAGGAGTTCTGCTCCACTTCCCTAAGAGCAGGGTATCCACATAAATTGCTTAGAATTCTTTTGCATGGGAAGGGCACCTGGGTGGCTCAGTGGGTTAAAGTGTGTGTCTCACTCTTGGTTTCAACTCAGGCCATGACCTTAGTTAGGGTCAAGATCGAGCCCTGTATCAAGCCCAGCATCAGGTTCCATGCTCTGTGGGGAGTCTGCTTCCCCTCTCCTTTTGCCTCTGTCGCTCATTTCCCCCCACTCGCCCATTTTCTCTCTCTCTCTAAAACAAATCTTTAAAAAAATAATAATAATTCTTCTGCATGGGAGATTTATCTCTTCTCCCTCATTTATTTATTGAATCAGTTATTCATATTGGTATGGACTCATGGATACTTATTTTATACTTTGCTTTATAATCCAATACCACTTTATTTTATTGCTCAAATTGTTCCTACTTTGGCTACATTGTCCCTTCGACATACTTGCATCATTGTGCTTTATAGAGCATACTCTTACTTTCTGGCACAAGATGTTCTAGGCCTAGAGTCAACCAGTTCTCAAGGAGCCCTGTTTCCTTTTATTGGGAAATGGAATTTGTTATTCCATTGGGAAATGGAATTAGAAACCAAGACCTGGACCCTAAGTGTGCTTGTTGCCACTGTTACTGCTCCTAGGTTCTCTCAGCTGACAGGAAGTAAATATTTGTATGAATACTAACTCCTCCATATCCCTGTATCTATGAATGTTTAAAATGTATGTATGCACTTATGTTGTATGTAGGTAGGTAGGTATGTAGTAACACATATATCTCCATTGGTAAGCTCACCTTATGCATACAGATGGCTTACAACTCGAATGCATTACCACCTTGCCCCTGGATTGTTCCGATCATCCCCCCACCCTTGCTTATCTGTAACCTTCGACTCTAAAACTGAAAAGCCTGGCTCCCACCATATACCATCCATTTATGTAATCGTCATTGCCAGTATACATACAGTGTTTTCAGAATTGTTAACCCCTACACTTTATGGGAAACACTTTATGAACTAGAATGCACTACTTATGCCCAAGTCTTTGACTTTTAGTCTTACAGACTTCACTCATTTCCAAAGTTACTTAGGTGCCACCCTTTCCCCCCACCTACTTCAAAGAGGTTATTTCATAGATTCTTTTGTCATGCTCTGCATTCTCTCTAGGATCCCCTGACCTCCTACAATGATCTTTTATTTTTTATTTTATTTATTTATTTATTTTTTTATTAAAAAAAATTTTTTTTAAAGATTTTTATTTATGTATTTGACAGACAGAGATCACAAGTAGTCAGAGAGGCAGGCAGAGAGAGAGAGGGAAGCAGGCTCCCTGATGAGCAGAGAGCCCGATGCGGGACTCGATCCCAGGACCCTGAGATCATGACCTGAGCCGAAGGCAGCGGCTTAACCCACTGAGCCACCCAGGCGCCCTTATTTTTTATTTTATTTTTTTAAAGATTTTATTTATCTATTTGACAGACAGAGATCACAAGTAGGCAGAGAGGCAGGCAGAGAGAGAGGAGGAAGCAGGATCCCTGCTGAGCAGAGAGCCCGATGCGGGGCTCGATCCCTGGTCCTTGAGATCATGACCTGAGCCGAAGGCAGA
>NW_022631017.1:11087805-11106611 GCF_010015895.1 Lontra canadensis
AAGCCGCTGCCTTCGGCTCAGGTCACGATCTCAGGGTCCTGGGATCGTGACCTGAGCCGAAGGCAGCGGCTTAACCCACTGAGCCACCCAGGCGCCCTTATTTTTTATTTTATTTTTTTAAAGATTTTATTTATCTATTTGACAGACAGAGATCACAAGTAGGCAGAGAGGCAGGCAGAGAGAGAGGAGGAAGCAGGATCCCTGCTGAGCAGAGAGCCCGATGCGGGGCTCGATCCCAGGACCCCAGGATCACGACCCGAGCTGAGGGCAGAGGCCTCAACCCACTGAGCCACCCAGGCGCCCCTACAATGATCTTTTAAAACTCATAGACATTAAGGCTCACTTCATAAAGTTCCATGAGTTTTGGCACCTGTGTACTGTCAAGCATTATAGTATCATAGAGAATAGTTTCATCGCCCTAAAAGTCTCCTGTGCTTCATCTTCTTGACCCTCCCCTATATCCTGTTCGTTTTATTTTACAACATATCCTAGGAATCACTCCATCGCAGGACAGATCTATAGTCCTCCATCCTCTTCACAGCTGTGTAGTACTCCGTTGTGCAGAGTTACCCTTGTTTCTTCAACCAGTCCTTGAATGACATACAGTTTGGCTCTTTCCAGTCTTTCGTTACCACTCATGGCCCTACAGTGAATTAGTAGGTACTATTTATGAGTACCTATTATATGCTTCTCATATATTACCTTACTTGATCCTCACTACCATGCTGCCAGATAGCTCCACTTACCTATGAGGAACCTGATACTATTGGATTGCCCAAGGTCTTCCCACCATGAGCTTCTTGAGAGTGATGTCTTATTTTCAGTTGTACTGACATTTTTATTGACTGAATAAATGTAACTCAGTTCATTAATGGCAGTCCTGGGAACTGAAGCCGGAGTTGTGAGCTTGTAACTGTCTAGCCCCAAAGGCTGTACTCAATATGGCCCAGCAGTGGTCTTTGAGGTGGACTGGCCATTGCCAGAGAGTATACAAGATGAGCCATTTGCTTGTGGGAAGGATATATTCAGGTATCTACTTACGTTTTTATCCCATCCTTTTAAAAAAGTCCACTCTTGTGGATATTTTATACTTACATAAAAGGACAACACAGAGGATATATAGACTTTATACAAGTAAATAAATATGCATATTTTGGGCTGTATCCTCAGCCCTTCTTTTGTTGCTAAGAGTGCATGGTCAAAATAGTTTGGAGATACTGCCTTCCAAGATTTGGGGGTTTTATTAACTCTATCTCCCCTGTTTATTCCCCATTTTTAAAAAAGATTTTATTTATTCATTTAATTGACAGGAAGAGAGAGAGATAGTGAGAGAGGGAACACAAGCAGGGTGGGGGGAGAGGGATACCCGCCAAGCAGGGAGCCAGATATGGGGCTTGATCCCAGGACCCTGGGATCATGACCTGAGCCAAAGGCAGACACTTAACGACTAAGCCACCCAGGCACCCCTGTTTATTCCCTTATAACGGTGAATCTCATCTTGGGACTGTCCCCCACCCCTCCAGGACATGTAGCAATATCTGGGAGCATTGCATTTTTTTTACTGTCCTGACAGGGGCAGGGGTGCTACTGCCCTCTAGTGATGAGAAGCCAGGGATGCTGCAAACATCCTACAAATCACAGGACAGCCCCACAACAAGCATCATCCAGTCCAAAATGCCAGTAGTGGTAAGGTTGAAAAATCTTGCATTATACCCATCTCAAGAGGGAACATGGAGGGGAAAGAGAGAGCAGATGCAGGGAAGGAAGTAGGGTGTTTTCTGTATCTGTGGGTCTGACACCTGTCTTACTACATACGCTCAAATTAATGTGAATTGAACAGAATGTTAGAAAGGGTTGACAGCGGAAAGGCTTGGGAAGTGGGAAAGGAAAAAAAGAGGAGGAGGAGGAAGCACAGGGCAGGAAGAAGGGAGGGAAAGGGAGGAGAGAACTATGGAAAGGCAGACTGTTTTCCAAGATAATTATAAGATCTCCCATCCCACACACTCTTAACAACGGGACACTGACACTCCTCCCATTGGGAGATGGCATCTACATTTCCTCCCCTAGAAATGTGGGTGGGCATGCGACACCAGCAGAAATGATGTCATGCTATAAAAGATAATACGGCTTCCACCCAGCCTCTTTGGGATGCTCTTGGAACGCAGTCCCCACGAGGAAGTGGAGAGAACAAACACACAAACTGGCCACAAGTAGATGTTCTGGCGAACAGCTCCAATTGAGGTCCCAGCTGATATCCAGCATTGACTGGCAGACATGGGAATGAAGGTGTCCTTAGATGATAGCAGCCCCCAGTAGTGAGTCACCCCCAGCCTTTGAGTCTTTCCAGCCGAAGCTCCAGACCTTGTGGAATAGTGATCCCTGAATTGTCACCACTGTTGTGCCCCACCTGAGCTCCTGACCCAGAGTCTGTGAGCATAATACAATGGTTGTGCTAAACCACTTAGTTTTGGCATAGTTTGTTCTACAGCAATACAGAACTGGAACAGGAAAGGTGTGTGGGAGGGCAGTTGGACAGTCATTGGTTTATCTGTTTCTGTATTAGTTAGGGTAACACTAGCTGCTGTAACATACCCCAAGTTTCAGTGGTTGAGCACAATAAAAGTTTATTTCTTACTCAATTGTCCACCAGTGTTCCTGGTTGGTGGACAGCCTTTCATTGAGTCGTTCGGGAACTCAGACTTCTTTTATCCTGGAGGGCTTAGAGTCCTCTGCGTCTACAAAGCAAACCAGGGGAAGACAGAATGGGGAAGGCACACCAGCTTCTTAACTGTCTTGTCCCCAGTGTGACATACATTTCCCTGGGCTCACATTTTCTTAGAAAGAACTGGTCACATGACCCCACTTAGCTCCAAGAAAGGTTGGGGAACGTAATCCCTGGCTGATCAGCCAGTTCCCAGGAACTACTCTATTCCTTAGAAAGAGGAGCATGAATTTTGGTGACAGCTAGGTCTCTCTGGCAGACTTTAGAACACGAGCTAATGAACAGAAATGCCAAAGCCTTCTCTTCCTCTTCCTCTCTCCCACTTCCTTTCTTTTTATCTCCCCAGAATAGAGGTGGGGGGAAAGGGTGGAGTACAAGAGATCACATTTTGCTCACTCTGTGGCTTTTGTGTAAGGTCAGCCCTTAGTTGAGTGGGAAACTTAGAGGCTCCTGGCAGTGGAGGTGTGTGGCGTTTGGAGCCCGGTTGCCTGAGTTCGAATCCTAGCTCAACTACTTACTAGACAGGAGATCTTTGGCAGGTTACTTGACTTCTTCAAACCTCAGCTTCCACATTTATAAGAGAAGGGCGATGATAAGGGTAACGCTCAACTTGTAGGATTGTTAATCTGGTGAATTCCTATAAGGTAGTTTTGCTTGGTACATAGTAAGTATCTAATCACTGTGAGCTATGATTGTAGAGGGATGGAGCACCAGCGGCTGCAGAGGCCATGTCCAGCAGGCGTAGAGTCTCTCTCCCTGGGTCTTCTCTATGTTCTCTGGTCTAAAAGACAGAAAACAAGGTGTCTTCTCCTCCTTAAATTGGTTTATTATAGAGTTAGAAATCCCTTCAATCAATTTTAGACTTCTATTACCCATCTGTAAGCAAGATGGGTTTTTTAAAAATGTCTAAAGCAAATAGTTTGCTCTGTGAGCAAGGGTTGATCCATTTTGGTGGCATGGCTCTGCCCATTGATTCGAAGCGTGGTTCCCCTCGGTGGGGTTCAATAGAGGTGAGGCAGAACTTTTTCTTATGTTTTCAAAAGATCGAGCGAAGAAAGGACTCTTGATGTAGCATCTCTAGAGAAGTCCTATGTTTCTTCTTCAGTACTCTCTAATCCTGAGATCACAGGCCGACTTTTCAATAGACTGTTGCATTTAGTCATCTTGGGGGTGGGGTGGGCAGTGAACACAGACGGGTTCTCTAGACTTGGAGGATTTCAGCGTGTCTGGGGGGAGGTAAGATCCTGGATGAAGTGATCCAGCCTTGGGGTGTGTGTGTGGTTGGGGGGTAGGGTTCATGGCTGCACATTCTCACTCACTCTTCCTTTTTTCTTACTCATTTTTTTAAAAAGATTTTATTTATTTATTTGACAAAGAAAGAGAGAGCAGGAGTGCACAAGTAGGGGGAGCATCAGAGGGAGCGGGAGAAGCAGACTTCCCACTGAGTTGGGAGCCCAGTGCGGGGCTCAATCCCAGGAGCCTGGGATCATGACCTGAGCCAAAGGCAGATGCTTAACCAACTGAGCCACTCAGGAGCCCCTCTTGTTTCTTACTCATTTATTCCATCATCTCTTCTCTGCCCATCCCCAACTGTAAGACCCTACGCTGAAGGAATCAGGGAACGACGCCTTTTATTTTTGAAAGGGAAATGTTTTAGAAAACCAGAAGTAAGTGAGGAGGGAAAAGGGGACTATCTGCTTTGGGCAGCTTGTGTATTAAGTGTTATTTTGTGTAAACAAAGCGCTTTCAGTACACAGGTGTAAGATATTTCTGATACCTTTAATCAGGTTTATTATATTTTGGAAGTACGTATAATGAGTCATCAAGTTCATTCTATTCTGGAGACAGCTTAATCAGTAATTAAGGTGGATGTTTCAGGGTGCCTGGGTGGCTCAGTTGGTTGGGCGACAGCCTTCGGCTCAGGTCATGATCCTGGAGTCCTGGGATCGAGCCCTACATCGGGCTCCCAGCTCCACGGGGAATCTGCTTCTCCCTCTGACCTTCTTCCTTCCCTCTCATACTCTCTTTTACTCTCTCTCTCTCTCTCTCTCAAATAAATAAATAAATAAATAAATAAATAAAAGGTGGATGTTTCAGAGGTCCGTGAAAGTAGTACTGGAGGAAACTACTACATTCCTTTTTGGCTGGGGCTCGGGCTCTTACTTTAAGCGCCCGTATCCTTTAACTTGCCAAGGATCAGTACCCACTTCAAATATTTATTACCCGTCTGATTTTATTGAGGGGGAGAGGGAGGGAGGAAAGGAGAAGATAGGCAAGACGGAGGGAAAGAAGGCTGTGGGAATCAGGTATCAATAATTACTGCCTTGTTTTCTTCTCCTTACAGAGCTGGCTTCAGGCTGTTTATTTTGCAACTAATACTTGGTATCAGGTGCCTACTATAAAATAGGCTTGGGGTGACTTAAAACTGAATCCTATCACCCTGCGTTGGCTATTTTTGGACTACAAAAAAAACATAGAAATCCCTAATTCAATTCACCTTTGTCTAGGGTTGGGGAATGGCGGGGAGGGAGTGGGAATGTTTCTCACACAGAGAACCTTGAGTTCTATAATCCAAGGTTATAATGCAATTCTCATCACATTTTTTTGACTTACAAATTTATTGCATTATCAGCTGTGATATTTATTATTCAGGACTTGTTGAAACGTGCTCAAGTTTATTTCAGCTAGCAGCAGGCTTCTCTCTCCCATTTCAGTAGTCACATGCAGAGCTGTGTTTTTCAAAATTCAAGTTAACACTCAGTAATGAGCCTTGATCAGCATTTTTGAAAAATGGAATACAGCAGAACAGGTCTTAGGCCAGCACACAGATGAAGGGGACATACTGATCGTGAAACATTCATTATTTGTGTGTCTGTGTTTTTTCTGTGCTGGGGTCAATTTAAAACATGTTTTCAACTGTAGGTTGTGGACGAAAGCCTTCGGAGGATTTCTGGTGCTAGACAAGGTGGGGTAAGCCCACTGAAATCTCTCTCTGCCACTAATGCTGACCAAAAATGCTGGACAAAATAGAACTACCCGAGAACTCTGAAAAGTAAACAAGCAGGCAAATTAGGGAGAGAGGCAAAGCTTGAAGAAGCTTTCCGTAGGGGGCGAGTTTCTCAAAATATTTCCGTCTAGTCTTACAGCTTTGACTTGAGAGGTGGTCCCAGGTAAGGGGGCCTCACAGCAGCAGAGGCAGCAAAAACTGAGAGAAACCTAAAAGAAAACAATTCTTGTCTGTTCTGCTCTACTCGCAACACTCCTAACACCCAGTGTAGGGGGGATGGTTCCCACATCAACCAATTCTCCAGCTCTCTGGACACCAACCAGTCCAGTGGGCATCCAGTTGAACCAATTCTGACACCACCTGGAATTAGCACAGAACCCACAAGGGCTCAGTCCCCAAAGACTGCCCCTACTTCAGATGCCAGTCATATGCCCCAGGTTGTCACTGGTATACTGACCAATTGGCTCTAAATTGGGGGGTTCCCTTAACCCCTTCCTTGGGTTTGATAATTTGCCACAGTGGCTCACAGAACTTAGAGAAAGACTTACAGACTCCCCATTGATGAGGGAGCCCAACTGGGACTCGATCTCAGGACCCTGGGATCATGACCTGACCGAAGGCAGATGTTTAACCAACTGAGTCACCCAGGCGCCCCTCTTTGGTAAGGGCTTTTTTTTTTTTTTTTTACTAAATTTTTTTTTCTTTTTTTTTTTTAAATATAATGTATTATTAGCCCCAGGGCTACAGGTCTGTGAATTGCCAGGTTTACATACTTCACAGCACTCACCATAGCACATACCTCCCCAGTGTCTATAACCCCACCACCCTCTCCCTACCCTCCTCCCCCAGGCAACCCTCAGTTTGTTTTGTGAGATTAAGAGTGGTAAGGGCTTTTAAGGGAGGTTTCATCACATAGCCATAATTGATTATTAGCTCAATGTCCAGTCCCTCTCCCCTTCCCCGAGGATGGGGCTGAAAGTTCCAAGCTTAGGATGATGGTTTGGTCTTTCTGGTGACCAGCCCCCCACCCTGAAGCTATCCTAGAGCTCACCATGAGTCACCTCAAAAGAGGAGGTGAACAAAAGATGCTCCTACCACTCAGAAAATTCCAAGGGTTTTAGGAGCTCTGTGTCAGGGACCGGAGGCAGAAGCCAAATATATATTTCTTTCTTTTTTTTTTTTTTTTTAAGATTTTATTTATTTATTTGACAGAGAGACACAGCGAGAGAGGGAATACAAGCAGGGGGAGTGGGAGAGGGAGAAGCAGGCTTTCTGCCGAGCAGGGAGCCTGATACGGGGCTCGATCCCAGGACGCTGGGATCACGACCTGAGCCGAAGGCAGAGGCTTAATCCACTGAGCCACCCAGGCGTCCCAGAAACCAAATGTATATTTCTTATGTCACAAACCACATCTCTCTGACCAAAGGACTTGGGAAAAGTGGCCCTTGGAGCCAGAGTGTGTGTGTGTGGGGGGGGGTTTACAATTAGTTCTTTTTCTGTCTCTTCCAGACCTGCCCCAAGGACAGGACTCAATTATGCGGCAGTGTCAGCACTAGTCTGGGCAGTAGAAATTTCCGGAGAAGCACTGTCATTCTGGCTGACTAGGAAACAGAGCACCAGAGAGCCAGAGCGTATAGGGGAAATCCTAAAAGAAGCCAGCTGGAGAAGGGGAGTCCATTCTGTGTTTGAACTGGCACAAGTTTTGCATGGTCAAAACATACCCAGCATAGCAAAGCCTCTGAAAAACCGAAATGACCTTGGAACAATGGCCCACAGATGTGAGAAAACTTGAAGCTGGAACCTAACTAACCTAAAACAAAACAAAACAAAATGAAGTCAGTGTTTTCTAGAGCAGAGATCAGCAAACTTTTTCCATAAAGGGCCAGATAGTAGATATTTTCAGCTTTGAGGGCCATCCAGCCTATCCGGACTACTCAACTCTGCTGTTGTAGAGTCAAAGCAGCCAATGACAAGATGTAAAGGAACAAATACTGCTGTGTTTCAATGAAACTTTATTCATAAAAAGAGGAAGAGGGTTGGATTTGGCCCATAAGCCATAGTTTGCTGACCCTTGCTCTAGAGGATTTGGAGAATACTGAGTTCTCACATGTAATATTCAAAATGTCAGGATATAATTAAAAATGACTCAACACCCAAAGACCTAGAAAAAGGTGGTCCATTTGTAGAGGAAAGACAATTGAAAGATGCCAACCCCAAGCTGACCCAGATGTTGGAACTGCCAGACAAAAATGTAAAACAGGTATTACAATTATGCTCCGTGTGGCAAAAGTAAACTCACTTGAAATGAAGGGGAAAAAATAGAAATTTTCAGTAGAGAAACAGAAACTATAAAAAAGAATCAAATGGAAATGTTAGAACCTGAAACCACAATATCTGAAATAAAAATTCAGATGTGGGCTTAATAGTAGAATGGAGATGACAGAAAAGAAGTCAATGAACTTAATAAGAGATGGAGAAAGTCCCTGATTTGAAGAACAGAAAGGAAAAATAGTAAATTAATATAACAGAATTTGAGGAACTATGGGTCCAACATTCATATCATTGAAATCCCAAGGGAGGAGTGAGATTGGAGCAGAGAAGTATGTATATATTTGAAGAAATAATAGCTGAGGGACGCCTGGGTGTCTCAGTTGGTTAAGCAGCTGCCTTCGGCTCAGGTCAGGATCCCACCGTCCTGGGATCGAGTCCCGAATCGGGCTCCTTGCTCATTGAGGGGCCTGCTTCTCCCTCTGCCCGCTACTCCCCCTGCTTGTGCACTCGCCCTCTCTCTGTCAAATAAATAAATAAAATCTTAGGAAAAAAAATAAATAAAAGAATCTCAAACCCCAAACAGGATAAATGCAACAAACTCCAAATAACAAACTCCAAACACAACTCCAAATACAAACACCCCCCCACACACACTCACACAATCAAACTTCTAAAACCCAAAGAAAAAAATCTCAAAAGCAATCGGAGAAAAACCTTGGTAGTTTCTCAGAATATCAAAAATAGAATTACCAAGTAGTCCAGCAATTCTACTTATGGGTATATACCCAAAACAACTGAAAGCAAGATCTCTAAGTGATATTTATTTATTTATTTAATATATCTATTTTAGAGAGAGAGAGCAAGCGAGCAAGCACAGGCAAGTGGGGGGAGAGGCAGACTTCCTGCTGAGCACAGAGCCTGATGCAGGGTTCAATCCCAGGACCCTGAGATCATGACCTCACCTGAAATCAAGAGTCAGATGCTCAACTGACTGAGCCACCCAGGCTCCCCATTAAGTGATGTTTATATACCCGTGTTCATAACAGCAGTATTTTCAAAAGCAGAAAAGGAACTCATCTGACCATCAACAGATGGATGGAAACAAAATGTGTGTGTGTGTGTGTGTGTATGCACGCGCGCACGTACGTGCATGTGCCGGAGTATAATTCAGCCTTTAAAAATGGAAGGAAATTCTGATATATGCTACAATATAAATGAACCTCGAGGACATTATGCTAAGTGAAATAAGCCAGCCCCAAAAGCAAATACTGTATTGTTCCACTTACGTAGGTTACCTAGAGTAGTCAATTTCCTAGAGACAGAAAGTAGAATGGTGGTTGCCGAGGTCATATAGAGAAGGAAATGGGGAGCTGTTGTTTCTTGGGTACAGTTCCAGTTTTGCAAGACGAGATGCGTTCTGGAGATGGATGGTGGTGATGGTGGTACAACACGGGAATGCACTTAAAACTGAATTGTACACCTCAAAGTGATTAAGATGACACATTTTGTTATATACATCTTGTCACAATTTTTTAAAAAGGAGTCTGAGAAAAATAATGAGTTAAATATAGAACAATGTGGTGTCAGGGTGGCTCAATCAGTTTAGCGTTTGCCTTCAGCTCAGGTCATGATCCCAGGGTCCTGGGATCGAGTCCCTTGTTGGACTCTGCACTCAGCAGTGACCCTGCTTCTCCCTCTGCCTCTCATCTCGCTCTCGCACTCTCTTACTCTCTATTAAATAAAGTCTTTAAAAAATAAAAAATGTATAGAACAATGATTTCAAAGGCTGTGGAGTGCTCATCAGAAACCGGAAGAGACAGTGGAACAACAGTTTTAAAGTGCCGAAAGGAAATAACTGTATCTAGAGAATACATATTTGGGACTGAAGGTGAAACAAAGACAATTCTCAGATGAAGGAACACTAAGAGAATTGCTCAAGAGTTTTCAGGCAGAAGGGAAATCAGTTTCAGACGGGAAGCTGGAGCTTCAGGAATGAAGGAGGAATGTACATGGTAAATGTCTCCTCCGAAGTTCTTTAAAATACATAGAACTGTCGAGAGCAACATTTGTTGATTTTGAGTGAGGCCTATGGCTGCCTGGACCAGACTAAACCTCCAACCTCCCTTCCAACTAGGTGTGACCTACCATGGGACTAAGTTCTGTCTGTGAGTTGTAAAAGGAGATTTTATGGGGCAGGTTTCTGGAACATTCCTTAAAACACTGGTGACACATTTCTTTCATTCCTTTTTCCTGGTCTCTTCTTTATCCATCCTGTTGCTTTGGCAAGTGGATGCAGTGGCTGGAGCGCCAGCTGCCATCTTCCATCTTCCCCGTGAAGACCCAGAGAAGGAATCCAGGTTCCTAAAGATTTTGTGATTCAGATCCACCATACTAGCCCTGGGCGACCTCCTTTTGGACTTTCATGGGAGGGAAAAATAATTCCCCTGGTTTTCTTTCTTTTTTTTTTTTTTAATAGAGATTTAATTTATTTGAGAGAGAACCTGAGAGAGAGAAGAAGGAGGAGGGGCAGAGGAGAGGAAGAGGGAGAAGCAGACTTCCTGTTGAGCAGGGAGCTCAACACAGGGCTCATCCCAGGACTCCAGGATCATGACCTGAGCCAAAGGCAGACGCTTTAACCAACTGGGCTATGCAGGCACACCACCCCCCTTTTATTCTTTCTTTTAGGATTTTATTTGGGGGAGAGAGAGAGAGCAAGAGCAGGGGGGAAGGGCTGAGGGAGAGGGAGAAGCAGACTCCCCGCTGAGCCCTGAACCCCATACCGTACTCAATTCCAGGACGCTGAGATCATGATGTAAGCTGAAGTCAGACCTTAACCGACTGAGCCACCCAGGTGTCTGGTAAATTCCCCTGCTGTGTAAGCCACAGTTACTTTTTGGCTTCTGCTGCATATTGCTGAATTTAATCCTAATACAGCTCCTAATTACCGAAACCAAGAGACACTCTCAGATGCGTCTTGGAAGAAGTTCTGGGTGAAGAAACCGCTCCAGCGGTCATCGCAGGGCTTGCCGGGCACATGGTGATGTGCTGTGTAAACGTTAGTGGTTGGGCACCACCTGCCTTATTTTTTTTATCTCCCACGGGACGCCCCCCCCCCCAGAATGGGGGCTCAGTCCTCTGAGACTGCCTTCTGATTTTCTGTTGGTGCCCCGCTTGCCCTACAGCAAATGCGTCCCCCATACTTACTAATCTCAGCAAGAAAAAGCTGAGAAAAGGGGATGCCCTAGGTTCCAGATTACACAAATTCACAGGAGAAAAATCAGCACTGGAGGAGGAAATACACTATTTATTTACAATCCTTTCACTTTATCCACAATTTCCATACAAACATAAAAACTAAAAAAATAAAACCACCATTTGGGAACACAAGTGTCTTTCTTTAATTAGTCCAGGTGAGGGGAGGGTCACAGCCCTCTCGCTCTGTGAAGGAAACTATTGAGGCACACTGAAGGGGCAGGGGGAGGATTAGGAAGAATGCCTGAGAAACAGCTCCAGATGAGAAATGGAACGTGCCAGCATGGTGGGGCTTCACTGGCAGACTCAAGGGTATCACCCACCAGGGACACTGACCGGCTTCCCAGAAGGACAGCTGCTCGCCACCATTCCTCCCGCCCCCACCCCTGCCACCTCTCTGCTATGGAACTCCCAAAATCAAACATGCGCCCCCCTCTCATGAACTGTGGGGGGTATGATGGTGACAGCAGGGGGCACTGGATGCCTCTCTCTGAGAAGAGCCCCAAACCCCAGGGAGACGCAGAAAACCCCTTTCCTTGGCACTGATGAATCAGTCACAGCTTCTGTCTTGAATAGGATGCTGCCCGGAGGAAAAAATGGAAAAACAAAAGATCTCCCCCAGCCTCCTGGGGAAAGGGAGGGGCTGAAAACATGCAGGAGGGCTTCTGCCTCTGTGGGTGCCTCTCTGGGAGGCTCTCTGGGGGACAGGTGGGGGGTTCTGTCTGCCCAACATGGGGAAGGAGTGGGGCAGATGCTCCACAAGGACCTGGGGAGAGGGTGGGGAGTGGGGAAAGAAGAGAGAAAAACTCTGAGACACTGATGCTGGGAAGGCTGCCACCCGTTGTCAAAGCAGGTCTGTCTGCTCAGCGATGCTCGCTCTGGCAGACGCCTGTCCTCCCTTGCACAGGAGGGCACCCAGAACCTGACCTAGAGATGCCAGAGCCACCTGCCTGGCAACTTCATCTGTGCTAGTGACTGAGATTGCTTTCACATGTTGATGCACATTATAAATATAAAATCATATCTGCTACAAAGAGGACATATATTTGTACATCTTTACCCATATACATAATAACACAATTTACACATAATATCTTGGAGTGGGTCATCATGGGAAAAGGGTTTGGGAGAGGTGTAAAGCCCCTTCTCCCTCCCCTGCCCTGATCCTTCTCAAGGGACGCCTGTATACTTGGTCACCAGGGCCCTTCCCAGCTGGTAGCGACTGGGCTAGTCTGTCTGGACACAGAAATTCAGACACGTAACTAAATGCTGATGGGTGTGTATACTCACATACACACACAAACGCAGGTGCACATACGCACATCTGGGGAGAAAAGGAAAAATGACATCCCTAGCCCTTGGGTGCAGGCTTCTTCCCAGAGTTACAGGCATCAGCGCCTCCTCTATGTGAGAACAACAGTCTCAAGTTGCCCCTCACTGGCTCAGACCAGGGCAGAAGGGGAAGGGCTAGGAACTGGGTGGGAGAGGGAAAGTGGGAGGGACCAGGAGTCTTCCGAAAACATAAGGCGTTTTTTTTGACCTGTGATCAAATCAAACTATGTCACAAAAAGCAATGGCATCAGTTGGGGCCAGGAGGTGAGAGACAGTCAGTCCATGTAGGGACAATGTGAATTGAGACCCTGAGCCTTCCCCTTCTTTAGTCCAGTTTCTTGTAAAGGGGCAGACAACCCTGTACCTCCTTTCCAGTCGTCTCGCAGAGCTGGGCCCGTCCACGCATCACGGAATACTGACAGTGGTCCGAGAAACACGTCCAGAGACATGGAGTGGTGGACAGGCACGCCGAAAAGTTAAGACCTGGGCGGCGGATGGGAGCTTTTTACAGCAGGAGTGGTTCCTGGCCGGAGTCCACGGCTCGCACGGTGGCCACAGTGATCAGATTGCCATCAGAGATGGGGACAGTCTGGGTCCCCCTGGGGAGACAGCACCTATCGGCGGTAGTGGTTAGGGGCATCGGCGAACATGTACTTCAGTCTGTACGCCTCGGCGAGAAGCAGCCCGATCTCTTCGTTGCCCCAGTGTATCGTAGGTAAGTTTTGTAGCAGCATTAGGAGACCCTGGAACGCAAGAAAAGTTTGGTCATCCCAAGACTACAGACCAAGGGACCGGCAGGTCCCTTCCTCCTGGATCACACATCCCATAGGGTCAGGATCCTTCTTCCCAAGCAGCACTCCGCCCCCAGCTCCCAGTTCACCTTCAGGAAGCCCTGAAAAGCCTCTGTTGATTCTCTCATATCCACTAACACCTGCCTCTTTTAAAAATATTATAGAGAACGACACCAACAAATTAAGATATTGAAAAAGAAAAATAATCACTCATCATCCAAATATACCTCTCTTTATTTCCAAGTTTTCCATTTCAGTCTTTTTTTTCCACAAGCATATTTCTTTAAATAGCTGTAATCATCATTATGATTTTTATATGCTTTTTAATCACATTCTTTTACTATAATTTTAGTGTTTTTCCATGCAGCCTTCAAAAATGACTATTCTCAGTGTTAGCACTCCATCATGTGGCTATACCCTAATTTACTCAACCATTTGCCTTTTGTTAGACACTTAATTTGCTTCCTTTAAAAAAAAAAACTTTATTCAAAAAACCACACCTTTATTAAAAATAATCCCTTTATGCATATTCATAATTGCATATCCTTTTTCATTTGCTATATTTCTCCTAATGCCAGTGTTCACTTCTAATCACTGTATTCCGCTGCTGCCCTGTTCTCCAAAGACCATTCTCGACCTACCTGTCCAGCTTATTTCCTATGTTCCCAATGCACATGCCTTTCTAGTTAGGTCCATTTCAGCCAGATTTATTTGTGCCTCCGAGGTTTAATTTATATTGTTCCTTTAACTTAGGAGACCTTCTCTTTTCTCCTCTACCTATCTCAGTCCTATTCAGTTCTCAAAACCCAGATCCCTCAAACAGCTCCAGAGAGACGGCCTATTAAAGAGGATATTAGAATAAAAAGAAAATGAGAGGTTGTCTCTGTAATTTAGTTCCCCATGCTGCTGCTGTTGCTTCGTGTTCTTTATCTCTTTTTCCCCCTCTTTTTTTAAGTCTATTTACTTACAATTTATTTTTAAGTAATCTCTATACCTGGGGGTGCCTGGGTGGTTCAGTCAGTTAAGCATCTGCCTTTGGCTCAGGTTGTGATCCTCTGGGATCAAGCCTGAACTAGGTTCCCTGCTCAGTGGGGAGCCTGCTTCTTCCTCTCCCTCTGTCCCCCACTTGTGCTTGCTTGCTCTCTCTCTAGTGCTCTTTCTAAAATAAATGAATAAATAATCTTTAATTTTGAAAAAAGTAATCTCTACACTCAGCATGGGGTTTGAACTCACAATCCTGAGATCAAGAGTTGCATGCTCTACTGACGAAGCCAGCCAGGTGCCCCCGTCTCTCTTTCTGAATTGGATATTCTTCTTATTTTTCTGATTATAAAAGTTATAATAGCAAGACAAAACCCAGGGACATAAAGGAGATGGGTGGACTTGATTACACATAACTTCAATATGTCAAAAGGTGCCAAAAACCCGGTTAAAGGATAAGAAACTGACTATAACAAAATATTTTTTAACACCTTTAAAAAAACAAATCCATTATCAAAATACTATCCGTACTCCAATACTATCCATAATAAAAAAGGAGCACCTACTAATCAGTGAGAGAGAAAGAAAGCCACCAGAGAGAAGAACAGGTGAGTAATACGAACAGGTAATGTGCAGAGAGCCCATGGCCCATCCCCATGCTGGGAAGACTTATAAAAAGCCTGCTCTGAGCTGATGTGGACGCTCTAGTGATGTTTTACAGTTTTCAGTGGAAAAGTCTTGCATATCTTGCATATCCGTTATGAGATTTCTTTTTTTTTTAATGAGTCACTTTTTTTTTTATTATTAACATATAATGTATTATTAGTCCCAGGGGTACAGGTCTGTGAATCGTCAGACTTACACACTTCATAGCACTCACCATAGCACATACCCTCCCCAATGCTTTACGAGATTTCTTCCTCTGGAAACAGACACTTAGCTGTGCACACTGCTGCTGCCTGGGGTACCTCACTGCTATGGATGGCCAACAGGATGAAGATCCCAATTCGGGGACAGTGTAAGTTCTGGGTTCTGCCCTAGACCTCTCCTTCCCCACTTCCCAGAAAGTGGATATGAATGGAGGAGCAGATACGGTCATCTCAGACCATAAGATGAAAGTCGCGTGCCCGAGACAGCAGAGCAAGACAGAGGGGCGCCTGGGTGGCTCTGTGTGTTAAAGCCTCTGCCTTCGGCTCAGGTCATGATCTCAGGGTCCTGGGATCGAGGCCTGCATTGGGCTCTCTCCTTAGCAGGGGTTCTCTCTGCCTGCCTCTCTGACTACTTGTGATCTCTGTCAAATAAATAAATAAAATCTTAAAAAAAAAAAAAAAAAGACAGAAGGGATCCGCATCCCTGACGCTCTGGAGGTGGAATGTTAGCCGTGGACCACCTACACCTAGGCCAGGAATTGAACAAGTAAACAGCTACCTAGTTTCAAGCCACTGCTGTTCTAGGGTCTTGGTTCCAGGAGACAAGTTTGTATCATCTTGACACATACAGGCTGTCTCTACCAAAACGATAAACGTGCATGGTCTTTGATCCAGCGACTCTGCCTCTGTGTCCCTGTCCTAAGGGAACAGTCACAGTTCCGCACGAAGGTTTTCGCCGCATGTGCAGCGGCTTCAAATAGTGTGGACTTGGTAGGCACCCTGCGGTTATCCACATCATGAAATACAAGGCGGCAGAGAACAGATGAAGTTGGACCACACACACCGATGTGGAAAGATAACGAAGACATTTTTAGGAGTAAAAAAGAAAACCGCTGTAGAAAAATATAGTATGATCCCACTTAGATAAATGAGAAAACACAATACATTGGTATAAGTGTATGCACATGTGTATATAAAAAATTTAGAAGTTGAGGAGGTAAACTGTTAACACTTCGGGGACTTTTATTTTTTTCCCATTATACTTCTGTATCATTTGAGCTCTGTGTTTTCAATTTTTACAATAACTTTTTTTTTTTAAAGACTTATTCGTTCACTCCACAGAAAGAGAGTATGAGCATGGGAGGTGGGGGGCAGAGGGAGAGAATCCCAAGCAAACTCCCTGCTGAGTGCAGAGATATGGGGAAAGGACTCTATCTTAGGGCCCTGAGATCATGAGCCAAGACCGAGAGCTGGACGCTCAACCAACTGAGTCACCCAGGTGCCCCAACAGTTAAGATTTTATATATTACTTGTGTGGTGGAACTTTTTCTCTAGAGAAATACACACTCTGTGGTAGTTTTTAGTAAAAACTAAAAACACAGAAAATAAATTACCTATAACTTCATAGTCAAGAGGAAGTCACTTTTAAACACTTTGGCATATTTCCTTCCACTCCCTTTCTGCACATTTTCCACAGTTGAGATGTTTTCTCTATATAATTTTGAATCTATTTAGCATTTATCATAAGCATTTCCTCTAATATTAAAAACTCCTTGTAGATACTTTCACGGCCAAAGAATTTCTCATGATGTAGATGTACCATAATTTACTCTACATCTTCCTGTTTTGAGTACTTAATTATTTCTGTTTTTTCATCATAATGAAATTATAATGAACAGCCTTGTGCACAGAGCCACATTTTCGATGATTTCCTTGGGCTGAATTCCTAGGAATGAAATTACTGTGTCAAAGAACATGAACATTTTAAAGGTACTTAATGCTCATTCAGAAAATGCATTCCAGAAAAATGCTCATTTCCCTAGATCTCCACCAGCACGAATACTCGTATCGAACAAATACTGTTCTTTGTAAACCTTTTCCCTGAGATCTCCAGGCCTGAGAACAGAACTCAAAAGCCTTAAGTCAAAATGGTGGTGGACTCCCGGGAAAAACACAATGAGAAAGGAATCACGCTGTACTCTTCTCTGTATGTTCATGCTCCTCCCCCACGCCCACCTTGGTGGCTGGCATCTGCCTTCTCTCTTTCCCAAACCCTGCAGGTAACCACCCCTCGCCATCCCATCCTTGCTACTGAAATTCATTCGACCAGACCCATCACTCAATGATTACTGATAGTCACTCAACCCACTCAGATGCTTTTTTAAAAGCGCTTTTAGCAGATCTAAACATCTCTGCAGTGTGCTTTTCTCATGGTTAACAACCCTCTCTCTTGGCCTCTGTTCTAGGTCTACCTTGTTTTTTTGTTTTTGTTTTCAATCTCACCTTAAAAAAAAATAGTTGCCCTTGGAGCACAATACCCTCCCCCATGAACTCCTGGCCTCTGGCCCCTCTGACTCTTCCCTCCTGCTTCCAATCCCTTCCCCCAAGTGTCCTCATCCCCACTAGAACGGGAAAAGGTACTGCATCTTTTTGCCAGCATCCTCCCCAGAGAGCCAACTTTTATTCTAATTCTGGCAGACTCTCTACTACAGAGGTCCTCACCCTTTCTGTACTCCAGACTCTAGCTATGGGGAGAAGCCTATGGATCCCTTCTCAGAATGATGGTTTTAAATACATAAAATACATAGCATCACAAAGGAGACCAGTTAAATCGAAACAGTCATCGAAATATTTTTAAACAAATTTATGATATCACCATAGATGTGCTTTATTAATATATTCTACAATAAGATCTAATGGCAGGTTAAATAACTACCATTATTTCAAAGTAAGAGTGAACACAATGTTTTGAGATACCTCTAACAACTTTATAGGATAGGAAAATTCCAGTAATAAGTGACAAAGGAAGCTACTCCAAATACTACTGTGCTCTCTTGGCTACATTCACTATTGTAGGAAATGCTAACTTTGACCTTGGGGTTATTGAAAATAAAGCTGAAATTATGTTTCCATTAATTTCTAGGGATCCCCTAACTTCTAAATGCAGACCCTAAGTTAAAGTCCCTTGCTCCTGTAGCTTGTCCTTCTTTTGATTCACACCACAGCCAACAAAAATTCTTATACTTCTGGGGCAGCTGGGTGACTCAATTGGTTGAGTGTCTGCCTTCGGTTCAGGTCATGATGCCAGGGTCCTGGGATCAAGCCCCACATTTTGCTCAGTGGGGAGCCTGATTCTCCCAATCCTGCTCCCCTACTTGTGCTCACCTTCTCTGTCAAATAAAATTTTAAAAATTCTTATACTTCCCTTCGGAGGTCAGTTTAACACCCAAGTATCACTATAAACACAAATATTACATTTTACATTACATTGTACATTGTAATGTACATTGTACATTACACTTTATTCATTGGAAAGCATTTTTCTGTTTCTTTCTCTCTTCTTTTTTGGTACAAATTGCTTTTGTAATTAGAGTTTCAGTCCCATTTTCAATCAGCTTGCTGGGTGAAGTCAAATTGCTATCCTATTTCCTGAGGACATACTTCATTGACTCAGAATCAACCCCTGCCTTCCATGGAAGGGGAGCTGAAGGAATGGCACATGCGTAGCCTCATCCAGAACATAAGCAAGAAAATCCTGGGAACTTGGGAGTCTTGACGAAACTCTTGGGTTTTTTTTTTTG
>NW_022631017.1:11106711-11116512 GCF_010015895.1 Lontra canadensis
TGCGGGACTCGATCCCAGGACCCTGAGATCATGACCTGAGCCGAAGGCAGCGGCTTAACCCACTGAGCCACCCAGGCGCCCACTCTTGGGGTTTTAAGTGTTGGTCCTACCTGTCCAACCAGGCTGCAAAAGCTGAATCAACTATAGGAACTCTTAGAAATACTTGGGCCCAAGCCTTATCCCTGGAGTTTTGGATTCTAGAAACCTGGGTGGGATCTGGCACCCACACTTCTTCAAGGTTTCCAGTAGCCAGCCATTTGTGGGGTTACAACTAGGGGGATTAAAAAGCTCTTAAAGGAGTAAAAGCATATTTGGGATGCAGGCCTAATAGTGAGATCCCAAGGTAAGAAACACCTAGATGCTATACGGACAGTGACCTTTCATTAAATAAATTAAGGTGAATCTATAAAATATCCCTTTTAAAAAAGAATTATTTATTTTTAAAAATGTTATCTATTTATTTGATAGAGAGGACAAGCACAGGGAGTGACAGGCAGAGGGAGAAGGAGAAGCAGGCTCCCTGATGAGCGGAGAGCCCAACATGGTGCTCGATCCCAGGACCCTGAGAACGTGACCCGAGCCAAAGGCAGATGCTCAACCAAATGAGCCACCCAAGTGCCCCAAGACTCATTTATTTTAGAGAGTGGGAGAGAGAGCACAGTGGGGAGGGGCAGAAGGAGAGAGAGAGAATCTCAAGCAGACTCCATGCTGAGCATGAGTCTGGTGTGGGGCTCCAACCAATTACCCTGAGATCATGACCTGAGCTGAAATTAAGAGTCAGACGTCCAACTGACTTAGCCACTCAGGTGCCCCTATAAAATAAAATATCCTGTAGCCAACTAATTATTTTAATGTTTTCACAATTTCTGTATAAGCAGGTACTCATGCAAAATGCAAAAAGTATAAAAGTGGGGGAAGCGTAGATTTAATTTTTGATATGATAGAACATCCACTGTATTTTGTAAAGTGAAGAGTACATAAAATGTTTGCATTAATGGTTATATACACAGAGCACGTATTTATTTGTATAGATTTGCATGGTGAAATGCCTGGAAGGAAATCTATCACCTTCGTGTGATAAGTATTCAGGTACTTGATTTTCTTTTTCTCTTTGCTTATTGATATTTCTAAATTTTCTGTAATGAATGCATATGCTTGGACAATTGATAACAAAGGAGTGATCTCTCTAGCAGAGGAGAGCATCTACCTGTAATTGCCAATTCCTCTAACCTTGCTAGAAACCTCCCGGAAGCCTTGAAATAATTCTAACCCTGGCCAAGGTAACATCCTTGCATGCCTCCAGGCAGTGAGGCGTACAGTGAGGACGCACTCTGCCACCTAGTGGCTACTTCTAGGAACTGGATCCTTTATCAGTGCTGGAACAATGGGAAACCCTGCCCAATGCATTGATAAATTTGGGATCGTAGAAAAGAAGTAGAAACCAAATGGCTGTGGGAAGAAAGCATTAATCACAAATCAGGTGCTTTTCTATAGGGACAGAAAAAAGATAACGCTGGGGCAGGGAATAACTGAAGATTTGTTACAAAGCCTGCTCATGGGAGCACCAAGCATGACATGCAGCCAAACGAAAACACTATAGCGATGACAAAATAGCTTATGGGGCAAGCAGCAGAGAGCAGCTCCAAATTAATGAGAAAGGACCAAAGAAAAGCTGGAAATGGATAAAATAGCAGAAAACAGCCTGACCTAGAAATGGACTGAGAATCCATAGATCCTAAAGGAAAAAGAATATGGCAGAAAAGGGACTGAAGGCATGGGGGGTGAGGGAGACAATAATTAGGTAAGGGGGCCAAAGGAGAAGGGATAGAGGTTATAACCAAACAAACCCTGTAAGGAAAAGGTATGTTCAATAGACGGAAGAACTGAAGAGGGAGAACGTCAAGGATAATAATCATTACAGTGACAGCTATCATATACTGAGCACTTATTACATACCAGATGGGGTTCCAAGTACTTTACGTGTGCTCTCTATTAACTCCTTTAATCTTTACATCAACTCTATGAAATGTGTAATATTACCTCCATTTTACAGATGAGGAAATCGAGGCCCAGAGATTAAGGAATTTGCCCCAGGGCTACAGAGTAGCTCTGGGCTGGAATTTGCACCCAGGCACTCTGGCTTTAGAGCTTGTGCTCATAACCACTATAATATATACTGCTTGCCCTGGAGTGAGAAGGCAAGTGAGCCATAACGTAACAGGATCAAAAAGAAAGGAAGTCATAGCAGAGGCTGTTAGGGAAATGTGGAAAAGCTGCTTGATTTTATTCAGTGATGAGAACCCAGCACAACCAAAGATAGACATGTAATGATTAATAGCAGAGGAACTTAAAGACCACGTAAAATATACACTAAATAAGATACTGTGTGTAGAATCACTTAGCAATATTGGAACATCCTTTGTGAATGTAAAGTGTATTCAGGCATGTAAAAATATTTTCTTAGTCAAATAAGTAGTACTTTAAAACAAATCCCCCACCTTGAGAATCAGTGAGGTAGCAAAACAATTCCTCTGGCTACAATATAAGCTTTACAAAACACATCCTTGAATGTAAACTTTTTGAGAGTTGAACTTATTCACTGGTTTTCTCCCAAAGTGTGTTTAGCCAGTTTCCCATCAGAAAAGGCCATGCTGAGTCCCCCTCAATGGCTTGTTTTATGTCTAGCAACCGTGCCCTTTCTTCTACCAGCTTGCTTCGGGTGAAAGATCTTTAGGTTCCCAGGGTTCCCTGTGAACCCTTCTGGGCAGGATTCAAACTGACAATTCATGGGATGTCTGTTAAAGATCGGGCCTGCATTGGACAATGTTCCAAAACCCTACCCTTGAGTTCCTGCAGAAGTGGTGGGTGGGTGCCTTCGGGTTGAAGGGATTTACTTACAGTTAGTTGGTTATTCAGGCCTGGGACACCTTGTAGGCTTAGCACTGTTGCACTGAACAAGTCCACCCTGCCTCACACAAGACATTTCCAGAACCGGATCATCTCCAAAGCTTTTTTCCACAGGAGGAAAGCAGAGGATTCTCAGATCGGCCGCCATTTTGCTTTAGACTCATCAGCTGACTCGCTCGTCGGTTTCCTTTTCATGTAGAGGAATTCTGATTATTAGTCCTTGGAGTCCCCTGCACAGTGCTTCTCAAAATCAGTCTGGAGCCACCTGAGGCCTTGTTGGTACCTGCCTGACATCTTGTGGGGTCCCAGGCTCTTCTGGTCTCTCAGACATGCTGCTTTTCCTGAGAGGACTTTTTCGGCTGTGGGACGAGTGAGCAGGCATTTCCTCACTCAGGCCTGCTCTCTCTGACTCGGGCACACACTTTTCCCAGATGTATTTCTTATGGTGGAATAGTTTTCAGGCTTCCTGTGGGTTACTTTACTCAGCACAAATTTTCTTTCTTTCTTTCTTTTCTTTCTTTCTTTCTTTCTTTCTTTCTTTCTTTCTTTCTCTTTCTTTCTTTCTCTCTCTCTCTCTCTCTCTCTCTCTCTCTCTCTCTTACCTTTCTTCCTTTCTTTTCTTTCTAAAGAAAGACGATTTTTACATATGTAGCCACCACCCAGATCAAGCTAGAGAACGCTTCCTGGGCCCCAGAAGATTCATGTTCCTCCACAGTCAGTACTCCCTCCACAACCAGAAACCTGACATAAACCATGAAAAGTCTTGCCTATTCTTGAACTTCACATACACGCTTTCCTATGATCTTATTTCCAAAGTGATCATGGTACCTCTGAATATTTTTTAGTGGCAAAATACTGGCTTAAGGGGAGCCTCTTGGAGAATGCTTGATTCCAAGGTGGAGCAAAGCAAAAATAAGCTGGGAACATCTCATGGCACCAGAAAGTAAGGAAGTATACTTTACGAATGATGGGATCATGGGGCACCTGGGTGACTCAATCGGCTAAACATCTCACTCTTGATTTCAGCTCAAGCTGTGGTCTGGGGATTCTGAGATCAAGCCCCAAATCAGCGTGAAGTCTGTTTGAGATTCTTTCTCTCCCTCTGCCCCTCCCCCTGCTGATGCGCGTGCATGCACTCTAAAATAAAGAAAATCTTTAAGAAAATATTCTATTTATTTATTTGACAGAGAGAGAGAGAGAGACAGCACAAACAGGGGGAGAAGCAGAGGGAGAGGGGGGAGCAGACTCCCAGCTGAGCAGAGAGCCTGACATGGGGCTGGATCCCAGGACCCTGGGATCATGACCCAAGACGAATACAGACGTTTAACGGACTGAGCCACCCAGATGCCCCTAAAATAAATAAAATCGTTAGAAAAATGATGGGGTTAAAAAGACAACCTGAAGAAACACCCAAGGGCCAAAGCTGGGACAATCTGAATAGCAAAATAATGACCGTGTAGGATAACCCATGAAATAAAATAAACACCCACGAATCTATACTGATATAAATAAATACTTGCATGAATAAAGGGGAGAGCAGGGATAGCTCTCCCTTAGAGTAGAATGGCAATTAATAAATACAGAAGAAGTGGTAAAAATAGAAAATCTCCATTAGGCAAACATCACAGTAATGACTGTTACGGGCAAGAACCATTAATGGATATTAAGATTAGTGGATGAAAGAATGATGAGAAACAGCAGAATTATATAGTATCAAAGTGTTTCCCCAGAAGAAACCTATTAATTACCAAAGGGGAACTAGTAACTTTACAGTGGAGAAGCCTAGTAGACCCACCTCGGGCCAGTGATCAAGGGCAACAGAAGGGGCCCTGGGTGGCTCAGTCGTGAAGCGTCTGCCTTTGGCTCAGGTGTCCTGGGATCGAGCCCTGCATCGGGCTCAGCAGGAAGCCTGCTTCTCCCTCTCCCATTCCCCCTGCTTGTGTTCCTTTTCTTGCTGTGTGTGTGTCTCTATCAAATAAATAAATAAAATCTCTAAAAAAAAAAAAGGGCAGTGGAAGCAGGCATGCCAGCACCATGTATGGCATAGCCTGAGGACACGTCACCTCTGCAGTTTCTTCCCCAAAAGGCATGACCCTCAATTTCATCAGAAGAAAACATCCGACAATCCCAAAGTAAAGGACATTTTTTAAAATAACTAATCAGTACTCTTCAGAAGTTTTGAAAATCTTCTTTGTCAAGGAAGACAAGGACTGAGGAATTGTCCCAGACGAGGATCCTGAATTGGATCCTGGTCCAGAAAAAGGACATTAATGGGAAAACTGGTCTACAGATTACTAATATTTTATCAACCTGAAGTTCCTGGTTGGGTAATTATAGTATGGCATATAAGCCCTAGGTGGATATGGGCGGGCTATTTGGGAACTCAACTATTTCTGCAACATTAAGCATAAAATTATTTCACAGTAAAAGAGAAAGACCACTTTTTTAAAAACCTGGTTTCAAGGGAGTCCCCCCTCGCCAGCCCCTCTTGAGGCTGACATTCAGCCCCTCCAGCGCTGGTGACTCTGTAGTCTGACAGCACTCTCTGGGCCTGGGCGGGCCTCCAGGACTTCACAGACAGAAGCCCACACCCTCTGCTCCAGCAACTTGGGCCTGTGCCCAGAACTCCGTTGCCTTCAGGCCTGGTGGTCATTCAGGCCCCACCGTCCCACAGAGAGGAGTGTGGATGGTTCTGAGCCCTGGGAGGGAGGGCTTGAAAAGGAATGAGGAGGTCCTTCTGGCAGTAGAAGGACAAAAACCCAGGAGCCAGAAGAGTAGATCAAAAGGAGGACCTTGGAGCACTTGTTTCTCAGTCTTAAAACAACCAATTTTTTGTTAAACATTTACTTTGTGAGAAGAAAGCCTGAGAGGATGGAAAATGAAAGGTGAGGAGTGGTGCAGGGTAGAGGAAACCCTGAGAGGAGGAAGAGGGTGAGTGTGGGGAGGGGGAGAAGCTTGGGGAAGGGGAGAAGAAGGGGCAGATCCTTGCCTGGGATCCTTCAGTAGCTACTGTATGAATTCAGCTCAAGAGCCCCAGGAGGTGCCTGGCCAGGCCCCAAGGCCGGAGAGCACAATGCATGTGTGAGGCATGGATTCTGGGTGTCTATCACTGACCCCCTAGGTGAACTTGGGCTAGTTACTTAATCTCACTGGGACTCAGTTTGCTCATTTGTAAAATGGGGACGGGTAGTTATGACCTACCTTCTGGGACTATTGCAAGGATTAAATTAACAGAAATAAGCATTTAGATTAGTGCTTGGAACACTAAAAGTGCTAAGATTTAGTTATTATTAGATTGAACCTTATGACATTGCCAGTATCTGACCATTCTGACCCATAAAAACAATGTCATAAAACTTCACCCCAACATTTCATTATTCTATTATACCAGCCCAGGCTGAGGGCCAGAACTGCTGAGCACCACCACCCCCATATTTCCAGCTCTGTTAGAAGGTCTCATTACAAGAAGCCCATAGCTCTTGAGCACCTAGGTGGCTCAGTAGTTAAACATCTCCCTTTGGCTCAGGTCATGATCCCAGGGTCCTGGGATGGAGTCCAGCATCGGACTCCCTGCTCCATAGCCCTTCCCCCTGCTTGTGCTCTCTCTGCCTGTCTCACAAATAAATAAATAAATCTTAAAAAAAAAAAAAAAAAAAAAAAGAAAGAAAGAAAGAAAGAAAGAAAGGAAGCCCTTGGCTCAGAAGTCAGGCCGTTCTGCCCCTCCAGTACCTGTGCACACACACAGAGGTCTCAGGTTCCCTTGCTCAGAGGACTCAGGAAGGAACCATCTGCAAGTGATCCTCCTGTCACCAGTTCTTGGTCCCCTCTCCCAGGCAGTGTGAGCCCAGATATGCTCAGCCGAGGAGAAGCAGGTGCCCTTCCTTCTGGGAGCTTCTGCCACAGCTGGGACACTGTTCTTTGCCCCTGTGCCCTCGGACATCCCCTCTCCAGGCTTTTTGTTCAGCCAGCTTGGCAGTTTCACCCAGGATTAGCCTAGCATGGTTTACTCAGGTACGTTACACACCACTCAGATGTGGGTTCCTAAGGCTTGGTCTTCACTTCACTGAGTACATTTCAGGGAGCAATAACAGTAGTGACAATAAGTGCCCTGTTCTGAGGCTAAGGGCCAGGAACACCATTCTAACCACGTCATATGTATTAATTGTTCAAGCCTCGTAATAGCTCTAGGACATAGGTACTCTTATCCCCATTTCACAGGTAAGAAAATTGAGGCATAGTCAAGTTATTTGCTTAAGTTTGCACATCTAGAGAGGTGGCAGAGCTGGGATTTGACCCCAGGCATTCTGGCTCCATAGACTTTGGCTTACCCACTGTACTATTTTACAGAGTCCCCACCTTTAGAAGGAGGGTCTCTGCCTCTCCCTGACACTCCCCAACTGGCCGCCCCTTACAGGGGCCCTGTCCTCCCTGCTCTTTAAGGGAGACAAATGGCTAGTTGGCTGAAACTGCCGCAACTCTAACTTTCGTATCTGTAGTGACTTTACCTGGTTTTATTTTAGGTTACTGCAGGGCTTTTTTTGTTTTTTGTTTTTTTAAATATTTATTGGGGCACCTGGGTGGCTCAGTTGGTTAAGTATCTTCAGCTCAGGCCATGACCCCCACATCCTGGGATCGAGTCCAGATCTGGGCTCCTTGCTCAGCAGGAAGCCTGCTTCTCCCTCTCCTGCTCCCCTTGCTTGTGCTCTGTCATATAAATAAATAATATCTTTAAAAAAAAAAAGATTTATTTATTTGAGAGAGAGCAAGTGAGCAAGGGGAGGGGCAGCGGGAAAGAGAGAATCTCAAGCAGACTCCCTGCTGAGAACAGAGCCCGACATGGGGCTCTATCCCAGGACCCTGGGATCATGACCTGGGCCAAAACGACGAGTCAGACACCCAAACGACTGAGCCACCCAGGTGCGCCAAGTCACCACAGCTTTTAGCCCTAAAACTTCTCTCATCCAGGCTGGGCCAGTCTGGCTTCCTGGGATCCCGGCATTCATTTCCAGAGCTCCCACTGCAGTGACTTCATTCCGGCAGGCTGGTTAGCAGTCAGGCTGTACCTGCCCTCCTCTGCAAAGCTCACAGGCAGCCTCTCAGGATCTCCCACGAAGCTCCTGTGCCCTGCTCCCCTGACTGCACCACGCTTCTGTCTCCTAAAGGACACCACCTGCCTATCTTAACACAGCCAGGAACATATTTTCTTTTCTGAGCCATAAAATTGTGGAATGGTGGGGTTAGGAGGAACCTTGCAGATTATCCAGTTTAACTGCCCCTTCTATAAGGAAAGAGGCGACACTAGTCGAGTAGACCAACTGAGGTCTTGACACAACAGCAGGCAGAAATCCTCAGGGTCATTCTGTGGGTTATTGCAAAAGGACCTCAAATCTGGCAGATAATCGAATATGTGACCCAGTAAAGAAGAATATCTCTAAGTCTAACGTAGTCTTAAAGGCATCGACTATTATGGTCTTGCGCTCTGCCAATACTGGGAAGTGCTAAAAGCCATTCCAGGAATCACCTCCACCTCTCTGAGCTAATCTGGGAAGCACGTCTATCACCTGTGACAAGGCCCTCTGTGCCTGGCTCCTGATAACTAAATTAGACTTCATGCTCTCGATATCCTGCTCCACCTCAAGTACATTATCAAAATTGATCACTTACCCCAGCGCACAGCCATTCTAGCCCCTGGTGCTCATTTATCCTAGGATGTCACCTATGTTGCTGGGCAGCAGAAACCGCGGCTTTTCAACAGCGGCCTGTGGCCCCCTCACCTCAGCTGGTGTCCACTCCCAGGAGCCTACCCTCCCCTTTTCCTTCCAAAGTCCTAACTTGGGCAAGTCGGGGCCTGTGTTTCCATCCACCCGCTGAACAGACTTCTGTTCTTCAACCACTTCACGCCAATTACAGAGACGCACAGCTCAGGGTCATGGGGAGCTGCTGCTGCTCTTGAGAACACCTACATTATTAGCTAGAACTCCGGAGAACATTCGACCTTCCTTGGCTCTTCCCCCCTGCTTTTGAAAGACACATATGCCCATTAAAAAAGAAAGAAAAAAGAAACCCCTCCATTTAGAAATGTGCAAAGCAGAGAAAGAAAAGCCTCCAGCTGCCCCTCAGCGAGAATGACCGTGAGCAGCTCCAGACCTGTCCCTGCCCAGCAGAGCCTCACAGTCTGTCTCCACGATCCCCAAGTCCCCATTGCCCCTTCCCTGGGCCTCCTGGAACAGCGGACTAGCTTTCTACCGCCTGACATGCGCCCTCAGTCTTCTTCACATCCCCAGCCCAGGCTTCCAGGATGCTGCCCCACTCTCCCTGGCCACCCTCTTAGCCTCCTCGAGAAGGTGTGCCAGGGCTCAGGCCAGACCTCTCCTCTCCTCTGTCCACACCCACCTCTTTAGGGGGTTCACCTATTGTCCTGGCTTTAAGGACCATCTAGCCAGGGGCGCCTGGGTGGCTCAGTGGGTTAAAGCCTCTGCCTTCAGCTCAGGTCATGATCCCAGGGTCCTGGGATCGAGCCCCACATCAGGCTCTCTGCTCATCAGAGAGCCTGCTTCCTCCCCTCCATCTGCCTGCCTCTCTGCCTACTAGTGATCTCTGTCAAACGGATAAATAAAATCTTTAAAAAAACAAAAAAAAAAAAAAGACTATCTAGCCAAAGGCCCCTCAATATACATGTCCCGCCTAGACCTCTCTCTTTCTTTTGAGCTCCAGACTCATTAAGATTTGCCTACCTAGGGGTGCCTGGGTGGCTCAGTGGGTTAAAGCCTCTGCCTTCGGCTCAGGTCATGGTCTCAGGGTCCTGGGATCGAGCCCCGCATCGGGCTCTCTGCTCTGCAGGGAGCCTGCTTCCTCTCCTCTCTCTCTGCCTGCCTCTCTGCCTACTTGTAATCT
>NW_022631017.1:11716612-11989927 GCF_010015895.1 Lontra canadensis
CATGGAGAGGCCATGTATGGGTGGTGGCAGACATCCGAGCCCCATGCAACAGTCCGCACCAATCTCCGACCATCTGAGTGAGCCGGTGAGCTTTCCAGTGGTTCCGGTCCCAGACTGCAAGCCAGCCCAGCTGATGCCAGGTGGAACAGAAACAAGTTGGTCTTGTTTATGGGTTTAGGAGCCAAATGAGTAATTGTTTTATGCATCGTTTGGGATGGTATTCACAGCAGTAGATAACGGGAAAACCGTGTCACTACTTTTCAGACCCTGCTTAAAAGCTGTTCCAGGTGTTGGCTGGAGCAATCTTTGGGAGCCGTAACCCAAAGGTGTCCTTTGCCAACTGTCAGGAAGTTCGGACATTGTAAGTTACTTCCTCCTGCTGCAGACCAAGCTTCTTTGGTTTCAAGAAAGAAGAAACCCACTCAGTTTGTCTCAGGAAAAAGGGGTTTTAATGAAAGGAAATTGCAGGCTCATGGGAGTCCAAGACTAGGAACCGCTGCCTATCATGGCCTCGTGGAAACTGCAGCTGCCCTACACAGGCATCTCGTTTTCCCAACACTCTGCACACTTACTCTTTTCTAATGCCGTAGGCTTGCTTTCCTTACTCATCCATTCAGAAGCGGCTCTTCACCTCTTCCTACTTCCTAGGCCCTGGCTGTATCACAACCTTTGTAATTCAAGTGCCGTTAGTGTTCAGAGGTCGTTCCTGGAATTCCCAGTTCCCAATTCTCGAAACGGCGTCAGATTGGAACAGCTCCTCTTTACTAAGCAAGGCCCCACAAAGCAGAAGCTAATGACAGCTGAACTGACCTTGGTCGGGTGTGTGCCTTGGAGCCATCAGCTAGGACCCTGGGGGGCGGGTTTCCAGGGAAGAAGTCCCCCAGAAGGGGTGTGGCTGGGGCATGCAGGAAAGGACGTCTCTAGAACACCCCTTCATTGAGGCTGTTAACTCCTCCTAGCCAGAAACAGAAGGCTGACACTGGGCTTAAGCGAGAGCTCCAGACAGAGCAGCACAGAATCAGGAACTGCGAGCCCAGATGTCCCCGGGTTGCCAAAGCTCTCCCACTCCCACGATGACCTCAGAGTGATGGGATGGCGGTCTTCGAGTTGCTGATAGCATCCACCTGCTTCCTTTCCACCGGCCTCTGCAACGCCGCCTCCACCAGCCTGCCCTGCCTCTCCGATGTGTCATTTGTTGACACAGGCAGTTTTGGGTTTCTAAAGCCAACTTTGGATTCTCGCCTGCATTTGCCCTTGTGATACCAGTCTTTTACACAGTAATGCCCACAGCACTCCACTCTGCTCTCCGCAGCCTACGAAAGGAGGCCGACAGGGGAGTCTTAGGAAGTTACTGCTGGATGTGGGGGGTCCACCAGGAAAACAACACTTTTGTCCTGTGGTTGATGGCTGCCCAGTGTTATGCACAGGAGCTTTAATGATGGGAATTCCTTCAATATATCATATTGACGAAAAGCAATAACAGGTTTTTTTTTCCTATAGATAAACCATGTATGTAGGCATATGGAAACCCTTCTTGTGATTTCTTCACCTATTTTTGTCACTGAAACCATTTTTTGTTCGTTGGTTTTTGAATGAAGAAAAATAAACAGGGACTCCTGGGTGGCTCAGTCATTAAGGGTCTGCCTTCAGCTGGGATCCTGGGATTGAACCCTGCATCATGCTCCCTGCATGGCTCTCTGCTCAGCAGGGAGCCTGCTTCCACCTCTCTCTCTCTCTGCCTGCCTCTCTGCCTACTTGTGATCTCTGTCTGTCAAATAAATAAATAAAATCTTAAAAAAAGGAACTGCCAGGAGAGGATCAGGAACGAGGGAGGAGGAAGAGGAGCCATGTCTAGGAGCAAATAATGGGACCTGCCAGCTTCGGTAAAGCCTGCAGGTGGCATTTCCCCTTGAAGGCTCTGTGGTCTCCTACATACAGAGTCTCTGGGATCCTGCACACTTTGCTCAAATTCCAGGTCAGCTCATCTGAAACCTGTGAGACTTCAGACAAATTACCCTCCTCCTCTGTAACCCTTGATTTCATCATCTGTAAAATGGGGATAATAGTACCAGCCTTGCAGGGCGAAGGTGGGAATTAAATGAAAGAACACTGTTAAGTATTTAACACAGGGTCTGGCTCATCGCAACTGCTCACTAAACGTGTTCTTCCTTTCTTCCTCCGCCTTGTAGCTGGATCCTCCCCCCCCCCCCCCTTGCAGGTTGTGAAATGGGTGTGAGATGAGCTGGGACAAAGATCCTGTGACCAGAGGTCAAAAGGCTTCTCACTCCATTACTCACCCCCTCTAAGGAGTTTCCTGCTTCAGGGCTTTGCACCTTGCAAAGGTGAAAGCTACCTTCACTCTTTTTCTGACTCCTAAAAATCTGCGAAACAATGAGACTGCAAATGGTCTGGAGTCCTAACCAAATCCCATGCATAGTAGAATCAGTGAATAGAAATCTACCGTGCAGGGTGCCTGGGTGGCTCCTTTGCTGGGCATCTGCCTTCTGTTCAGTTCATGATCCTGGGGTGCTCGGATCAGCCCCGCATTGGGCTCCCTGCTCAGTGGAAAGCCTGCTTCTCCCTCTCCCACTCCCCCTGCTTGTGTTCCCTCTCTCACTGTGTCTCTCTCTGTCAAATAATAAATAAAATCTTTAAAAAAAAAAAAAGAAAGAAAAAAGAAAAAAAAAAAAGAAACCTATGGTGCCACAACATTGAAGCGAGGCTTTTGGGTGTGCCCCTCCCATTTTAAGAACTCAGTGAAATTATGAAACCACAGGGCAGGTCTCAGTCCCCAGAAGACTCACTGTCCTTGGGCAGTCTGGCCACAGCTCTGGTCAGCAGCAGATACTGAATGCCCAACATCACATGCCAGATGCCAGCCCTGAGTGGCAGGGAGGACCCCTGGGGTCTATTCCCAGCCCTGCCGCCTACCAGCTGTGTGTCCTGGGACAAGTCACTCCCTCTCCAAGCCCGGGTGTCCACACCTATGAAATACAGAGGCTGAAGGAAGTGATTAAGGCCTTCCAAGAGGCCTCAAACTCAAGTAAGGGAGGGGTATCTTAGTCATTAAAAGAACCCTTACAACGACCGGGACATCAGTTCAAATCCTGTTGCTTCCACTGCATGACCCCAGGCCAAGTTGTTTAACCTCTCCAGGCCTCAGTTTCCTGATCTGTAAACCGAGGAGAGTCCTAGTGTAAGGTTGCTGTGAAGATAAAAAAGGTAATCCACAAATGCCTGTAACACAATGCTTTGTCCATAGTAAGTTCTCGATGTTAGCTATTGTTATGGTTCGTGAATGAGAATTGAAAAAAAATAGTTTTGAAAGCACATTATGTTGACCTCTGGGGCTCTCCAGGTCAGAATCCACGGGTTTTTGGAATGGCAAGAGGAGCTGATAGCAGTTTATACAACAAAGTCATCACTTTCCTTCAACTAACAAGCTCCCTTTTTCAGTGGGGCTGGGGGTTCCTCTCAAGACGATAATCTTGAAAGCCGGGTTTGGGAGAAGAAAATGATTTTGTAAATGTTTTCAGCCTGGAGGACTCGCTCATGAGGCTTACTATAAGCCAGGCTAGACAGAACTCAGTGTAAGGCACAGAGCAGTAGTTCCCTAACTTCCTTGGGAGAGAAGGAAACTCGCATTCCTGGTGCCTAGCCCCCTCCAGTTGACTTGATTGGACTCTCCAGGCTAGGAGCCTCAGAATGGGCATTTCATTTTTATTTATTTTTTAAATGCTATTTATTTATTTATTCATTTATTTATTTATCTATCCATCCATTCATTCATTATTTTGAGAGAGAGAGAGATAGAGCATGAGCAGGGAGAGGGGCAGAGGGAGAGGGAGAAGCAGACTCCCGGCTGAGCAGGGAGCCTGAAGCGGGACTCAATCCCAGGACCCTGAGATCATGACCCGAGCTGAAGGCAGATGCTTAACCTACTGAGCCTCCCAGGTGTCCAGAATGGGCATTTTAAACCAGTGCCTAAGTCACTGCTTCTTGTCAGGGAAGCTTAGAAACCCCTGGAAGGGAATGTGTGTCTGCCCCTCGTGCCCTGGTGCATTGAGGGGAGGAGAAGGAAAGCAACAGGGGAAGCAGCAAGTTTCCTGAGTGCAGACTGACCCTTCCCCAAGGTGTCACAGGGGCGAGGGGGTGGGGGGGCAGGCAGGAGGGCTGCTGTTAATGAGGTGACTGAATATTTACCTGCTAGGGGCAGTTTAAATGGGAAAAGACCAAGATGCCAAAGTGGCAAGCTGCCCCACCCTTGCTGACTCCCACTCCCTGAGGTGGGGCTCCTGAGGCAGATTAAATCAGTGACAGAAAAAAAAGGAAAGAAGGGAAGGAAGGAAGGAAGAAAGACACACATCTGAGTGTCTGCACATCTTCTTTGAACTCCTGAGGGTCCTGTCAGGGAATTATTGTTCTTGTTACAACTCACAACTTTTGACATTATCAAAATATCACATCATTGTCATCAAGAAGTCCTCGTTAGTCAGTCTCTCAGGCTTTAAAGCCTATGGGTCTGGGGTCACTGGGGTACTAAGCTGGGTTTGGGCCCCTTTATGTCACAGAAGCTGCCCTTAGCCCCTCAGGGCAGGAACCAAACTGCACTCCTCCAGTCAGGCTGGGAAACAGTTTGGGGTGCAGGAGCTCGGGGATGGAATCTTCCTCAAGGGCTTGCACAGCCACCAAATGAAGGGGGTGAGCCCACGCAGATGGATTTTGAAGTTTCCAGATCATTGTGTTTCCCTGGCCTTGGCATTCTGGATTTCCCCTCTGGTTACACTGCTCCTGGACTGAAGGGTGCGTGTCCCTGGAGCTCTGCAAAACTTGAGGGGGATTTCCTTGTTTTTCTTCTTGTTTTTTCTAGTCATTTCTCACTCTGCCCTGGGTCAGATGCAAAACTCTGAAATTCTGGACATCAAATCTGTTTGATTACTAATTATGGAAATAGTAACTACAATAAATTCAGATTTGAATCACCACTGATACCGTTTTTAAGTTTTAAGAAACTGTGGTAACCCTGGGGCTAATAATACATTATATATTTATTAAAAAATAAAAAAATTATAAAAAAAAGAAACTGTGGTAAAATAAATGTAATGTAAAATTTACCATCTGGTGAAGCACTCAGAGTGAACAATCTGGTGGCATTTAGTACATTCATGGTGTTGTACAGCCATCACTTCTGCCTAGTTCCTGAACATTTTCAGCAGCTCAAAAGGAAACCCCATCCCCACTAAGCAGGCACTTTCCACTTCTCCCTCCCCCAGCCACCGGCAACCACTAATCTTTCTTTCTCCGTATATTTGCCTGTTGTGGGTATTTCCCGTAAATGGAATTATATAACATGTGGCCTTTAGTGTCTGGCTTCTTTCACTGAGCATCGTGTGTGTTGGGTTTTTTTGAAGATTTATTTATTTGAGAGAATGCTCCAATGGCACGAGTTGAGGGAGGTGAAGGAGAGACTCTTCAAGCAGACTCCCTGCTGAGCACAGACCACCCCCCCACCCCCCAACCCTCCAGCACACCTAGACCATGACCTGAGCAGAAACCAAGAGTCAGACACTCCACTGACTGAGCCACCCAGGCACCCAGAGCATTACATTTTTGGAGTTCATCCATGTTTTCAGGTATCAGTACTTCGTTCCTTTCTAAGATTGAATAGTATTCCCTTGTATTGGTAAGCCCCATTTTGGGTCCGTTCATCAGCGGACATCCTTCATACTTTTAAAAGAAGGTGCTTTTATGTACATCATGTCACCCGACCCTCACAAGAACTCCGGGAGGTAGTCAGAGCAAAGACTGTTCATTATTATTATGATTCTCCCCATTTTGCAGATAGGGAGACTGAGGCTCATAAAGGTGGAATTACTTGCCCAAGATCCCATAGCTGGTTAATGGCAGAGCCAGAATCAGAACCCAGGTCTTTCAAGTTTGGAGGACCACAATATTTGCTAGGCAGTTTGCTTTATAATCACTAGCCGCGTCCTTCCACCAAGAGTCTGAGGGGATAGGTGCTCACTATGGCAAGGCAGTTTAGGGCCAGAGAGGGTCCAACCCCCGGAGACAGGCCTAATTTTTTCCACTGTCAAAGTCTGTCACTGCCTACAAGGCCTGATCTTGCCCGGCCTCTGCTCAGATGAGGTCCTTCTTAAGGACCCCTGTTCTATCTCTGCCTGAAACATTGTGGATGCCATTGGAGTCTAGAGCCCAGGCAGGGCAGGGACTGGGTCTTGGAATCCTATACTCTCAGCACCAAGTCTAACAGTCAGGGTTCCCTAAATGTTTGCCAACTAAGATGTGTGAAGGGACCTGAGGTGCTCTGATTTTTGCCCTCTCTCTCCCCAGCAGCATGTCATCGGTAGCCATCTCCTGCCATCCAGAGCAACCCCTTGGAATGAATAACGTACCATTAGGGAGCTCCAGCTCAACACAAATCAGCAGGACTTTGGGGAGGGGAATCCCACTCTACAGCAGTGAGGGTTCCATTCCTGCTAAAATAACAAAACCACATAATGAAAAGTTTGGAAAACTGAACAAAACAACAAAAATGACTCATAATCTTTACTACCCTAACACAACTGTTATTTTGAAGAACTCCCTTCCACGAAGTCCCTTCCTCCCTCCTTCCCTCCCTCCCTCCCTTCCTTCACTCCTTCTGTCTGTCCTGAAAATAATACAAAATAACATGTTTTAAAAATTACCTAGTATATCATGGCAACCACTGTGAACATTTTGCATATTTCCTTCCAGTCTTTTTCAACCTTGTTTTCCTGATTGAGATTATACTATACATTTCTCTTACTATATATATTTTTTCTTTGGTCATAATTTTTTTCTAATAATAAAAGCAATGTGTGTTTACAATAGAAATTTGTGGGGAAAATTACAAAAAAGGAAGAAAATAAAAATTACCCAGACTGTTCCTTCCACAGATAGAAATTTTAACATGCATTTATTTTACACATTTATAATCCTACTGAATACAGGGTTTTGTTTCATTGTTGTTGGTTTTTTTTTTTAGCTTTTTCCCCCACCTATCCTATAAACATTTTTCCAACTATAAGTTGCCTCATAGTCTTCAAAATTAATTTTATTTTATTTTAATTTTTAACAGGTCACATATTACCTAATATGATATTCAAGATTCAAAGCCTGGAGCATCTGGGTGGCTCAGTCAGTTGATTGATCAACTCCTGGTTTCGGCTCAGGTCATGATCTCAGGATCGTGAGATTGAGCCCCACATGGGGCTCTCAGCACAGAGCCTGCTTGAAATTCTCTCCCTCTCCCTCCCCCTCTGCCCCTCCCCATACTAGTACGCATGGCTTTTCTCTCTCTCTCTCTCCCTTTCTCTCTAAAATAAGTAAATAAAGGGACACCTGGGTGGCTCAGTTGGTCAAGCGTCTGCCTTCAGCTCCAGTCATGATCCCAGAGCCCTGGCATGGAGCCCACTCTGCCCAGCAGGGAGTCTGCTTCTCCCTCTCCCTCTGCAGCTCCCCCTACCCATATGCTCACTCTCTCTCTCTCAAATACATAAAAATGAAATCTTAAAAAAAAAAAATTCAAAGGGTAGTCAGTGGAAAGGTCTCTTCCCACCTTGTTCCCCACTTGCCAATTTTCCCTCCCACGGTGCTCACTGTTGCCTGTTTCCTGTGACTCCTCCCTGAGGACCCTTCTGTGTATATCAAAACAAATATGTGTATATTTAAATGCATGCCTTTCCCATCACTCCAGCTTTTACACTAAACGAACGACTACACTCTTTCTCAACTTCCTTTTCAGTACAACAGGATGTCTCAGAGGTCTTCCTATTTATATACAAAGAGAACTTCTTCAGAGCGCCTGGCCAGCTCAGTCTGTACAGTGCACTACGACTAGAGCCCGTGACTCTTGATCTCAGGGCTCTGAGTTCGAGCCCCACATTAGGTGCGGAGCTTACTTAAAAATAAAATAGGGGCGCCTGGGTGGCTCAGTTAGGTGGGCAACTGCCTTCAGCTCAGGTCACGATCCTGGAGTTTCAGGATCAAGTCCCGCGTTGGGCTCCCAGCTCAGCAGGGGGGTCTGCTTCTCCCTCTGCCTGCTGCTCCCCCTGCTTGTGCTCTCTCTCCCTCTCTCATTCTCTCTCTCAAATAAAAAAATAAAAGATCTTTTAAAAAAATTAAAATAAGGAGAGCTTCCTTATCCTTTTTTCCCCCACCCTGCATAGGATTCTGCTCCATGTGGGCATAGCATAAGGTATACCAGGGCCCCAGAGACAAACAATTAAGTTGTTGCTGATCTGTTGCAAACAATACTACAGAGATGGACACTGTACATGTATCCTTTCCCATGTGTGAGCATCCATCTGTCCGATAAACTCAGAGCAGCAGAACTGCTGGGTCCAAAAGTGAATGCATTTGTAATTTTGAGAGCTGTGGCCCAAGTGTACCCTGTAGGCAGCAGCAACATATGATTTAACCCAGTGTCTAGCTTTAATTACTTTCCCTATCCTCTGTTATCCCTAAATAACAGAGTGAGGACCAACTTCAGGCAGGAACCAATCTCCCTTCAGGGCGCTCGGATGTAATGTGCAGCACACTGAGGGCCCGCTAGATGGTGGGCACTTGCTGGGCGCTGAGCTGCAACGATGTGTGAGACAGGGTGCTGGTCTGGGAGGGAGTGGAGGCTGGGGGTGTGTTGGGGGAGGGGGGGCGGGCAAGGAGGAAGGGATATGTAAGAAGAGCCCCTGGCCCTATCCGGTGGACCCTAAATTCCCACCGAGGGGGAGTTGGGTCTGGTTCTGCTCTCCTTATCCCAGAGCTCCCCAGATCACAGGATAAGTAGGCTGTGCTCAGTACACATTGAGTGGACAAGCGATTAAGTCATTGAATGTCTGGTGTGGAGGAAGTGGGGAGAGGCATGGGAACCACGGGTAGTGGTCGGAGCAGGTTTCACAGAGGAGGAAGAACATTTGAGGGCCACTTTTTTGAGAATTAATTTCACCAAGTGAAAGTCCAAGCCAGAGGGGCTGAAGAGGTGTCGGTCTGTCCCTACTCACAAAGGACAGCTGGGCAGGTGTCTGGAGGAGGGGAAGTGGTGGGTGACAGCAGCGATCTGGGGGCAGATCTGAGTGGGTGTGGTTTAGGGGGTCCCTCTGATCAGCCCTGGGCAACGGACATCTCCAAAATAAGGCAGAGGGTCCCGGCACTGAGACAGAGGAGGAGAAGAGAGAACGACTGGTGAGGACCGCCAGAGAGAAGTTCCCCATTTCCCCCACTCTGGCGAGGAATGCAGCTGCGCGGGGAATTACCACTCTCTCCGCCCCGCCCCAGACTTGAGTACACCCTGTGCCATCCAGAGTCCACACCCTGCTGCTGTGGGCTGCACAGAAGATGCCTGCCCCAGGTCCCACCGAAGATTCCAAACCCTGGAGGCTGGTCTGACAGCTCAGAAGCCCTGGCTCTATCCACAGGTACACAGGTGTCCATTCCTCTGTTCAGAGAGGAAACCAGCCTGGAAACTAGTTTCAGCTCCTCTGGTTCATTTCCTAGAATTATAGAAAGAACAGTTCAAGATCTGACTCTTACAGGGGTGCCTGGGTGGCTCAGTGGGTTAAAGCCTCTGCCTTCGGCTCAGGTCATGATCCCGGCGTCCTGGGATTGAGCCCTGCATCGGGCTCTCTGCTCAGCAGGGAGCCTGCTTCTCCCCTCTCTCTCTCTGCCTGCCTCTCTGCCTGTCAAATAAATAAATAAAATCTTTAAAAAAAAAAAAAAGATCTGACTCTTACAGAAAATCAAGCAGTAGCCTATCTTTGATTAGCCGGCCTGTTTTACAGATGAGAAAACTGAGGTCTGCAGACGTGAGGTGGACCGCCCCCTCCCTCTGGGTCGTGCAGAGAGCACGAGGCAGATCTTTAGCTCTGGACCCTGGGTCCAGTACTGTCTGCTCTGCCCCAGCGGATGCAGGCCAGGATGGTCACCTAGATTTGGCTCTGGGGCCAGAGAAGGGAGACCAGTGCCAGAGCTGGAGGCCAGGTCAGCGCTGGGGTAGGGTTGGGGTCAGCCACCCATACTTGTCCCAACTGCTGGGCTACAAATCCTCCAGGAATTCCAGATATTCCACTCATGTCCAAGTTCTCTGCTTGGAAGTGGGTTTGCCAACATGGCTTTTGGAGAGGTGTTGGTGCAGAGGAGAGATGTGTGCACCGTAGAGAAAGGGCCTGGCCCTTGGGTTCATGGGACCGCCAGGGTCAGGGGGCTTCTGTCCCAGCCCTGCACCCCTGAGAGCCCAAGATGGCCTCTTGCAGTGACTCAGGACTTGCAGGCAATGTTTCTGGGAGCGCAGCCAGATGGGGAGGGCCAGACCCCTATGTTTCCTAGGGTGGGAGGCTACTCCTCCTGGCCTCTGGGGACATTGACTCACCTTTGAAACTGCTTTGAGAGTTTACCAGAATTTGACTTTATCTGCATAAAATCCTTAAGAGAGTCTCCCCTGGGGATTTAGCCTCTGAAATAACTTTCCGGATACCCCCTGAGGGCCTGGCCTACCCCCAGCCAGGGATTCCGGAGGAGTGAGGGGCACGTTCATTCCCTTCTCCTGAGATAGTAGAAAAAGAAACAATTTGCCTACTCAGAGCAGACAGACCTGAAGGGAATGAGAAAACAACAAAACTGCCTCTTACCTCAATGGGTGTGTACTTTCACGTTCTTCGGTTCCTGGTAATCTTCCCAACACACTTGTAAGTAGGTTTTTATAAGATCGGGAAACTGAGGCCAGGGCAGTCACTTCCCTTGTTCCAGAACACAGAGAGGAAAGAACCCAAGAGAGCCCCAGGCCAGGGTTCTGTGGCTATTGGCCAGGACCAAGTGACTCTGCCCATTCAGGCCCTCCCTCAGCTGAAGGCCCAGGCCCTAACTCCAACCCACCTCAAGGTGCCCCTGGACATTATACTGGCTTTTCAACCATCAACTTGCTCAGAGAAAAAACTGAAGAACACTGGTAGGTCAGGGTTTTTTCAGACTTTATTGATTGTAACTCACAGCAAGAAATGCATTTACCACCACAACGGAACCCAAAGGACACAGGCACCCAGGCGTAATTCCCAGCACTTAGAATAATTTGTAGTGACTTCGTTTGTCTATTTACAAATGTGCAAAACCAAACACAAGTTTCATGAGATAGTGCTTTCCCTCACTACCTGAGCTGCACTCATTCTCTGCTCTCTAGCATCATTATTTTTGGAAAAGTGCTCAAGGGATTCACTGCTTTGATTTCCTGACCTAAAGTTTGAATAGCATCTTGGTGGTTCCCTTGCCCTTGCTGGTAGGTGGGCAAGGTGGGCAGTGGGGACAGAGGTAAGCACACTCTATGCTTGGCATTGAGCTTGCCCTCTGAAGACCCGGGGAAGAAACATTTGCCTGGATCACAAGTCCATTTGTTTATAAGCAGAGGAACAAGACTTCCCACACAGAAAACACGGCTGCCGCAAGTTAATGGCAGAAAGAATCAGTGCCTCTTAAAGACTGTTCTATAGCAGCCACAACGAAACACCAGACTATGGTTTAAACAAACTTACTTTTGGGGTGCCTGGGTGGCGCAGGTGGTCAAGTGTATGTATAATTTTTCATTCCGGCTCAGGTCCTGACCACAGTGTCATGAGATCGAGCCCCACGTCGGGCTCTGTGCTCCCTGTGGAGTCTGCTTAAGGCTGTCTCTGCTTGGTTTTTGCCCCACTCTCTTTCAAATAAATACATTAAAAAAAAACAAACAAAATGATTTTTATATAATTTATATAATATTATATATTATATTAAATTTGTATTGTATATTACATATAATATAATATCTATAAAATATAAATATAAATTACATCTATAACTTATTTCCCAAATAAATAAATAAAACAAATAAGCAAGTTGGCTTTCTCACAGTTCTGGAGGCTGGACGGCCAAGATCAAGGTTGACAGAAGGCTTGATTTCTCCGGAGGCCTCTCCTTGGCTTGCAGACAGACAGCGGCTGTCTTGCTGCCCCTCCACGTGGTTGACCCTCCATGTATTCCTGCCCCTCCACCCCCCACGCATCTCTCTGTGCATCCTAATCTTCTCTGTTCTTGAGGATACCGGTTATATTGGATTAAGGCCCACCTTAATGGCCTCATTTTAACTTAATTACCTCTTTAAGAACCCTCTTCCCAAATATAATCACATGCTAAGCTACTAGGGGTTAGGACTTCAAATGTATGAGGTGGGGGGAGGGGGTGGGCAACTCCGGCCACTAGGACCGACTCTGTGTTAGGCACATTCGCTCATGCAGTTTCAATCCAGCCTGGGCGCTGTGGGCCTCCTTCCTGGTTTAAAGACGGGGAGCTGGGCATGCCTGGTTGGCTCAATCGCCGTCAGCTCAGGTCATGATCCTAGGGTCCTGGAATCAAGCCCCTCATTGGGCTCCCTGATCAGTGGGGAGTCTACTTCTCCTTCTCCCTCTGCCCCACCCCCCTGCTTGTGCTCTCTCTCTCTGTCAAATAAATAAATAAAAGCTTAAATATATATATTGAATTTATACATATTTAATTATATGTGTGTATCTATATATATACATATATATACATATAATTTATTACCTTGTGAGTTTGTGTCCTGCATTTTCAACAGAGGTGTTCCTTTGGTGAGGGACAAGAACAATTTTACTCTTCTTATGTATAAGGTACAGATACACATTCAATGCATAAACAAACATACAGCACGTTAGATTTTTTTATGGGGAGATTGATAGAAATTAGGGGGAAAATGTCTGAAAAGGCTGTTTAATAGGCAATAATGAGCAAAAGGTTGAGAAATGCCAGTCTATGTAATTTAATCTTCGGTGAAGCTGGCTGTGCTTCACCATCAGCTCACAGAATTCCTGAATATTTAACAATGGACTCTCTCGAGAAAGACTATGCAAGCCTGCTCCACCACACTGTGCTTGACTCGAGGCTGGTGGGAGAGAGAAAGAACCCCCCTCTGACACCCAAGCATCACGGCAGGCTGGGAGGAAAGATGGTGTCAGGTGTTCTCTGGACGCCCGCAAATCAACGGGGGGCTGCCCCTCTGTCAGCGACTGAGTCTCTGCCCCAGTCCCTGGGTCCTGGCCCCTGTCAAGCCCTCGGGGTGGTTCCCCTGTCCTCCAACAGCCCCAAGGCCTCGTCTGGGTGACAGATGGACCCCGCAACCCAACAAGGCACAACAGGGATCTGTGCGCACGCCCTCACCCTTGCCCTGAAGGGAGGCTCAGAGAACTCAGATCATCTTTGTTCAGTGCCTCTGGTCCAGTGGTTCTGCTGAAAGGCCTACCTCGGGCTGGCAAGGGGAGTCAGGAAGGGAGGGGCTCGCGTTCCCACTGGGAACCAGAGGGGCCCATTCAATGATGTGCCTTCTCACCAGATATTCCCAGCGATGAGGATGACACAGCCTTCAATTAGTCTCGATGAGGCTGGGCCCCTGGAAACTTGGACGGCTTTGGGCAACTTTCAGTGCTGTCTGGGGTGAGGGAGGAGGGCTGTTGGGGCCCTCAGATCCCAGCAGATGCCAGCATGCGCCCTCCCCACCTTGGGCTGACAGCCGCTCTGTCTGATGAAAGGAGGGGGAGGAGGAACACTGACGTGCTTGCTCTAATTGCTTCAGGGGACCCAGGCTAGAGTCAGCCAAAGGCACTTTGTTTTCTGTAAACAGGGCAGAGAGAGGGAGCTGAGGACAGGAAGTGGTGCCTCCCTCTCCTCTAGTCTGTCTGTCCCCCCTTTCTGACCCATAAGGAGGCTAAGATCTTGCCCGCTCATCCCCAAGCCTCTGGATCCTGCATGAAAACTTTGCATGGCTTCCCAGAATCTCACTCTCCAAAGGCCCAACTGCATCCCGAAAGGGTTAGGCTGAGAAGTGGCCCCAAACCCCAGCTTTCCTCGCTAGCCTCGCCTTTCCCTTTTCCTGCCTGTAAAATGGGCTTAATCATTGCCTCCCCACCCAGTCAAGGAGTAGGAGTTAATTGGTGTGAGCCGAGGGCTCCAAGACTCCCAGTGGAGGCTCTGGGGACTGTGGGAGGGGGCCTTCATGGCCCATGTGGCCCCCAGTGGCCTGATGCTTCTTTTTACAAAGGTCATTTACACAGTGCCTCCATTCACTCATTCTTCAAAGACTCAGCAGGGTCTTGCCCCACTCCCTATCCAACAGGACTGTCTCTCTTGGTCCCTTGACCATCTTCCAGCTTTGGAGCTTTCTCGGGCCTCCCTCCAGAGGTCTCTGAGGCCAGCCTGTTACCTGAAGCTGAGGGAAACTCATAACCACACTACTAGGGAGGGGGCCCAGCCTCCAGCATGATCCAGGATGGATTGGCCATAGGGCTCCCAACTGGAGTGGTGGAGGTTCCAACAGGTGGGCTTCATGCCTGGGAGCGATGGTCAGAGTTCAGGGGCAGGACTGACAGTCCTCGTACTCATATGCCCACCTATCTCAGAACATTTTCACATGCTATTCCCTCTGCCTGGAATTCTCTTCTTTCTGTTCTTCATCTGATTAACTCCCACTCATTTTTTCTGTTCCAGCCCAACCATCACATTCTCCAGGAAGCAGCCTTCTTCTTCTTTTTTTAAAGATTTTATTTATCTATTCACCAGAGAGAGAGATAGAGAGAGAGAGCACGAGCAGAGCAGAAGGAGAGGGACAAGCAGACTCCCCACTGAGCAGGGAGCCGGACACGGGACTCAATCCCAGGACCCTGGGATCATGACTTGAGCAGAAGGCAGATGTGTGGGGTGGGGGAGGAGGGCTGTTGGGGCCCCAGGCTGAGCCACCCAAGTGCCCCAGGGAGTAGCCTTCTCATTTCCACATTTATAACAAACCTCTGTGATTGCAGCTTTCACAGCCAAGGGAATTATGTATTGCTGCTAACTTTTTTTGGGTGTGATGATTAGATTAATATCTGTGTGTCCACTAGAAGCTTCCCAAGAGCAGGTAGAATGTCTATTTTTGCTCACCATTGCACCCCAGTCTAAAGACTTATTTGACTGAATGGATGACATGAGTTACCAGTTCTGGGAGGCCCGCCCCACATGGCTTTCTCTAGCTGTGGGGCAGTCAGCTGTTCCCAGGTCCGGCTCTCTAGGACTTGAGGTGATGAGGTAACTTGCTGAAGAACGTGGGCAGTGGAGTCACACTGGCTCTGCCACTTGCTAGCTCATTAATCACCTTCTGTCAGTTACCAAATGGCTCTGTGCCTCAGTGTCCCCATCTGTAAAATGAGCGTAATCGTAAACGAGCGACTGCGTGAGAGATGCTTAGAGCAGGGTAAGGCAGGTAAGCACTTGGTGAATGTGGGTGCTATTACTGTATTTCCGTTTCTCAGATACCCAGTCCACAGAGCCGGGGCCATACCAGGTGTTCAGTAAAGGTTCATTGATTGAACCAGCCACCTTTGGGATTGGTTATGGAAAGAAGTAAACTGAGAGATAAGAGTGAAGCTGAGGTGAGGAGGGTGGGTCCACGAGGACAGAGAGAAGTCAGGCAACCAGAAACCCAGCTGCTCCCCACCTCCCTGGACCCGAGCAAAGCTTTTTCCATCTGACGGCCAGCAGTTCATTCCAAGAGGAGCAATTAATTCCAGTTTGGTTTTTTCCCTAATACTTTTAGGACCAGGCTCATGGTTTTCCCTCAGGAACACCAGCACCACCAGCGGGCATCCCCTCCCCAAATGTCTTCCAGCTCTGCAAACGGTCCTCAGAGTGTCTGAGTTTGAAAAATTGCAAACTTGTCTTTGTCTTGCTCCTCCAGCCCTAAGGAAACCCTACTTACTGCTTCCTGTGCTTGGGACCCTGGGACCCTCCAGCATTCTCTCTCTGTCTTTTCTATCCTTCGGTACCTAATCCACAATTCTTCATATTGGATTCTCTCTGGGAGAATGACTGGTGTGTTCTCTGTCTCCTGGATGGACCCTGAGTGATAAACTCATGCATCCTTGAACCTGAGGCTCAGAGTGGGACAGACCCCACCTTGCACCTTGCTTCGGCTCTAAGGGGAAACAGCTGTTTTCGGGAATCCTGGGGACCCAAGAGGAATATCTAATCAGCCCTGGAAAAACTGGGCCAACAGTTAAACCACAGAAAAAAAAGAGCTGCAGCTCCACACAGAACTGCCTGCTTGGGCAAAAGCCAAAACAAACAGTTGTGGCCCCACCAGGGCTGCGGGCTTCCTGGGCTGGCATGGAGTCATCTCAAGAAGGAGGGGCTGGGCCCCCAGAGTCTCTCCTTCCTGGATTCCTCCAAGTCTTCCCTCATGCCCTCCAGGATCTTCTGAAACAAGATGCCCTCTCATTCTACTCTAGAACCTTCTGGTAAAATGTGGAACTTTCTGGGGCTCACCTTCCTGGTGCAGTGCGTGTCAAAGGCAGACAGGTAAGCTTGTGGAGCTTCTAAGAATGCTGATGCTGGAGCCCCACCCCAGAGATGCCAGTCCTGCACAGCACTGGTATTTATTAATTAAAGCTCCCCAGTGATTCAACTGGGCAGCCAGGATTGAAATGCACTGAGTTAAAAGAACATATTAGGATGGCAGTTCTCAAATGGGAGAGTGCATCAGAATGACCTGGAGGCCTCGTTAAACCAGAGGCTTCCCAGCCTCCTGCCCAGAGCTCAGTAGGTCGGAGGCAGGGCCCGAGAATGTGCATTTCTTATAAGATCCTGGTCTGGGGACCACACTCTGAGAAGCCCTGGCTCTGGAGCCGGACAGCTCAGGTTCAAATCCCAGCTCTGCTGTTAACTATTCACCTGAGACGGTTCAATGAAGCTTGGAAGACCACTTCCGTAAGACAAAGAGCCTCACGGCGCCTGTCTGTAAGAAAGGTGAATGGACATTGTTATTGTCATCACTACGATGGCATGACAATTCGTCGACAAGGCTACAGAGGTCTGGAGCTATAGCGTGTTCCTTGGAACCATCATTTTAATCAGAGCCTCAGCTTCCCCATCTGTGAAATGGGAATAATGATTCCCCGGTACAGCCCATTTTAAGGTTCTGGAAGGATCAAAGGAGTTCCCTGATGTGAACGTGTTTGGGTTACTATAAAGCCTGGTAGGAGAGTTTTATTAGAAAGAGGGTCAGGAAGGCACAGCCCTCAACTGGAGCTCAGCGAGGACATCTGAAGCGTGTTCACATGCTGGGGAGGGAAGGATTCTCGTGCCTCTTTCCAGTGGCCTGTCTGCCTGCCACCCTCAGGCATTTGGCACGCCTGGGTTAGGGAGTGGCTGGTTGGCGCTTCAGACATCTAAGGGGGAGAGATAGGCGGCTGGGGCACAGCCTCCCCCCCCCCGCAAGCCCCACCAGCAGTTCTGTTAAGAAAAGGAATGTGCTAGAAGAGCTGTGCATCAAAGATTCCCTCCCCAGGCCCTCTCCACATGGTGGCCACCCAGGTGCCCTTCCTCCTTGATCCTTCCCTCTCCTTCCTGTCTGCCCACCCGTGCACCTCCGCCCGCCAGCTCTGGGGCGGGGAGCTGGGCAAGAGCTGCCCCTCCAGGAAAGCTGAGGGGGAGGCAGGAAATGGACTATTCTGCTGGGTCAGGAACTCATTTACTTGGCTCCATCCCTTTTCAGTTCAACTCACAGACAGCTGCAGCGGATCTGTTAGCATAAGGCTGACCGGCTTGTTAATGCTTTCTGAGGCGCCTGGGCGGCTGAATCAGCGAAGCGACCAACTCTTGATTCCCACTCAGGTCATGATCTTGGGGTTGTGAGATCGAGCCCCATGTGGGGCTCCCTGATGTGCGCAGAGCCTGCTTAAGGTTTTCTCTCTCTCCCTCTGCCCCTCCCCTGGCCTCTCTCTCTTTCTCTCCCCATCTATTAAAAAAAAAAAAAAAAATCCTTTCTGAATTAAACAAAAAAAAAAGCCTGAAGATGTGCACCCTCTGACCCAGGGTTCTGGCTGAGGAACCCATCCCAAGGAAATGATCACCCACGAAATGATCAGCTTGATTTGAGTCTTGGCTCCAACAGTGAGTGACCCAGGGCAAGCTAATGGCTTCATCCCTAAACTAGGACTTAATAATTGGATCCCATCACCCAGGATTGAGGAAAAAATGAGACAATGCCTCACATGCAGTAAGGGCTCAAAAATGTTAGCTTCTTGGACCCTTCTTGGTTAGGGTCCCCATAGATGCAGACCCTAAAACAAGGATTTGGAAGGGGAGCCCAGGAGGCTAGTGGGGTCTTGGGGACATGAGACAGGGAAGGAAAGAAACCCACATGGGGTGCAGAACGAGCTGTGTGCTGGAGGAAAATGCCTGGACGTAGGTCAGGAAGATGAGGGGAACCCGGGTATTTCTTCCTTTAAGTCTGCTTTTTTAAATGCTCGGGTTTGTCTGCCTCCACCGTTCATTTACAGGAGAGCAAAATAAAGCTTTCTCTGATTTTTTTTAAGATTTTATTTATTTATTTGACAGACAGAGATCACAAGTAGGCGAGAGGCAGGCAGAGAGAGGAAGGGGGGGAAGCAGGCTCCCTGCTGAGCAGAGAGCTCGATGTGGGGCTCCATTCCAGGACCCTGGGATCATGACCTGAGCTGAAGGCAGAGGCTTTAACCCACTGAGCCACCCAGTCACCCCGCTTTCTCTGATTTAAGCCCTTATTTTGCTTCTCTGTTACACGCAGCTGAGTTTCATCTTTACCTGAAGACAGACGCCAGAGGCTGTCCCATCAGGAAATTGTCCAATGATCCCACAGAGACCCAGTGGCCCAGGCAGGTGCTGTGGGGTCGACATCACACCAGGGAAATGATCTCACCAAGGGATCCTATTCACCCCACCTGCCCTCTTGGAGCCTAATGATGCAGTGAAAAAAAAAAAAAAGTTCTCCTAGGTAGGGGTTCACCCCTTTTATCTGGCACTGCCACAGACATGTGCTCCCCTCTCCCAACCCCTCCTGTGCTCTTCTTTACCACTGATGTGTTCTCTGCTCCCCTCTCCTTGGTTTCTCCTCTGTCAGGCGGCAGCTAGAACATCTGCCCAGGGGATTGGTGTTACTGGGTTAATGTGTCACCCTCCCAAGGAGCCCATGTGCGTTTTCAATGGGGGCCAGAAGAAGCCGAGGCCGTGTGCCCAGGCTGAATGACTCGAAAATCACCAGAAGACCCAGAGGCTGCCCTGCTGCTGGTCTCACTTCCCTGTTCCCCTCCTGTTTCCTCCTTTGTCCCATCCCCTCCCTTGGCACAGCCGGCCCTGGCCACAGCTCCTGCCTCAGCAAACGCCAGGTCCCCACCCTCCACCACCATTTGGCCTGACCTGCCATACTGAAAGCGAAAGGAGGGGTTGGAACAGAAAGGAAAATAATAAAACCACTGAAAGAGCAGAAACAGCTGGCAGAAAATTGGAAAAATTCCCAGGCGGGAATCCCCAGCCCTCAAGGGCCCTGCTGCTCTGAGGACAGGACTTAAAGGACAACCCTAAAATTCGTTCTTGACATCGTTGGCCAGTGCAAGGGGGTAACCTCAGCCCTGTCCCCTTCACCTCAGAGGGGGTACGTGTGCAATGCTGGCCCTGTTTTTTGGGGGTCCAAGCAAAGTGCAAGTGGGAGGGAGAAGAAGAAGGAAGGGAGAAGGGGTACACTGAGAGGGCAGAGACCCTGGTGGGAAGGTTGACCTGAGGGTCCAAGCCCTTCTGGGATTTCAGGGGTGGGCCTTTCCCTGGGGCAGAAGACAACGAGGGGCCAAGAGGGTGCCCTTGTGTGGGGAGTGTGGGGAGCGTGGGGAGCGTGGGGAGCGTGGGGAGCGGCGCTGCAAAGGCAGCGGCTGGGCCGCTCTTAATGTGGACCCGAGCTGGAAGAGGCTAAAACGGGCAGTCGGCTTGTGCTTCTGGGGAGTCCTGGGCAGGGGCAGTCGGAGAGAAAAGAGCAGGGAATCCTCCCGCCCCCTCCCCCCATCGGTGTCCCAGCGGGCACGGGACCAGTAGTCTGCCCACTTGTAAGGGGCTGGGGCTCCGCCTTCTGACAAAGAACTGGGGGGAGTCCTGCAGGGCAGGGCTGGGAGAGGAGCAGGGGTGGGGAAGTGGGAGTGGGTCTGTGGCTCACCTGAAGGCGGAGCTTGGGGGTTGCCTAATGGAATTTGCGGAGAAGGGGGAGTCTGGATACTGCAAATCATCCTGTCTTCTGACGGAGCCCTGAAGGCCCTTCGAGCTCCTTGCTGTGTGCTCAGGGCTCAAACCTACCAGAAAGGCCCTCTCACCCCTCATGAACTGCAATTGATACTAATAAAAACAATCCACGGTCAACTGTCAGTCCACTGATGGGGAGTGATCTGCCAAGCTCATTAATTCCAGGCAAGGTAAGGCCTGAGAAATGTTCCAGGTCCTACCTACTGATTCCTCTTCACGCCTCTCCCCTCTTCAGTGTGGCCAGGGGGCTGCACTACCCCACTGGGCCCCCAGGTCCCTCCTGTCCGCCAGTCGACTCCAGACATATCCCTAGATTAGTCTTCTGGAAAGCACTGGATCCCCACACCCCTGCCCGGCCTCTGCTCCCCTCCAGATTAGTCCACGTTACCCGGCAACCTGACCTCTCACCCCTTCTTACTGAGGCTACTGGAGTAGGGAAGTGTCATGGTCAGAGCACTGGCTCTGGGTTTGGATTCCGCTCCGTGGCTCCGTGCCTAACCTTCCTCACCGGTGAACTGGAGACAAGACCCAGGCCTCCTTTATGTGGGTGTTTGGAGGATTAAGTGAGTAAATAAATATAAAATACTTAGAGCATGTAGTAAGCTCTCATTAAAAGCGGTCTATCATTATTTATATTGTTACTATTTATATTTATTCTTATAACAAGTCATATTTGTGATTTATATCTGTTATTAAACTAGAATACCAAAGAGGAGGGACTTTCATTCACTCTCTTCATCTTGGTGATTTGAACAGTGTTTAGCACACAGAAGACACTCAGTGGATGTATGGTGGGTTTATTTCCCGCTGCTCCCCCCGGGTGGCTCCGTCAGGTAAGCGTCTGGCTCTTGGTTTGGGCTCACATCATGATCCCGGGTTCCTAGGAGGGATCCCCCATATCTGCACTCAGTGGGGAGTCTGCTCAAGGGTTCTCTCTTCCTTTCTCCCCCTTCCCTCTTCTCTTAACTAAATAAACTTTTGTTGTTGTAAACTCTGTTCCAACCAAACTCTTCATTATGTATCCTTCCCTACCTCCACACCTTTGCTCATGCTGGTCCTACCTCTGGAAGGGCCTTACCCCATCCAGCGTAATTCCTCCTACTATAAATTTCCAGCTCCTTCCTCCTCTCCCCTCAGAGGCGTTCCCTGGGTTCAGAACCTGCACCAAACAAGCCCTCACTAAAGGCTCAGTGGTTTGTGGCTGGGTTGTTGTTTTTTTTTTTAATGCTTTGGCTCCAAAACAGAGTTTCCTCACCGACTTGGCACTCAGCACTCACTGCCTGCTGGGGTGGCCCCTAAGACACGGAGCACCCCAGTGACTATACCTGTTCATATCTTGTAGTTTTTGCATTCAGAGAGGGCTTCCCAGGTGAAGTCACCTGAATAACTAGACATAACCAGACATGGGGTCTCCAAAGCATGGTTTCTGGGCTTCCTAATCGGTGAGTTGAGAGACATGGCATCTGTTTGCCCAAGAAATATGAGCCAGGCGACTCCACACCAACAGGCTGCTTTCCGCCCTGGACGGGGCAACAGCTGCCTGAGAGCTTGGCTGTTTATGCACTAAAAAAAGAAATTCCATGGTGACCAGTTGACTCAGGCCAGCTCCCAAAGTGAAGCAGCGGTAGTTTCAAAGTAATCCCTGATGACACCAACTGCTCCCCACCCAGTCCTTAATACAGAGAAAAGAAAAAACAAGGGCAAACTTGAGGAGGAAGCGTGAGTCAGTACTCAAAGCCGCCTAGAGGGGGCAGTGTCAGAGCTGACGTTGGATCTAGAAGGTGTTGGCCTGGCAGGCCTCTCCAGGCAGGCTTGTACCCCTGAAAATGACTCTGCTCCAGAGACAGGGCACCTGCGGCTTTTTAACAAGGCCCATTCCACCACTAGAAAGGTCCTCTCTGGAAGGCTGGGGATGGGCAGAGGAGACTGACCTTAGGAGTGGCAGGTAAGGACCGGGTCTGTACAAGGGCCTTCTGGAACAGCACGATTTCATGTTTCCTCCACAGCGAACAGACACACACACACTCATCACATTCTAGACCTTCTAAGAGCATTACGTACATGGCTCTCTCTTTTTTAAGATTTTATTTTTATTCATTTGAGAATGAGTGAGCACCAGCAGGGGGAGGGGCAGAGGGCATGGGAGAAGCAGGTTCTTCACTGAGCAGGGAGTCCCAACCTGAGCTTGATCCCAGGACCCTGAGATCATAACCTGAGCTGAAGGCCATCACTTAACTGACTGAGTCACCCAGGTGCCCCATATATGGCTCACTTGAAAACAGCTGGGCTGCTTGGAACCTGGTTCTGCTGGGCCCGGAGTCCATTTTTTTTTTTTTTTAAGATTTTATTTATTTATTTGACAGAGATCACAAGAGGCAGAGAGGCAGGCAGAGAGAAGAGGAAGCAGGCTCCCTGCAGAGCAGAGAGGCTGATGCGGGGCTCGATCCCAGGACCCTGGGACCATGACCTGAGCCGCGGGCAGAGACTTTAACCCACTGAGCCACCCAGGCGCCCCGCCCGGGGTCCATTCTTAAGTCTCAGACTAAATGTAGCTTCATGTCGGCCCTTCCTGTCCCACTGGAGAGCCACCTCCTCCCCTCCAGTGCCAACGTCCTGCTTCAGGCCTCCCAGTTGCTACTATCTGCGTGAACTTTGGGCTCTGCCCTTCTTGACCCAGGAGAAGGGCCTGCTGATAAAGAGGACATCGCCCAGGTTTTATGGTTTCCTCCCCGCCTCGCTGGCGACACCTGAGATTGCCTCTTCCCCCTTCCCCCACCCCCACACTCCCGCAACGGGGTCACCAGTCACACCCTCACACACACAATTACACATATACACACCCACATTCACATATAGACACATAGCCACTCTTACATTCACACACACACACACACAAAATCACCCACCTCGGGCGCCTGGGTGGCTCAGTGGGTTAAGCCGCTGCCTTCGGCTCGGGTCATGATCTCAGGGTCCTGGGATCGAGTCCCACATCGGGCTCTCTGCTCAGCAGGGAGCCTGCTTCTCTCTCTCTGCCTGCCTGCCTCTCTGTCTACTTGTGATCTCTCTCTGTCAAATAAATAAATAAAATCTTTAAAAAAAAAAAAAAATCACCCACCTCTGTGGTGGTGAATGGATGAGGACTGAGGCCTAGAGGTTTACTTTCTAGAAAATCATGCCTGCTTCTCCTTGCTGCCCCTCCCCAGCCACTGGGCTTACAGGCTTCTGCCTCATTCTACGTGTAATAATGAGCCACTCTCTCGCCGCACCGCAGGGAACCCTTCTTTGGCCCACGGGCAAATCTGGGCGTCCTCAGCCTGGTGTTGGGAACCCGCTTTCTTCTCCCATGCTGCCACCTGGTGGCCTAAGTCCAGAACTGCAGCCTCCGTGCAGGGGGCAGAGGGGGCAGCGGAGGAAAATGGGAGGGGTGGACCACTTCCCAGAGAAGTGCCAGCAGCCAGGTGGGCTGTTAAGGGAGATCTACCTCCAACTGTTCCCTATCTACAGATGGATAAGCTGAGTGGTGAAGACGCCCTCTTCCTTCACCCGATCCTCACAGGCACGCTGTTGGCATGGGAGGCGGATGCCACTTGGGCCAGCACCTAGCAGGACCCCTGTGACAACTAAGCCTACAATCATCATACAATCGTGGGGTTATTGGCTTATATCCATGTCTTCCTGACACCCTTAGAACCTTCCTGATAGTGGGTTTGGGTTTGGCTAAACCTTGGTGAGGAAGGCGTGACAGCAGGTGACTGTGTGACCTCTAACATTAATCCAGATGCTGCTCCCTCACTCCTTCCCTAGGGTTTGGGAGACTCTGCCTTTGGTCTCGCACCTGGAGATTGAGCTCAGAGGTAGGTGTGACTGACTTTCCCCTGATCTCACTTGTCCCGCCCAGGAACACTCTTCCGGGACTTGGCCTTTGTGTGGCAGCCCAGGATGTGTCCCCACCTTTCCTCCTTGAGCCCAGAGCCAACGTGTTTCAGGCAAAGTGATTTCATTCAGCCTCTTAATTTTACTCAGTTTTATTTTTGGCCCTTTGGTGCAATGGGATGAGTTAATTCTATCCCCTAGGGGATGGCTCGCAGTCATCATTGGTCCTGGCTAGTCCCCTCTTGTTCTACATGTTCCCCTTTAACCCGTGGGTCCCTCTCCTTCCCCTGCCCCACAGGCAGCCATTCTGATATAATTTTTTTATCCTTATGTGTTCTAGAATGCAGGATTTCGGAGGTATTACCACTGAGCATTGCATAGTGCTGTATTCTTTCATTATCATTTGAGATGCACTTTATTTCCTGTGTCTGGGGACGGGGTCAATGGATACAACATGTGGGCAAGATGGCAGCACCTTAAGAGTTCACCGAGACTCTGCATTAATGATAATGGAAGTGAATGCACTTTCTCACTGGGTTGTGTTTCCTAGAACAGAACAGCAGGACTGTAAGCCATGGCACCCTGACTAGGCATGACAGCCTGGAGGCCTGGGTCCTCCGCTGGGCTCCACCAGAAGCACCAAGAGCTCTAGCAGGTCTTTTACCCTCTGACCTCTGGGGTCCTCATTCAACAAACAGTTAGCCTAGGACCCTTCTAAGGTTCCATGTACCTTCAATAGTCTTTGAAAGCTGTTGTCCTGGGATGCACGGGTGGCTCAGTCGGTTAAGCATCTGCCTTCAGCTCAGGTCATGATCCCAGGGTCCTGGGATGGAGCCTCACATCAGGCTCCCTGCTCAGTGGGGAGTCTGCTTCTCTCCCTCTTCCTTCTCCCCCACCCCCCACTACTTGTGCTCTCTCTCAAATAAATAAATACAAATTTTAAAAATAAAAAAAATAAAGCCATTGTCCAGGATTCACCAGCCCGAGAATGTATTTATCTAAGATCCCCACCAAACAGCTACTCTGAAACCGGACTGTCCAGGTCCCAATTCCAGCTATGCAACATCAAGCAAATTAGTTTTCGTTCCTGAACTGGAAAGACGAATAGCACTTCCTCTCTGAAAGCTGCTCTGAAGATTGAGTTAATACAGGTGAACAGCACCTGGCACCTACCAAGCGTTCAGCAAGGTTACTGGTCTTTTTATTTAAACCCTGTAATAACCCTATGAAGTAGGATAATTAGCTCCATTTTACAGATGACAAGACTCAGGTTCAAGGAGCAACGTAATTTGCCTAGGCTTGTGTAACAGTATTGCCAGGAGCCGAATGCGGGTCTCCAGCCTGAGTGCTGTGCCCTTCCCACCCCAGGCAGCCATAGACCCTCAGTCCTCAGTATGCAAGCAGGTGTTGGGCACAACTTGCTTGCCGCTGATCTGAGTGATGTGAGGTGACCCAGGGGCTGCTGTGGAGCCAACCCCTGGCCCTGGTGATCTGCAGCTTTCATCGGCATCCTTCCCCCACACTGTGACCCTTTCTGAGAAAGAACCTGCTTCCCTCTGGGGCTTCTGTGGGTATTCATGTTCCCCAAGTGGCCTCTGAGCCACCATGAAGCCCAACATCAGGCCTGTTAGCAGCTTCTCCTCTCGGCGGACGTGCTGGAAGAGCGCAGGTCTGAGGAAGTCAGGCCCTGGGTTCTAGTCCTGGATGTGCCATTTCCTCTGGGCTACGTTGTATCCCTTTCTCTGAGCTCTGCTTCCACATCTGTGCCAAAGAACTCTTAACAAAGTTGCCAAGGACCAAGTAACAAAGAACCAAGTTTTAAGAGACTCTTCCAATCTTGACCAAATACTAACCGTTAGTTGCCTTATCCCCTTAGAACAAAAATGCCTTATAGACTGATGTGGCCTCGGCTGAATTGTCACCCACCGTATGCATTTGACATCTTTCCTTCCCCCTCAGGGAAGATGACTGCCTCCCCCTGCCATCTTTACAAAGAAACAACCTTCTTTTTTGGGGGGAGTTGCCAAATCCTAGAATGTCAGCGTTGGAAGGGACCTCGTGGGCCTTCTGGTCCCGGTGTGGCAAACTTGTCTCTGTCGAGGGCTTCCTCAGCCCGAAGCAGTGGATGAGGCCAGAGTCAGAGCGCAGATGGAAGAACACTGTGGTCCTTCTGCTCCCAGGTTTGGCACAGAGGGGGCGCAGGCCACCTCGTGAGGTACATGCCACCTCAAGCGCTACTGCCCCCTCTTACAGATGGGCAAACGGAGTCAATGAAGGTCTCTTGTCGTGCTTCACCTGACTCTCAGGGCTCCCAGTTCTGACTGTCTTGTTGGCACGGGAGATAGGTTTGCACATCATTCGGACCAGCGTAGGGCAGGGCCTATATCACACATGGTGTAAGTTTACAATCAACACACAGTTGGGGTTCCTGGGCTGATGTCTCTATCTTTTCGGCATTCTTTAGAATTACAATAGTAGACCTCCAGGAAACAATCTGCCCACAGTCCACTTGACCTCCACTTCAATGCACAATTTTAACCATTGAAACAATGCATATTTGTTACCTCAGCCATTAAAACAGTGCATGATTGTTTTTCTCTTAGCAAACAATGGAAATACTTGCTGGGAACCCCAAGACAGCCAGCTAGAAGAAAAGGCCAGGGGGGAAAAAAAGCAAACACAGGGTATAGAGCACCCTTAAAGGTGAGGGGAAAGCTCAGGATAGCACTTATGTGTTGGCAGGCCTAAGGACAGTGCAAAACATGGGAAAGCAAAACGGAGGGGCCCCAAAATCCCACCTAACTGGGTTGTTTTTCACAACCCGCCCATTCCTGGGACTCTAGGACTTAGGAGTCTGTCTTCAGTGGGGAATGTTAAGTGCCTCAAGTGGTCATGAGGGAAACGTGGTGTTCCGGGCACAGGCCCCCAGCACACGTGACAGTGCAAGGACAGGTGTCTGAGACCCACATCTGAGGCCCCTCCTGGGCCTGACAGAAGTGCTGGGCCTGGACTCAGAAGCTGTGAATTTCAGAAATCAGCTTAGCCTTCTTACTATCTTTGTGACTTCCCGGAAGGCACTTCCTCTTTCTGGAATTCAGTTTCCTCATTTGCAGAGTGGAGCCGTGGTATCGCCTCTCTGATCCCCTCTAAACACAAATGAAGAAACTTCCCACTCCAGGCACACAAAATAAAGAAAACAGCATTAAACAAAACAAAACAAAACAAAAAACAAAACAAAACAAAACAAAACAAAACTGCTTATGCAAACCAGAAGCTTTGGGGTCGCCTTTGTGTCTTTTTGTTGATATGTGTTCTCTTTCCACCACAGTCATGGTTGAATTAAATGTAATTAAATTAAAGGGGACGGAAGGGAGCCGATGTGAAGGAAAATGCTGAGCTTGGCGACTTTCGGGGCTGCCTCTGAACCGGGCACGCTTGCTGATGCTTTACACGGACGTGGTTACCTCAGGATTCTGTCTCAACACGCCAGGGATGGAAGCAGTGGAGCTCCCCCTTCTCAACTGCAAAGACCCAGCTCCCAAAGCCGTCAAAGGCTTTGCCACCAGCTCTTGATTTCAGCTCAGGTCAGGATCTCAGGGTCCTGGGATGGAGCCCTGCAGCATGCTCTGCACTCAGCAGGGAGTCTGCTTGAGCTTCTGTTTCTCCCTCCTTCCCTCCCCTCCATTCTCCCTCTCAAAAAAAAAAAAAAGAAAAAAAAATTAAAAGAATGAAAAGAAACATGCCCTAATAATGGTTTAATATGAACGTTTCTCTGAAAAAAAGAGCAAGTTAAATCTCTAAATGTCCTGCCATTTATAAGCAGACTGCTTTTTCCAAAAAGCAAATACTGATAAATGGTGTTTTTGAAATCCCCGGTGTAGGCAGCTCACCTGTTCTCCCCGTGCACACGAGCCACCACCTGCCACTACAACGCATCTGCGCCCTAGTGACCCGGTGCCCCACGCCACAACGCGGGCATGCCCCACCCCGATACTGAAACCGAGGCTGATAGGGCCAGGCTCTGAGCTGCCCAGAGGAGTGGGGCCGATAAGGCCCTCTGAGGCTGGGAAAACCCTCCTTAAAGAGCTGGCACCATTCTCACACTCACAGGGGTCTGCCTGTTGCTCAAGAGTTCCCATGTCAGGGCGCCCAGCTGGCTCAGTTGGAAGAGAGGGGGGCGACTCTTGAGTCGGCAACTCATGGGTTTGAGCCCCATGGTGGGTTTAGGGATTACTAAAAATAAATAAATACTTAAAAAAATAAAGAGTTCCAAAATCAAAAGAAAAAAAAAAAAAAGAAAAAAAGAGTTCCAATCTGGCCACAGCAAGGGAAGTGATACAAAGAGAGCAGAGATCAGGGGACAGCCTTGGGGCTGGCAGGAGCACAAACCACGGCTGAATCAGACCCTCACGGACTCCTGGAGCCGCATACTGTTTGCTCTCCGTCTGAGCCTTTATCTGCCAGGGAGATGGGCCAGCGGCCAGGGCCCTCCCCAGTAAGGGGTGGGACAGCCAGGCTGCAGCATGCCGCCAGACCAGATGTCACGACCGGCCTCTTGAAGCAGCCCTGGGCCAGGAGTCAGGGAGCTGAGCGCCCAGAGATGGCTCCGGCTGAGCAACTTGGTCTGAGCGACACGCTCCCCCTAATCCTTCACTTGGGGCTCTGCTTCTGAAAAGATGTGGGCAGCATAAGGAATTCTCATCTGTGCTGCAGGAGTCTCACAAGCATTTCATTGTCATATGTCCAATGATTTTTTTCACGTGTTTTTTTTAAACATAAAACCTATTCAACGATATGCATATTAACAGGCTGAAGTTAACCTGTGTTTTTAGGTTGTTTTAGGGTAGATCTTCCTGTCCTGTCACTTCTAGAATTGCAACATGGTGTTAGAATGTAAATGTAACCATTTGCATTTACTTCTATGACCAAAATACAGGAAAAATTGGGTTCGAAGGTCAATCTAAGGCTGCATTTACCAAAACAACATTCATTTTTCCTGTCTTTCTGAGCTAGTATCATCTACTAGAACTTAGCACTTTTTATAGCAATACCATTTAAATTGTTTTATGCATAAGATTTCATTCCCAAAATGGGTTTGGCTAGTTTTCAGCTCTGAAAATCACAATCCCCGATAACCCCCAAACTCTCCACTAGCTCTGACTTACCATTAACCTCCCATTCTAAACCCTGAACCCATTCATAGGGTCTTAAACTTGTCAGTCCACACAGAACCTTGAAACTTCCTGCTTTTGCTTTTATGCATAAGGCTTTTGTATCCAAATCCCATGCTTCAGCACTTAGCTCCAGTACAACCTTGTCTACACAAAACACCTCATATGGGTCTTGGACCTAATCCCGTTTCTTCACCTGCAAAATGACAGCAGAACAGAAATGAAGACAGAGGTTTTAAGGAAGCTGGTGGTAAGTAGATCTAAAACACTTAGCAAAATGCTAACACAGGAGTTCAAGGAATGCTAACTATTCTCTTTATTACTGTCAATATTGTTATTGTCACCGTGGAAGAGGCTTTGGAGTCAATGGAGATGCAATCTAAGCAGTAAATGTGTAACCTGAGACAAAAAAATTTGGCCCAGTATTCACAACGGGGTAGTAATGCCTCCTAGTGGTTGTTTGGGGGAACTGATGTGTTTTTAAGGCTGTCACACCAGCCATGGAGCACAACAGGCTTTAGGGGACGGCGACAGACATACTAGATGTCTGACACACAAAGGATTGCCCGTGCCTATGGGACTGAGCCAACTGCGGGTATGAAGTATAAAAAGTGCTGCATAAGGCCATTATGGAGAGTGTTAACTAAATGGAATAAAGACATTGGCTAGAAATAACTTCAGACTGCTCAATTTTTCTTCACCAGTTAATTCTCCTTCTATCAAAGGATATGTACTATTTAATACTTAAGCAGTATTTCAGTGCCAGGAACTGTTTTGATCAAGCACATTAATAATTCACTTAAAACCTCATAACCCCATGGGGTAGGCCCTCATCATTTACTCCACTCCCCCAGCTCCATGTTGTAATAGGGAAGTTATTTTGAATATTAGTGTTCAGGCCCAGCACATCTGTGAGAGCATGGTACTTCCTCATTTCTCCAGTACAGCAGTCTGTTGTCTAGGCACACTATCCTTACTTCAATTAAGCTGATTTCTCCCTCTCATCATATTCAAGTAAGTCTAATCTATCATTACCTCCTGGCTCTAGTTTTTATCCAGGTTTATGTAAATACCTTCACTCTTAATTTTCCCATAGGGCAAGTATGGAATGGCTTCAAGCAGTTTCAAGCATCTCACTTGTTACGGCTTCTAGCAGTCTAACCTGACACTTTCATACAGAAACATATACTTTTTATAAACTGCTTTGCTTTTATTTTTTAATGGGGGGGGCACTCTTGCCTGCCTGGCAACAAAAGGGGTCAATTTCACTTAAAAGCCATTCCTTGAGTACTTACTACATAGGTGTGTGAGCCTAGCACGTAACAGCTATTGCTAACTTAGCAATGTGTCATGACATGTTGAGTGACCTACACATCACATCATTACATTCACAAGACAGAAACTTTCTACTGCTGTGTTATGGATGAGAAAATAAAACCTTAAGAGATAATGTAGCTAAAGTCATGAGCTAGAAGGAAGGCGGGCAGGATTCAGACTCTGGCTACTGGCTTCAAAGCCTGAAGGCCTTAACATTATGTTGCTCCCTGAAACTAAAAACAGATTAGCTGTTGGAAGAGGTCCCTCATCTCAGCTCTGCCAAGGGATCCTTGTGTGACCTCAGGCAAATCCACCTTCTCACCTCTAAACATAGGAGTGGGGCTACGATTCTAAGACCCTTTCCCATGAACCTACACCTGGCTGTGCAATCAGGAGTTATGCTGTTCTAACTCAAGCATTACTAGAGTGCAACTTGGGATAACTTGCCCAGCCTTCTCTGTACTTCAATTTCAACAATGCGGGATGATCACATCCGTCCTATAACTAATACCCTTCTTAATCATTTTCCTTCCTGTCAACTTGCTATCCAACCTAAAAAGTTGGCCCTGGTTCAGGAACCAGTCTTGGATGATGCACATGGTAAGTACTTAAAAACCCTTCCTTTCATCCATACCTTAAGAATTAATCAAAATCATCTGAAGAAAGGAATGGAGCATTCGTCCAGGTCAACAGACTGCAGCTGCTGGGGGACAATTAAATAGCTTTAATCAACAAGTCCACTGTCAAAATCTAAGTGATCACTCAAATGTGCCTGCTTTGTTTCCCCAGCAACTAAGAAATGTTGCACAACAGACACCTAACTTGAGCCACCCAGTTTTGAAACCAGAGAAGGTGCTCTCGTGAATCTGCAACAGCCTTTGCCAAGCCACAGAATTCTGTGGTATTCTTTGTAAGACTCCATTAAAAAACAGAAGGGGGGGAAATTATGCATTTTTCTCTATTAAGTTTATAAAAAGCCGCCAAAATTTACTGGTCCTGATATAAAATGCCACTCACCGATGTTGCTCTCACATTCCTGAGTTAAAACTATGGAGATGTCAAGAGCAGGAGAATGGAGTAGGCACCACGACTAGCCACAGTTTAAGGCACGCTCACATGGCTAATCATGAACACAGACACAGAATGCCAACCTATGCACAACGGCACAGCTTCGTCTTCTGCTGACAATGACTGGCTTTTGCCAAGAAATGTCTTACATCTTATTGCTTGTGGTACCTGCCCAGAGGATGGCATGTATTTAGTATATAGACCTCAGATGGGCAGGTGCCAGATGTGTAAAAAGGAAAAAGCTGGACATGTGGTTAGCATTTCTAGCTGTATAAATACTTGCTTACCACACAGCTTTCTAGAAGAAAACTTCAACAAGTTACCTCTAAAAAAGACTAGACATTATTTTCCAATGTATGTATGATTTACACTCTTTACCAGGAGTATGTTTTTATTTTTTTCAAAAAAGATTTTGAGTGTATGTGTATATGCACGCAAGCTAGTGAGCACAGCAGTGGGGGGTGGACAGGGGGAAGGCAGAGTGAGAGGGACAAGCTGACTCCCCCACTGGGGGGAGGGAGCCTCAGTGGGGGAGCCCGATGCACAGCTGGATCCCAGGACCCTGAGATCATGACCTGAGCTCAAGGCAGTTGCTTAACAAACTGAGCTGCCCAGGAGACCCATGAGTATGTCTTATTAGAGGCCCCAGATGGCTCAGTCAGTACAGCATACAGCACGTGAATCCTGAACTCAGGATTGAGTTCGAGCCCCACACTGGGCATGCAACCTACTTAAAAAATAAAAAATTTTTATAAAAATAAAGAGGCCCCAAATCCTGATCATCACTTCATGACAATGAAATGCTATCTTATGAGTGGGCTTAGAAAGCTGCAGTGTAATGGAACAGAAAACAAGGCCCGGCATGGGTTATGAATACACTACTTGTTTAGTCAGATGAGTAATGTGTGAGGAACTTCTTTCTGCCCTAACAGTGTTTATTCACCTCTCAAGTGGTTAAACATCACGTAAGAAAAAGGCCCTGCACCATGACTGGCAGAGTGGTACTCAAAGACAAAACTTCCCTTTCCTGACCACTTCAACTGTCTTCACTGAAGCTTCCGGCACTCTTAAAGGCCATCTCCTTTCAAACTTTTCGGTTCCTAGCGCTCTCCAAATGATCGGCATTCATCTACTCCATACTACTTACAAAGAAGGCAGCTTCTACTCCCAACCTCATTCCTGGGAGCCACTTTAAGGTCAGATGGACAGTTATATATTGCCCACTGAGGTCCAAGCAGAGCTGCCAAGTTTGGTCAATTTTGTATCCCCGTCAAACCTAACAGCTGTAACACATGAGCCAGCCACTAGTGCTGATACTCCCAACTTCTTGGCATCCTGCAAGGACTCACATCGAACAAGTTATCCCTCACCTGTTTTATTTGGTAGTAGGACTTAAGGGAAGTAAAAAATTGTGACTGGAACCACTTCCAATTCAGTTGTAAAATCCTTCTATTTTTACCTCCAAACCCTTTAATGCAGCTACACACTCAATTGCTCGTTCTCTGAACTGCTTTGTAATTAAGTTACTCATTTCTTCACCTCATTTTTTTTTTTTTTTAAGATTTGACAGAAAGAGAAACAGCCCAAAGCAGGAGTGCCAGGTAGAGAAGCTTGCTCCCTGCTGAGCAGGGAGCCCAATGCAGGGTTAGATCCCAGGACCCTGAGATCATAACTGAGCCAAAGGCAGATGCCATCCAGGTGCCTCAGGCCTCAGATTCTTAATAAGCTTTTAGTCCCCTTAATACAGGGACTTTTCGAAGGACCCTCAACTGAAGATTTGCCACCTCATTCTAAGAACCTTCCTCTTAGGGGATGTAAAGCTCTACAACCAACACCTCTTATTCCTGGTGGTCTAGTGTTTAGGATTCGGCGCTCTCCTTCCCAACACCTCTTAAATTATCCTAGCCTATAATGGGTGAAACTTGGAAGTAGCATAGTTTAGGCCTCAATTCCTGAACTTGAACTCAGGTCAAACAATTGTTTCTAGGTACCAGGCTTGGTGGTGGTATACCTCCCTGTACCCCATTCCACTAAGTCCCTGTGTCATGTGTCATGTACTACCATGTGAGATAGGTTTAACAATTTAATGACAAGGGTGAATGGGTGGGTCTGTCGGTTGAGCGTCTGCCTTCAACTCATGTCATGATCTCAGGGTCCTGGGATCAAGCCCCACATCGGGCTCCCTGCCACTCTGCCTTCTTGTGCTCTGTATCCCTGTCAAATAAGTAATATTTAAAAATTAAAAATAAAAATTTAATTTACAAAATTCCAATTTGTATTTATTTGTAAGGGCTCTCATTTAAACAACATGGATTTTATCTAAACTATAAAGAAATTCTGGTGGCAGAGAGCCAGCTGGAATGGGTTAAGGATTACCAGCTGTTTTTTTTTTTTTTAAAGATTTTATTTATTTGACAGAGATCACAAGTAGGCAGAAAGACGGACAGAGAGAGGAGGAAGCAGGCTCCCTGCTGAGCAAAGAGCCCGATGCGGGGCTCGGTCCTGGGATCATGTCCTGAGCCAAAGACAGAGGCTTTAACCCACTGAGCCACCCAGGTGCCCCAGGATTACCAGCTGCTTTAAGCTTAAAGGAACTTAGGGGTGTCTGGATGGCTCAGTCAGTTAAGGATCTGCCCTAATTCAGGCCCTGCATGGGGCTACCTGCTCAGAAAAGAACCTTCTTTGCCCCTCCCTCCTGCGCTCTCAAAAATTTGTGCCTGGGTGGTTTGGTAGGTTGGGCGTCTGCCATCAGCTCAGGTCATTATCCCAGGGTCCTTGTATGGGGCTCCCTATTCAGTGAGTAGCCTGCTTCTACCTCTGCCCTTCCTCTTGCTTAGGCTCCCTTCTCTCATGCTTGCTCTCAAAATCTTTGGGGGGAAAAAATTTAAAAAAAAATTAAGAAATCATTTTCAGGGAGGAACTTTTAGCTATCCTTAGTTTTTTATACTGGTAATTTACATTTCCTTTCCCAAATGAACAATACTAACAGTTAACACCCCCAAAAAGGGTAGCATTAAGCAACTTTCCCCCTTGGCTTGATCTGCAGATTTGGAGGTAAAAACCACACCCCTAAAGGATGCTAACTTTCCCCATATGAAACCTTAATGAGGTACACACTGAAATAAAGGTGCTATTTACAAGTAAATGGGACTTGAAAAGCAGGGTAAAATCTGGGGCACCCGGCTGGATCCGTGGGTACAGCAGGTCACTTGACTCTGAGTCATGTTGGTTGTAGAGATTAAATAAAAATAAAAGTCACCTAATTTTTCTAGAAAGCTCAACTTTGCTCTGGAAATTGTTAAATATTCTCCATATAAGGACCTCTCCAAATGACAAGAAGTAACAATGTTTCCAGAAAGTTTCACTTCCTCAAGACCAAGTACAGACCTGTACTACAGTGTTTTATATATAGGTCACAGGGAATGGAAGAAAAACTAATTAAGCTAATTATTATACCTGTGTATCATGTTAGTCTTGGAAACATTTCAGCTGTTGTCATATGTTCTGTAACAAGAAATGGAATACTTAACGAGTCTAAATACTGTTATCCTAAATTTCTGCAATCTAATAAAGGGAAAGAAGAAAATCGAGCAGTTATCCTAGGTTTAGAGATAAATTTTCAATGATTTCTTCTCAGGATCTTGCAAGTCTGCTATACAGCTGAATTCTTTTGCCATACTCCAAAGAAATCTTTAAGAGCATTTGTGTAGGTATAGAAAATTGAATTCAACACTATCAAACTGTTTTGATAAAAATATACTCCAACCCAGTTTTTCTTCAGCTACTTTAATTATAAAAATCTATCATGGTCTCAAAAAAAAAAGAGAGAAGAAGAAAAGAAAAGCAGAAGGCAACAGTCTAGTACAAAAATTAACAACTGGAAGACAATTACCACCAACTAGATCTGACAACTAAAAATCATGTTCAGGACTCTGAAAATAAAAACAAATTAAAACAAAGCACTAAACCAGTAATTTATTTAATCAGGGATGTTTATCACCTAGAACTCTTTCAAATAACCAGTGTTTGATTACTCTTTAAAAAAAAAAATGCTAACAGGCCTGGAATCAAGGCTGTATTTTGGAAAAACTTTTATCAACAGCATTCCTGGTAAAGCACTATACTAACATGAACCATATTAACACTCTAAGAAAAAGCAACCAGGACTTCCCATCCGATATGGGTGAGTCTAACTAAAAAGGGGGAATGACGTCTATGGATCACAACTAGGTAAAGAACTGTGAAAGTATGTTAACAGTAAATAAAAGGTATCTACATCTGATAAATTTAAAATTTCTCTGGCTAATTTATATTCACCTTTCTGCTTAAGACATGAAGGTCAGAAGTAACCCACAATTAGGTGAGAACCAGATAATTATTCTGGAAAAGTATAAAAACCAACTATAAATGCTTATTTCCTTAAATCACCACCCAGTATTAATAGTGACCTCAGTGAACACCTGTAGTCATTACACTAGAAGTCAATTTTTGTCACTCATCTTTCATTATTGTACTTAAAAGGATGCAGGGACAAAACTGGCTAGTGAAAATCTACAATTTTAGAAATTACAGTAACCAAAACTTTTAATAGCCAGAAGCTGAATGTGCAGGGATTTTAACAGCTTCTACCACCTTCCCTACTTTTTTTTTTAAACAAGCCATAAAAACTGTGCTGGGTGCTTCTGGTTAAAGTGATTGCAAATTTGGCCTGTTATGTCGGGATCACTCTGAGATCAACTTATAAAGCCACATTGTACCCATAACCTACTATCCTTTTTACAAAAACCCAACTTACAAGTCTGCAAGTTGTATACTGCCAAAAACATGCATATGAATGTCCATTTATAAGAGCAGTTTGATTATTGATACACCGTATTCCTTCCATAACCTCTTAGCTATCTTTCCTTGTTCTAAACCCGGACAATTTTAGGCTTTGAAAAAATGCAGAAAGACAGAAGGCCCAAAAAACCAGAGCTCCCAATACATCAATAGTCTTAGAGGTCTTCTCTAAAGCGGCTCTCATACGCAATCTGACAATTCTACCTTAGGATACCAAGGACTCTCCTCCTTTGTTGGGATCTGCATGAAAGGTTAAAAATGACCATTGCAAACAATTTTTTTAGGACCTACATCTTAGAAAATCTTTATAGACTCAATGCAATGACTCATCTTTCATATTAAAGTCAGTACAGCAATAATCCCAAACTACCTTTAAGTAGCACATTTAAGGAAACTAAGCCACAAGACTGTTGCATTGTGATTTAATCTAATTGCACAAAAATTTGAAATTACAACTCCTCTGGATTTCTAAGAGGAAGGTTATGCATGCCTCCAATTCAATTCTGCACTGTTACATTTGAACCATATAGAGAATTTTACATCATGATGGATCAATTTAGAATTCCCATGCAACACCTCAAATTATAAAATGGAAGCAATTTTTAAAGCTTTGCAAAGGTCTCATGCTAATGATAAAACCCTTTTTTAATGGGTCACTTTGGGTTATAATGTACCATGTTTGCTATACTTTAAAAATGTTGGTCACAGAGTATCATGGTCTTTGAACTAGCTCCTATTCCTAAAAAATGGTTAAGTACGAACAATCACGTAGGTGACAACCAAAAGTTCCCTTCAGCCTCAATTGTGTTTCTTGTAAGATTTGTGTAACCAACTGATTTCCATGGGACAAGAACTATGGTAATAGTGGGTTCGACTGTTATACAATTATGCTAATATTTTATTAATTCAAAAGCACTTTACAAGAAAATATAAGTATGGCTTCCAATAGGAATGTTATACCTGGACTTGATACCAAGCTCACAGATTTTAGTTTTGCAAGGAAAAACAGGCTTTCAGGTTAAACAACAATTTGTAACCAAAACTTTAATCCCAAGGATTCTCACAAACATATTACAAATGACAGCATGAAAAAAAAAAATCTTGCACAGTAACTCAAAGTTCAGCTCTACAATGTACCCTTAAACTGGCAGAACACTGGTATCTTTAAGTTTCAAATTACCAAATAGAGAATGTTACAAGAGCTGTGTGTTCATATACAGCAATCATATAAGGAACTTAGGACCTAAAACAAAGTTAAACTAACTTTCTCGAAACTTCCAATTCTATACCAACTGGACACCCTGCCCAGTACGAAGACTAGTTGGATTCTTTTTTTTTTTAAACCTCTAATCTAGTTTAACAGTGCAGCTTAATTTTTACCTGCTGGCTTGTGTTCATACCAGCTTTTAAAGGCTGCTTATTTAACTACAGCTGCATACTATTATCCCAGCTATGGAAAGACTTCATTCAATTTTTGCCAGTTTTGTTCTCGTAATATTAAATGTCAAGGTTTAGCTGGGCAGGAGTTAGGAGGTTTATTATCAGTCTATGTAAGACGAAACTTCAAAGCAAATTCAATTTTGCTTAAGGGAACATTGTAAAGTAACAATTCTTGATATTACATGCCTCGTATGATCCATTCAAATCATAGAGAATTACATCTTTATGTGTCACTGTTCCAAGAGACAAACAAATGTGAACAGCTAAAACATCTTAAAAATGCACCAAAGCTTATGAAGTCTCAAACAAAACTTGAATTTTCTGTACATACTCCTGTCAAATGAAGTTATTTCCTGTACACCACTCCTCTTGCAAACTGGTCTTCTATTTCCTTTCATTTGATCTAGATCGGCTAAAAAAACAAGAACAAAAGTTACATGCATTTCTCAGTAACACAACTACATCAAAGGCTTTTATGGAAAAATAGTTAAAAATAATCAAAATGGCTTAAGATGACCAATTCCTGTTTTAACTATGTTATTTATAAACAGTCTAAATCCTTAAAGATCTTACCTACGAGACCTAGAAAAGGATCGGGACGGCTTGTGATTTCTCTCCCGAGACAGTGATCTCTCTCTCCTCCTATCTCTAGAAAGGGACCTAAAACCAGAGGAAGAAAATCAGGACCATTCAGAATTACACACAACAAACATCTGTACAAAGTCTTCAAAAACGAGAAGTTGGTTCATTCCTGCAACACTGGCTCTATAGACCACTTGATTAATTACTAAAGCCACAGTCTTTTTACCTTTAACCACGTCATTTATAGAACAGTTTAAGAACAGAATGTTGTCATTTCTGAGAACGTAACCAAAAAAGGTAGTTATTTACCTGCTCCGGCTGCGGGAGAAGCTTCTCCGTCTTGGAGATCTAAAAGCAGAAACAGGAAAATTAGGCTAATTGTCAATTAGTATTTATGGCGTGAGGCATTTCCCAACTTTTCAATCTCACTGTTGGGCCCAGTGATTGTGCCGAAGAACTGGCACCCATCGTCCAAAAAAATAAATGAAACTAAAAAAATAAAAAATAGGAAAAAAAAACAGAAAAGAAAAAAAGGCACAGAAGGATTAAGGAACCAAAAGCTCAAGTGTGAAAAGCAGGTATTCCAACCATGGATTCACTTTAACAAAGAATGCTTCACAGCAGATCTGTCCAATGCAAAACTTCATGTCAAACTAACTCCACTACCCAAACACCACACCAAAATATAGTCCCACAAGTAGTTCCAAAAACAGTACCATAAACCAGTATTTGGAACCCATGCAAACCTATAAGTCCACGACAAGACTTAGGTACCAGGTGGATAGTGTAATTTTGTGAAAACGCGCTAGGTGTAAAATACTGATGCCATTAAGTGCTACATTAGAACTGCATTTGTGATCGTCACATTTAAGAGTGTGTTTAGGCTTATAAAAAATTACCTTAAGCTTGGCCCACTTCACCCCCAAAATTTAAATTTTGAAAACTGTTAGTAAAACCATTTAAAGGTGATAGGATTCAACAAATTTTTGCTAGAAAGGAAAGCTAAATCTGTTAGAGTTATTAAAATTTTTAGTTTGGCATCTCACACATGCAAATAAGTTTCACTTGAAGGTCTAGTTACATTATGAGTTCCCTATCACCCTTAAAAGTTTTATTCAAGCAATATATATGTACGTTACCATTCAATTATGCACAGCCAGCCTTTGATCCAGAAAAAAGAATTACTTTAAGCCGCTTACTCCTTATTTTAACCAGCAGTAAACTGTATAAGCAGGAAAAACTTACTAGTTTTGGGTTTCAACAAGCTAGAAATGGTGAGGTGAGGCTGCCGGACTGACGGCCAGGAAGAATTTGCTGAAAAGGTTTTGCCAGATGTTGCGTTGGATTTAGTTGGTTGGCGAAGGGGGTGTTGTGGATTTTTCCTGCTTTTTTGTTAGCCGAAGGCTGCTGCTGTAGTTGTTGTGAAGACATTTGGTAAATAAACAGCTGAGCTGATTGGCCAGGAATGTGTGGGCGGTCGAGGTGGCTGCTGCCGATTTGGTTAAGGTTGGAGAGAAGGCTGAGAGAAAACAGCATGCTCGGGAACCAAAGGGCGGTGCAACCTGACGACTGGCCATGCCTGGGTCATGTGAAACGACACCAGCCAAGCTGAATGGGGCGCGCTGGTCACATGACGCTGAAAGGGCTAGTTGACTGGCTAATGCAGACTCAGAGGGTGGTGAGAAGAGACATGATGGTGACTCTGTAACGGGGTTCATTTTTATTAATAGATGGACCAAAAAGCACAAAAAAAAATGAAAAACAAGCCATCAGTACAACCATCTATTTAGCTAACAAATACTCTTTATTATGATGGGCAACAGTGTGTTGTTTTGTTTTTCAAAATAGCAAAAGGGGCAAGATTTTGAACTCCTATCTCCTAGAAGGACTTCACTCACCTGTAAGAGGTAAATTCAGTCCTATAGAAACTATTTTGGAGGTTTGAGGAGATGTGGAGTTAGCATCCAGACAATACTGCCTGGTCCAAGAATGATGCCATTTTCAATTATAAAAAAACTGAAATCTCTCCTATTTGGGTTTGAAGAATAGATGACTGGGATTACTTTTTTAGCCCCCTTTTTCGGTCAGTGACTTAAGTTAGTTTCAGAATGATTTCTACTTTACCAGTTGTAACATTACAACAGCTGCCTGGTTGATAAATACTACAACCGTGCTGATAGTAGAAAACACATTTTTGTGAAGAGCTAGAGTTGAATGTAATGTTTGTCATTATGGAGTCAAGAAATGGAAAAAGGCCTAAATTGAAGTATAAGGGAAGACTTGGAAAGATGCAACTAGAAGATGAACTAGAAGATAGATCCAAGATAGAAGTTACTGACTACCAACATGAACAGTGACCTAAAGACAAAAGCCAACACTCAGCACAACTCACATACCCCAAACTACACCCAGCCAATGTTTCATAAAAACCTCCGATTCTTCAAAGTTTAAAACCCACCAACGAACTTAAGAGAAATACCTGCTCCTATTAGCTACTCCATTACACCAATACCTCTAAACACGCTCTCAAGTACCTGCGGCGAGGTGGAGGACTTCTTCTCCGATAATCATCTCGAGGGCGACGACCCCAAGACGGAGGTGGGCCACGATTTCGACTTCTCTTTTCACCATTAGAGAGTTCCACTCTTACTCGGCAGCCACATAATGTTCTAAGGGAAGAAACATTATTACATTTAAACGAGTTGAACCAACTTTCTAAGAGATGTGTATTAAAGCAAAAAGCAAGCACTCCTATTTTAGCTTCTCGCAAAGTACACACCTCAATGTCTACAGAATCCTCAATAGCAAAGCAAGTTTTTCTAATAAAACAAACTTTCTTACATTTTAGTGCTTTGTTCAACTCCATGGAAATGGGGGAGTTTTGTTTATTTGTTAACATTTCAAGTGTGAAACCCATGGATTCATCCTCAAAGAACTAGTTCATCTGTACATCCTGCTGGGACTTTGAGATCCTGAGATCCCAACACCTGTTTATTGATCTTACTGTATGTGCTGGTCTTTCTCCTCCCTCCACAACCCATCTCCGTGCAAAGCAGTGAACTGAAGCATTTTGGCCATTTCACATCGCCATCACCCCTCAGTGGTCACTCAGTAACTGACACTTAAGGAAACTGCTGCTGAGAAAAGTAATCCCCCACCTCTTTGTTATTCCACATCTGTTTAGATAAACCATTATTTATTTGGACAATGATCAGGAAGAGGTGGGGACCTGGAAAAATCTTTCTATAATCTGCCTGTATAAATGACCTTTTATACAGCTTTGCAGTCAATACTCAGACCCCTTAACTTTTGGATCTTAAGTATTAACCATTTCCCCTGGTTTCATGAGATCCAATAGTTCTCAAAGACCAGGAAGGAGGGGAAGGGCAGCACCCATTTCCTCTAAGACTTAGGTGTTACTTATCAGCCAGTTAAGAGGACACCATAAACACAAAAGGAAATAGCTACATACTTCACCCTTCCTAAATATCTAAAACACGTAAATGATGATGGTATAATAAGCCCCATGTAATCATCATCCAACAATTGTCAGTCTGTGGCCATTCTTATTTGAAAAGAGTATCTGATTTCCAATGGTTTCAGAAACAACTCAAAGGTGACACCATAGGTGACACTTTGAGATGTAGATTAAAATGTTTTAATCACATTCTGGATGCAAAAATCCACCCACCAAGAACTGACCCACTAAACTTATTCTCTTCTCTGGCCACCAGAATAAAAGGAACCTTCTTGTGTATCTTCAGTAAAACTGTTCAGTCCTTTTTCATTGTAGCAAAGACTTATAGAAGTCTCTAATAACATTAACTTCAGATAGCCAAGAAGCCTTCTAAAAGCCACATGTCCTAGAAAATTTTAATATTAATATTTACCATCAGTATAAATTAGTCATTAAATTACCTCCCATCTAGTTCTCGGACAGCATCGGCTGCATCTCGGGGATCTTCAAATTCAACAAAAGCAAAGCCGGGAGGGTTTCTAGCAACCCACACACTTCGGAGTGGTCCGTAGTAGCCAAAAGCTCGTTCCAATTCAGTCTTGTTACCATTGTTTCCAAGATTACCTACATAAACCTTACAGTCCAATGGACAGGAATCACGATGCATTTCTGTAACAAAAAGAAATACCCCAGACATTAATCATTTATTTAATAATTGACACAGTTAACAACAGATCCTTAAAAAGGAATGCCGAAATACTAAAAACCAAACAACTACTACCCTCGAACCACCTATTTCTCTCTAATCTGTACTGACAAACACCAGGAAGCCAGCACAAATTGTATTAAGAAAAAAAGGTCTCACTGAAAAATCCAGGGAGGAAAACAAACACCGAAGGGGCATTTACTACAATCTCGGGACTGAATTAGGGACTTTTACAATTAATCTCAAAAATAAAGCTCTTCGAAAAAGTAGGATAACTTGCTGAAGCAAATCCTGGAGACACAAAACCCAAATGAAACAATGCTTAAAACACGACAGTAGTTAAGGCTGAGCCCCTTGAAAAATGGTACTAATGTGCCCTCCTAAACAAAAACTTAACCAGCATCACTCCTCAAGCAGCTTAGTGTTAAGTTTTTAAAAAATAAATGTACATCACAGTGCTATGAAGTGTGTAAACCTGGAGATTCACAGACCTGTACCCCGGGCCAATAATACATTGTATGTTTATTAAAAATTTTTTAAGAAATGTCCATCACAGCAGCACTATTCTCAACAGCCAAAATCAAAAGATAGGGATAATCAAAATGTGTTATCCACACAATGATTATTCAGAATGAAGTACTGATAAATGCTTCCAACATGAATGCAAACATGCTATTTACAGATGCCAGACACAAAAGTACACATGCTAAGATTCTACATATATGAGATATAGAACAAGTAAACCCAGAGACAGATTACTGGTTACCAGCAGCTGGGGAAGAGGGCAGGGGACATAGGGAACAGCTGCTTAATAAGGTACAGGACTCCTCAGGCGATAACAAAAATGGTTTGGAACTAGGGAGGATGGACACTCAGCACTAGGAATGTACAGATTTGCACTTTAAAACGAAATCTGTGGGATGCCTGGGTGGCTCAGTTAGTTAAGCGGCTGCCTTCGGCTCAGGTCATGATCCCAACGACTTGGGATCTAGTCCCGCATCCGGCTCCTTGCTCGGCAGGGAGCCTGCTTCTCCCTCTGACACTCTGTCTGCCTGTGCTCTCTGACATAAATAAATAAAATCTTTTAAAAAAAAAAAAATAAATAAATAAATAAAACAAAATTTGTTAATTTCACGGGGGGGGGGATTTCTTAGAGCACGTATTTACTGCCCTTTGGGGTCTTGCATCTGATAGATCTTCAAAAAAAATCACCTCGACAATCAATCAAAATCAACCTGTAGACCGGTTTCAACTACAAAAGAGTAGCCAACCCAATAACCCAGCTTAAGGGTTTCTCATAAACAGTACGCTCTTCGCACTCTTGGGCTTATCCAATTAAAAAAACTAGTCCAGACACATCCTATTTGCATGACCCCACCCTGTACCCTGGAGTTCTGAAGCCAAATCATTGCTGGAGATTGGAGATTGGTTTTTTAAGAACTTAGCCGTAAACCGTTTCAGAGTTAACTATCAACGGGAAGCTGCTACGAGAACAAGGCTACTCAAGCAAGATCCTCCAGTTAAAAAAAAAAAAAAAAGTGACAAGGTACAGAAAATCACATTAAAATTAGATAAAAATACAGGTGAGTACAGAAACCCCGTAATATGGATCAAAAGGTCCAATCTCGATTGGTGACTTCAGAAAAAATATTTCAGATTAGCTCCCAAAGAAAACGTGGGGGGGGGGGGGGAGGCGCCATAAATTGAAAGGCCGCAGCACGGAATACAATTCGGCTAGCGGCTCCCCCACTTCGCCTTAACTTTCGGGTAATCCCACTTCTCAATTTACCCCTCGCCCCCGGAGAAGTTTATAAACACCTCCACTTCGAGGCCCAGGTACATTCTCTGATGGGCCAAAAGCCCCCGCCACCGCCCCATGCCGAACGTCACAAAATGGCGGCGGCGTCTCTTTGTCTCAACCTGGCGCCGCCATTGGGCCTGGTCCTTCCGCGGTCCTGTTAGATGCCATTTCCCACTACATTCCTTTAGTAGCCGGTCACTTACCGAGATCTTGGATTAAAAAGCTGACGCTCAAATCAACACACCCTCGGATGGGTCTTCCCGCTTCCCGCTCCCCACCCCTCCCGGCTCCAGCAGATGCTCCCGCTGACCCGGCGTCCACGAAATGGCGGACCACCGCCTTCTCCTCGCCCCTATTTATACGCCCCGCTGCAGTCACATGATTGGACGGGCTCGTCCAATGAGAGGCGAAGGAGGCCGTGACGTTACAGCCAGAAACGCAACGAGAATCGCGGTTGCTGGGAGCGCGCTCTGGCTGTGGCGCTGGGACCGCGGGAGACCTAAGCCGCCTAGCTCCAGTCGACTCGGCCCTGGGGCATCCTCGGGTGTTTACGCGTGGACGTTCTCCAAGTTACCCTCAAGTCCCCTTTCCCTCTTCTCCGGATAGGCTGAGGTTTCATAACACTACTGTAGTCGCTCCCAAACACCGATTGAGCCGTTTCCTCCAAATAAGATTTAGATAGTAGATGAATTCGTTAATTACTTAATCCTCGAGAGCGGTTAGACTGGGATTAAGACCCTCGCGTTTACAAACGTGCTTTCGAGTTTCTCCCAAGGTCACTGAGCTATGTATGACCAAGCCAGCAGAGCTGCACACCAAGCTGTACCCGCCCACGTCCCACACTATGGAAAAGCCCGATCCCGGAAAGCCGGCCGGACTCTGGCTGGTTTCCCGCCTCTCACCCAAACCGAAGCTTTTGGCAGAGAGGGGTGGCGTCATTAGCCGGGACTCAAAATGTTTAATAGAAACTCAAAGGCCAATGAGACCTCACCTGGTGAGGTCTGGACGCTCACCTTTAGCAAATAACAGCAAAAGGAACTTCCTGAAGAAGAAATAGTTTCAATACTGGGCCCCCAGACGAATGCCAGGAAGGGCACCTCCGGCCTTTCTCCTCAAAGAGGCTAGGTTGCTACGTTGACTTGAGGGTGGGGCTCGGGTCCTTAGACCACTCACATCTTCCTCTGTTTTCCACTTCCCTCTAGAGAAAGAGAGCCACAAGAATAGTTAACTACTGGGAGAGAAATACCTCAATCGTGCTCCGAAAATGGTTAAGCTCTCCCTCTCTGGAACAGTGAGTTACGCTGGGAAGTTTGTCTGGTGTCCTGAAATCTACTCTCCTAACCCCTTTCAGTGCTGCCCGACTTATTGCTAAAATTTAAATCTCCCCAGAAAAAGAAAAATAGCAGTACCTTGTATTTTCAGTCACAAGGTGAAGGATATGCCATTATTTACTTACTGCTCCCAGATATTTTCTTTTGAAATCTTATCTTCTATTGTGGCTCTAAAATATTTATGCGTCGTTGGGGAAAAAATACAGAAATTTAATGGCTCTGAGCCTTAGTTTTCTCACTGTAAAATAGGAATTTCATACCGCAGGGAAAGAGAGGGAATGGGAACTACAGTTCTTGAACCAGGACTTGTGCTGGCCTAACTTGGGGTGTTTCCCAGGTGAGGGGGGATTTTAGCAAACCCTTTTCTCTTTCTCTTCTTACTTTTCTTCTCTTTATGTTTTTCTCTTCTGGCTCACTTATATTGCCTTGATTTGATCCCCTCCTCTGTGTAAGCTTTTCTCTTCTTTTAAATTTTATTTTCTTCTGCCAAAGCAAAAGCTTTAAAGGCAGACATTCCTGGATCTGAACTACCCAAGTCCCCCTACTTACTACTAAAGTATCTTGAGAAGAACCCCTTAACCTGTCTCAGAATTATTTTTTTCTGTAAAATGGGATAATATCAGCCTTGCAGGGTTGTTATGTGTTGTCTCTTCCTACAGGAACTTCAGCTTTTGTCTGTTGTGGTCACTCCTGCATCCCTGGGCCTAGAAACAAATCTGGCACAGAGCACATAAATATATTTTAGATAGATAGATAGATACATACATACATACTTAAGATTTTATTTATTATTTGACAGAGAGAGCACAAGCAGGGAAAGCAGCAAGCAGAAGAAGAGGGAGAAGCAGACTCCCCACTGAGCAGGGAGCCTGATTTGGGGCTCAATGCCAGGACCCTGGGATCATGACCTGAGCCTAAGGGAGCTGCTTAACCAACTGAGCCACCCAGGCGCCCCTAAACATATTTCTTTAACCATTTAATGACCTAAAGAAAGTATGTATGTAGATCAGTTGACAAACTCTATTCAAAAAATGCTCTTTTCAAAGAGTATCCTATTTCCTACCATCTTTCCTGTTTTTTTGGGTTAATGTATGTAATGCTCGTCCAGCATGCATCTTTCAATGGAGCAGTCTTAATCCCTCCAGCTGTATTCCAGAATGCATTTTGAACCTCCTACAGCCAACCACACACACTTTCCATCTTCTGATAATAGCATAAAAAGTGAATTATCCATTTAAATTATAGATTATTTTAATGTTACTTTAAATTTATTCAACCACCAACCACTCTTAAACCACATGAATCTTCAAAGGGCCATATCAGTATTTCTTGGTAGGGACAGGGAATAGGGATCATATATTGTAGTAAACATTTCTTGATTTCTTCCGGGGAACTACCTTTCTCATCGTAGACCCTGGTATTGATTCAGGGGCAGTTGGGTTAATTAAATCATTCCGGTGCTTAGCACTCCTTCCCCACCCCAATTAGTTCAGGAATGGATGAGCAATCCGATCAGACCAGTCAGCTGCTAATTTGCTAATTCTAGCCCTACTGCTAGGTCAACTAGAGGTGTGCTCACTTCCTCTGACTAGTGGCTCCTGAGCCTGGGCAGCCATCTTATTTCCATGAGGAAAGAGGCAGCCTGCAGTGGATCCAATCTGAAGGAAGGGAGAGAGCTGAGGGATGGAGAACAGAGTCCTAGAACTCTTGTTTAAGAAGCCCTGAACCCAGTTCCACTTCTGGAATTCCCTAATGTACCTTCCCTAACACCTCACCCAATTTGCCTAAGCCGGTTGAGTTGTTTTTATTTTTCTGACACTAGCAAACAGAAAGATTCGAAATACTTCACAGACCTTTCCTCTGAAACCAATAAACATATGTTAATTAATCCAATTAAAAGAGTTAAAAAAAAAAAGATTCTGAATACAGAAATTACTTTGGCACACACTTCTCGGTACCTCAAGTTGAGAATCATGGCACTGAGTTTTTTTCTGATTCGCAAATTCACCCCTTACCAATTTCCTAAGCACTTTTTTTCTTTTTAAGGGAAAAAAATGACTGGTGGCCAGGCATAAATATCTATGTATAAGAATTAATACTTTAGGGGCGCCTGGATGGCTCAGTGGGCTACACCTCTGCCTTCAGCTCTGGTCATGATCCCAGAGTCCTGGGATCCAGCTCTGCATTGGGCTTTCTGCTCAGCAGGGGACCTGCTTTCCCCCCCACTCTCTGCCTCTGCTCTGCCTACTTGTGATCTCTCTCTCTGTCAAATAAATAAATTAAATCTTAAAAAAAAAAAAAAGAATTAATACTTTAGAGGCACCTCGGTGTTGCAGTCGGTTAAGTGTCTGCCTCCAGCTCGGGTCAGGGTCATTGGGATTAAGCCCCTCATCGGGCTCCTTGCTTAGCAGGGAGCCTGCTTCTCCCTCTCTTCTCCACTCATGCTCTCTCTCACTATTGCTATCTCTGTCTCTCTCTTTCAAATAAATAAATAAAATCTTTTTAAAAAATTAATACTTTAAGTATTTGATTGACTTCAAGTATAGAAAAAAATCTAGTAAGAGCATGGGCCATGATAATAGTTCAGTAACTACTTGGTTCAGTGACTGTACTGGCAGGAAGCAGATGGCACATTCAACAAAGAGTTAACTGAAGAGGTAATTATTTACAGGGCTAAGGAAACCCGCTTGGGAAGGGTTTGCTCCCTGTGGCAGTTCTTAGACCCCGAAGCAAGAAATGGAGCAAGATTACCAAAAGCAGCCAAATGCTATGGCTATGAATAGAGACCACTCTGGCCTTATGTAGAGGAACTGCAGCAGCCCAGTTTGGGGAGGGGGTTTGTGAGTAGGGATGTTTGGAAGTGGCATAACTGGACTTAACCTCTCTTCCCATATCCCCTCTTTTAATGGTGACTCCCACTGCCCAAAAGCCATCAGGAAACCTGAGGGCAAGAGAGCTGAGTGATGCAAGCTTAGAGCTCACAGGCACAGAGCAGGTCAGAGAAGACCAGAAAACTGATTCAGCACTGTGTTGTCCAATACAGCAGCCATTGGACACACATAGCTATTTGAGTCCCAATTTACATGTGCTGTAAATGTAAAATACATGCACTTAGTGTATAAAGAAAGAATGTAAAATATCTCATTTTTATATTAATGGTATATTAAAATGATAATTTTTTTATGTATTGGTTTAAATAAATGATATTATTAAAATTAACTTCAAAGGGCGCCTGGGTGGCTCAGTGGGTTAAGCCGCTGCCTTCGGCTCAGGTCATGATCTCAGAGTCCTGGGATCGAGCCCCGCATCGGGCTCTCTGCTCGGCGGGGAGCCTGCTTCCTCCTCTCTCTCTGCCTGCCTCTCTGCCTGCTTGTGATCTCTCTGTCAAATAAATAAATAAAATCTTTAAAAAAAAAATAAAAAAAAATAAAATTAACTTCATCTCTTTCTCCATACTTTTTAATTGTGCCTACCAGCACATTTAAATTACATGTTTAGAGGAGCCTGGGTGACTCAGTTGATTGGGTGGCTCAGTGAATTGGGCTTCTGCCTTCTGGTCAGGTCTTGATCTGATAGATAGTTTGTGATCAGGGTAGATCCTGCATCAGGCTCTCCACTCAGCAGAGAGTCTGCTTCTCCTTCCCCCTCTGCTCCTCCCCATTGCTTGTGTGCACTTTCTCTCTCTCTCTCTCTCTCAAATAAATAAATAAATAAATAACATATTTTTTAAAAAAGATTTTATTTATTTATTTGACAGACAGAAAGAGATCACAAGTAGTCAGAGAGGCAGGCAGAGGGAGAAAGGGAAGCAGGCTCCCCACTGAGGAGAGAGCCCTATGCGGGGCTTGATCCCAGGACCCTGAGATCATGACCTGAGCCAAAGGCAGGTGCTTAACCCACTGAGCCACCCAGGTGCCCCTAAATAAAATCTTTTTTAAAAATTTAAAAAAATAATAAAATTACATGTTTGACTCACATTATATTTCTATTGGATGGTGTTGATCTCAAGGGACAAATGAAAAAAAACCACACACAATTATGATTAATAAACATTTAAAAACTCATTCTATTCCTGGACAATTACTTGAAAATAGTGTTTCTGAAAATTATATCATTTTAAGCTTTTTTTAACCTAATTGCTTTGATAGCTAACTTTTCTATGCTTTTTTTTTATATGATTCCTTGAAATAGTTTTGGGGATCATATTACATATTTAATAATCATTCATTCATTCAAAAAGCATTTATTAGTTACCTTCTATTTTCTAAATGCCAAGATGGATTTGGAGGAAAAAACAATAAGCCCAAACAGAGCCTCAGGCATCTGACATCATGGGTCTAAATTCTAATATAGGGGGAATTACAGGAAGAATGACACAAGCAGTTGTGAAATTATTTATGTGCAAAATGGTCCGGAGAGGGAAATGGTGCCTTAAGACTATATCATAGGAAGGCCCCCTGGGTGGCTGACTTGGTTAAGGGCCCAACTCTTGACTTCAGCTCAGGTCATGATCTTAGGATTCTGAGACTGAGGCCCGAGTCAGACTCTGTGATCAGCATGGAATCTGCTTGAGATTCTCTCTCTCCCTTCTATTTCTCCTCTTGCTTCCTTTCTGTCTCTCTCAAATAAATAAATAAATAAAATATCTTCCACAAAAAAAAAAAAAGAAGAAGAAGAAGAACACATCATAGGAGGAAAAAAAAAAGAGTGTATCATAGGGAAGATTGGCCCAAGAAGGCTTTCCAAAGGAAGTTATGATTGAACAAAAGCAAGAGGGCAAAATTTGTGAGAGGAGTGAGAGAATGTTTTGGAAAAGGGTACAGAATGTGTAAAGTTCCTGTAGTAAGTTAGAGGAGTTAAAAAAAAAAAAATCCAATGTGGCTGCAACACAAAGAAATAATTTGAAATTTTATTAATATGTAAAATATTCATTTATACAAGTATCAACAAGTACTTACCAAGTGCCTACTAAGTGCTTTCAAAGAAGAAAGGTGAATCAGTGACAAATATTATGCAGCCATAAAAAGGGATGGGTTTGTGCCATTTTTGACAACATGGATGGAACTGGAGGGCGTTATGCTAAGTGAAATAAGTCAGACTGAGAAAGTCAAATAGCATATGATTTCACTCATATGTGGAATTAAAAACAAACCCAAATGAATAAACAAACAAAAAGCAAAATCAGACCTGTAAGTACAGAGAATGTATTTGGTGTTTGCCAGAGGAAGGTGGGTAAGGAGATGGGCAAAATGGATGAAGGGAAGTGGGAGATACAGGTTTCCAATTATGGAATGAATAAATCATGGGAATAAAAAACAGTGTAAGGAATATAGTCAATGATACTGTAATAACATATGGTAGCAGATGGTAGCTACATTTTAGGGTGAAAATAGCATAATGTATAAGCTTATCCAATCACTATGTTCTATACCTGAAACTAATGTAACATTGTGTGTCAACTATACGGTGCCAATTGGTTAAATGTCTGCCTTTGGCTCAGGTCGTGATCCCGGGGATCAAGACCTGCATTGGGCTCCCTGCTCAGCGGGGAGTCTGCTTCTCCCTCTACCCCTCCCCCATGCTCATGATCTCTCTCTCTCTCTCAAATAAATAAATCTTTAAAAAATGTTTTTGAAAAGATTGATCAGTCACATTCAGTCAATCAAATTAATTGAGTATTTACATTTCTCTGAGATAGGCTGAGAGCTGTTGTTATAATGCTATGTTAGACGTATGTGCACCAAAAAAAAAAAGAAAAGAAAAGGTATGTACCCACTAGACTTTCTCCTCCTCCACATGGAATGTTCCAGGAGACAACTGGACTTTTTCTTTTTTTTTTTTAATATTTTATTTATTTATTCGACAGAGATCACAAGTAGGCAGAGAGGTAGGCAGGGAGAGAGAGGGGGAAGCAGGCTCCCCAATGAGCAGAGAGCCCGATGCGGGGCTCGATCCCAGGACACTGGGACCATGACCTGAGCTGAAGGCAGAGGCTTAACACGCTGAGCCACCCAGGCGCCCCTGGACTTTTTATTTTCAAAGCAGGGCAGGGTTCTTGTACCTGGAAAGGAATAATGGTTGATTCTGGGGTTGGTTTTTTGTTTGTTTGTTTAAGATTTTATTTATTTGTGTGCAAGAGACAGAGAGCATGAGCAGGAGGAGGGGCAGAGGGAAAGGGAGAGGCAGATTCCCCACTGAGCAGGGAGCCAGACAATGGGGCTCTATCCCAGGACTCCCGGTCATGATCTGTGCCAAAGGCAAATGCCCAACCGACTGAGCTACCCAGGTACCCCTAATTCTGGTGTTTTGATTAATATTAAATTAATCAGTCTCAAATTCTTGAATCCATTTCTTTTTGTACCGTTAAGCTAAACTTCCAATCATTGTTATCTTATTTTCTAAAAACTAATGTTTCATAATAAAATAAATATTTCCCACTGTCCTTAGATAAGTCTTTAATAGAATCAGAAATTTGGGATGCCTGCCTGGCTCAGTCAGTTGAGCATGCAACTTTTGATCTCAGGTTGTGAGTTCAAGCCCCATGTTGAGTGTAGAGATTACTTAAAAAAAAAAAAAAGGTAATAGAATAAAAAATTAATCAGAATTACCCTAACCAAACCTTATACACTTGACTGATTTAATTCCTTTAAATATATCCAGCAACATTTGTACATTTAACACTCTGAATTTTCTGAAACATTGCAAAGGTCTATCATAGCAGACTGAGAATTCTAACAAGCAAGATCTCTGGTGTTCATGGATTGGAAGGCTTAATATTGTTAAGATGGCAATCCCACCCAAAGCAATCTACAGATTCAAAGTAATCCCTACCAAAATTCTAAAGGTTTTTTGCAGAAATGAACAAATCAATCCTCAAATTCATATGATTTCAGAAGAGGCCCCAGTAAACAAAAATATTAAAAAATAAGAACAAATTTGGGGTACTAACACTTCCTAACTCCAGAACCTACTATAGTACTAAGCTATAGTACTCAATAGACTGTAGTATTAGCACAAAGATAGACATATAGACCAATGGAATAGAATTAAGAGTCTGGAAATAAACCCATACATCTGTGGGCAACTGATTTTTGAACAAGGGCCAAACCTATTCAATGAGGAAAGAATAGTCTTTTCAACCAAAGATGTTGTGACAACTGAATATCCACAAGCAAAAAAAAAAAAAAAAGTTGAAATCCTACCTCATACCATATAAAAGAGAATTAACTGCGAATTCACCAATGACCTGAGTATTAGATTCCAAACCGTAAACTGTTATAGGAAAACATGAGGGTAAATCTTCATAATCTAGAATTTGGCAATGGATTCCTAGATATGACACCAAAAGTACTAGCAACAAAAGAAAAAACAGTGAAATTGAACTTCAACAAAATTAAAAATGTTTGCATGTTAAAAGGCATTATTTAAAAAGTTTGCAGGCAGCTGCTCTGTAATAAAGAATTTGTCTGGTCAGTGTCTTCTCAGTCTCCTGACACTGAGCTTCTAAAACCCTTGGAATTTCCTGAGCAACCAGCCCTACTGCTGGGCAGAGGGGGGTGGGGGTGGGGCCTGATGATGAAATCAATCATGTAGCCAGTGGTTTAATCAGTTAAACCTATATAATCAAACTCCCATTAAAAACTCTAGGCTGAGGGTGTCTGGGTGGCTCAGCGGGTGAAGCCTCTGCCTCAGGTCATGATCTCAGGGTGCTGGGATGGAGCCCCACATCGGGCTCTCTGCTCAGCAGGGAGCCTGCTTCCCCCTATCTCTCTCTGCCTGCCTCTCTGTCTACTTGTGATCTCTCTCTGTCAAATAAATAAATAATCTTTAAAAACAAACAAACAAACAAACAAACAAACAAAAACAAACTCTAAGCTGAAGCTCAATGGAACTTTCCGGTTGGTAAATATATTGATGTGCATGGAGAGTGATGTACTCTGATTCTATGAGGAGAGAGCCCAGCTCTGTGTTGGGGATGCTCCCCTCCCAGTACTTCCCTTATGCCTCTCCCTGTTTGGTTCTTCCTGACCTATATCCTTTCTTTTTTTTTTTTTTTTTTTTGGTAAGGATTCTCCATACCCCATATGGGATTGAACTCAGGACCCTGAGATCAAGAGTCACATGCTCTACCGACTGAGCCAGCCAGGCACCCCATGACCTACATTCTTTATAATAAAAATGGAACTGCATAAAAATGGTTTCTCGCATTCTATGAGTCACTCTTGTGAATTATCCAACCTAGGGGGTCATGGAAACCCCTACATTTGTAGCCACATGTTCAAGAGTGCAGGTGGCCTAGAGACCTCCAGATGCTGAAGCTGGTGTCTGAAGTGGAAGTTGTCTTGTCAGGAACCGTACCCTTAAACCTCTAGTTTCTGACACTAACTCTGGGTGTCTAATATCAAGCTGAATTGCAACAAGTGGAGCTGAAACGGAATAAGAGCCTGCAGAGCAGAAGAAAATATTTTTCAGGGGCACCAGGACGGCTCAGTCGGTGAAGCATCTGCTTTGGGCTCAGGGTCCTGGGATCGAGCCCCGTGTTGGGCTCCCTGCTTGCAGGGAACCTGCTTCTGCCTCTCCTTCCTGCTCATGCTCTCTCTCGTTCTCTCTCTCAAGCAAATACATACTATCTTTAAAAGAAAAAAGAAAGAAAATATTTTGCAAATCACATATTCGATAAAAAAAGAAGTCATATATCTGGTAAGAGTCTAATACTTGGAACTAGTATAGAGCACTCTTACAAGTCAACAACAAAAAGATAACTCAATTTAAAAAATGCCCAACAACAAAAAGATAACTCAGTTTAAAAAATGAGCACCTGAAAAGATGCTCAACCTCATTAATTATTAGGAAAATGCAAACCAAAATCACAGTGAGATATAACGTCACACCCATTTGGTTGACTATAATAATCTTTGAAAGGAAAATGACAAATTCTGGGGAGGGTGTGGAGAAATCAGAACCTCATACACAGCTGGTGGGAATATAAAATAGTACAGCTGCTATGGAAAAGTTTTGCCATTCTTCACAAAGTGGAACATAGAATGGCCTTGTGACATAGTCTCACTTCTAGGTATAGACCCAAAAGAATTGAAGACTGTTCCTCAAACAAGTTCAGGCACATACATACAGCCGCTGGATTCACAATTGCCAACAGGCAGAAACAGCCCAATGTCCATCAATGAATAAACAAATCATGGTATATACATACCATGAAATACGATTCAGCTACAAGAAGGGTTAAAGTACTGGTATATGAGCCTTGAAAACATGCTGAGTGAAAGAAGCCAGGCACAAAAGGTCACATACTGTATGATTCCATGGATAGGAAATATTCAGAATGAGTAAATTCACAGTTAGAATGCAGACTGGGAATTGTCAAAGATGAGTGGAGAGCAGATTTTTTAAAGATTTTATTTATTTGAAGAGAGAGAGAGTGAGAGAGAGTGGGGTGTGTGGGCACAAGTGCGGGAGGGGCAGAGGGGAGGGGGAAACAGACTCCCCTGCCAAGCAGGGAGCCTGGCTTGGGACCCTATTCCAGGACCCTGGGATCATGACCTGAGCTGAAGGCAGATGCTTAACCGACTGAGCCACCCAGGGGCCCCGGGGGGGCAGATTCTTAATGGGTGCCAGGTTTCCTTTGGGGATGATGAAAATATTTTTGGAGTCTTCTAAACCTCTAAGAGAACTCTTATAAATGTAATATAATAGGCTGAATATTTGTGTCCACCCCCCACCAAATTCATATGTTGAAATGCTAATCCTTGTGATTGTATTTAGAGGCAGGCCTTTAGGAGGTAATTAGGTCATGAGCTTGGAGTCCTCATGAACGGCATCTGAGCCCTTAAAAGAAGAAGCTAGAGGACTCTCTAGCCCTCTTTTGACTATGTGAAGACACAGAGAAGCGGGAACATATAGAGACATATAGAAACATAGCAAATATGAACAGGGGACTCACCAGAACCAGACCAGGCTGGCTGGCACCCTGATCCTGGACTTCCAGCCTCCAAAACTGTGTGAAATAAATTTATGTTGTTTATAAGCCACCTAGCCTACAGTACTTCATTAGTGCAGCCCAAGCTAGGACATTTAGTAAGTCAAATCTATACAAAATAAAAAAAATTTAAAAATCAAATAAATCTATAGATATGATACATCAAGGTGTTGACTCTGGACCAGCATGTGGGATCTGAACGCTAAGTATTTGATGACATTAAGGAATTACAATTAATCTTTAAAGAATTTTAACAATACCATGCTTATGATTTTTAAAGTGTCTGCCTTTTAAAGATATGTGCTGAGATACACATGAAATGATATGAGGTTCTAGATTTGCTTCAAAATAATATGGGGATGGAGGAAGTGGATGGGAGCACAGATCAAGCAAGCTTAGAAGGGTTAGCTGAAGCTGGGCAACAGATATGGGGTTCATTATACTCTCCTGTCTACTTTTATTATATGTTTGAAATTTTCCATAATAAAAAAAAAAAGGAGAGAAGCAGAAAGAGGAGAGTGGAAAGAAAAAGGGAGAAGAAATAATTATTCTGCTGCTGATGTCATAATACTGTAGCGTTTTATAGATTATGGCTCATTTAGGGGCACCAGGGTGGCTCAGTCGGTTAAGCATCTGCTTTCAGCTCGGGGCATGATCTCAGGGTCCTGGGATGGAGCCCCAAATTGGGCTCCCAGCTCATCAGGGAGTCTGTTTGTCCCTCTACCCCTCCCCCAACCCATGCACACACAGACGCAATTCCTCTCTTTCCAAAAAATAAATAAATAATTAAATAAATCTTTAAAAAGAAGAATCTGTGGATTACAGCACATTTACATGCAGTCATTCAGAGATGATAGATGAGCTCCCAGCTTCTTGGTAAACCTCTTCCCTCCCAACCACAAGCCTGACTGCCTTGGGACCGAGGCCAGACTGACACATAGAAAACAATAAATGTTCATCAGAAGCGAGTATGAAAGCTCTCGTTCCCAGTCCTGCCCACACTTGCCCAGAGGCTCTGCAGCGATCAGTTCCTCTCAAGCTTGGCCTGAGAGCAAAGACAGACTATAACATAGGGAACCCTCACAACAGCACCTCTTTTGCTCTTGGTCTCTTTCCAGCCTCTCCAAGCCACACAGGCACTAATCTTTCACCTTGGTTTTCTCTGGGATTTACCTGATTTATAAAATGTTAATTGTACACTTGAAACAAGTAGAAAGTGGGATACAGAAGGGTTAAGTAAATTGCCTGAGGTCACACAGCTTGGAAGGGATGGAGATGGGATTCAAACCTCAGGTCTGGCTTTGGAGACTGAAGATCATCCCAGGAGCGCAATGTAGCAATGTTCAGAAATTGTGGCCATTTGGAAAGGCTGCCTCTGACATATCTGGGTGTGTGTGTTTGTTTTTTCAGCTCCAAGGAACAACATGTTACATGAACACATGTCCTTCCTTGCTGTGCCAGCCCCCTCTGGCAGCTGGGTTCCTGAGTCTCCCTTGCTGACTTCAGCTCCACCCTCTAACCCCACCCCCTCCGGTAAACGTCAATGCGTGCCTGCCTCTGTGTATTGCCTTATTTGGTTCTCAAGCCCACAAAGAGGTCTGGAAAAGGATCCAGGCCCGAGTAAAGGAATTGCTTCTGCAGCTAGGGGATGAGAAATCTTTATTTCACGGATCCTGACTGGTACTGTGGAGATCATACATGTAGGGGAATGAGTTTGCTCAAAAGAAACTATAAGAAGCAACTGAAGAGGGCCAACAGAGGTATCAAGATGTCACAAGTTCTAGTTTGTGCTTAATTCTGTGCTTGGAAAGAGATTTATTTTTCAGCTCCCCGCTGTCTTTCTTTTTTCCCTTCTTTTCTGAGTTGCTAGGGCCTACACCCACCAATCTCTAGTTTATAGCCAAGGAAACTCACAAGTCTAGAAAGTGCAAAAAATTTTAGGTAGCTGGTACTATAACTGCTGTCATAATTTAGCAATGCTTGCCTGTAGCACTTAAACAGCCTTGTAAACTGGGCTTAAAGAGTGTCTATCTCCTCTTTCCCCTACTCATTTTTTTTTTTTTTTAAGATTTACTTTTTGGGGCACCTGGGTGTCTCAGTGGGTGAAGCCTCTGCCTTCAGCTCGGGTCATGATCTCAGGGTCCTGGGATCGAGCCCCACATCGAGCCCCACATCAGGCTCTCTACTCAGCAGGGAGCCTGCTTCCCTCTCTCTCTCTCTGCCTGTCTGCCTACTTCTGATCTCTCTTTCTCTCCATCAAATAAATAAATAAAAAATCACTTACTCAAGGTCCCAGAGCTCAGAATTACCAGTGCCAGGGTTGACCCCTGAGTCAGGATACCAGCCACAGGCCCACTCTGCTTCTGAGCCCTCTGATTCCTTACTCCACCTAACCCATCACAGATGATTCCCTTCCTCCAGCATCTCTATCTCCTCCCTCTCAGTTTTTTTTTTTTAATAATTTTTTTAAAGGTTTTATTTATTTCTTTGACAGAGACAGATCACAAGTAGGCAGAGAGAGGAGGAAGCAGGCTCCCTGCCAAGCAGAGAGCCTGATGTGGGACTCGACCCCAGCACCCTGAGATCAGGGCCTGAGCTAAAGGCAGAGGTTTTAACCCACTGAGCCACCCAGGCACCCCTCCTCCCTCTCAGTTTTATAAGTTCCCAACTATCTGGCTCCTCCTTCTCAGTGCCCACTAATGCAGGGAGCCCTCATGGTTTCCTCTCCGCCTCTGTGGGGTGCTCCAATCAGATGGGGGCCACCAAATGTGGGATGTCCAAACTGGGAGGGGGCTGGCAGCAGCGGCTTATGCAATGAAAGAATTCACCCAAGGCAGAACAAAAGAGATAGAAGTTCATTGACTACTCCGCAAGGGAACAGCAGGCAGGATGGCAAAGGAGAGACTGTCTATGACAAGCTGCTTGTGGTGGGGTAGAGTAACAGGGCAGATTGAGAGAGTATGGGGACAAATGGAATTTTCCCTTTTTTGGTAATTTTAGGAGCTGTGCCTGGTTGTAATTGATCCTTTAGGGCCTATGGGAGATTTGAGGTGGGTCACCAAATGAGTCTATTTGCATTCAGATGGGGGGGGGCAGGTACTGTGGGCTCTTTTGCCTTATTCAGGTTTTCAGTGCTCAAATTTGTTGGCTGAAAGTGGCGTCTACTGTCTCCTTCTGGCTCCCTGTATATCTCTCTCCAGGAGGGAGCTTGTCGAGTTTCGGGACCTAAGTTCATTGCTTTATCTTTGTTGGGGTGCTTATTCCCTTCATGCTTAAAACATACATCCAAGGGCACCTGGCTGACCCAGCTGATGGAACATGTGACTCTAGATCTCGGGGTCTTGGGTGTGAGCCCTACATTGACCATAGAGTTTACTTAAAATAAAATAAAATTTAAAAAAAACCCATATATCCAAATATTACACATGCCCTTATGTCCCCAGCATTCTTCAGACCCCAATTCACTCTTTCCATTCTATGCCCCAGAGTTGAGTCTCACTGCTTCTAGGATACTCCCCCCCACCCCCCACTTTTTTAAGATGTTATTTATTTGAGAGAGAGAGTGCGGGGAGGGGCACAAGGAGAGAGAGAAGCAGATTCCCTGGGGCTCCATCCCAGGACCCTGAGATCATGACCTGAACCACCCAGGCACTCCAACTTCCAGGCTACTCTTGACTGACAGGGAACCTAATGGCCTTCATGCCTGGCTCTACCTACCTTCTAGTCATCTTGTCTTTCCTTTTCAGAAACAAGCTGCATACCTCTGTATTTGGTCCCCTTTGTCTGGAATGCCCTAGCTAGGGTTTTCCAAACTTTTGATCCCAACAGTAAAAAATATGTGTGACAACACAACCCAGTACCCACAAGTACACAACCCAAGAGTGGGCACATCTCCACAGTGGTTGACAATACTAGGGTCATGTTCAATTTAGAATACAGGTGTCAAGTCACACCAGTTAGAATTCCAATCCAGTTTGTGTCCACACCCAGGGGAGTTATTAAAAATATTTAACCGTAGTTGAGCCTAGACCCCAGCTGATCAAAACAGTCAGGAGTGGGTGGCAAGAGAAGAGACTAGGGTTCAAGATGGGTTAGGTCCTGGGATAGGGAATGGGGTTCTCAGAGTAGCAGCTTTTTACCAACAAACAGAGGTATTTGGATTTTTTTTTTTTTTTAAGAGAGAGAGAGAGAGCATGCAAACGAAGAGAGAGTGGGGTGGGAGGAGCAGGGGGAGAGGGAGAGAGAGAGAATTTTTTTTTAAGATTTTTATTTATTTATTTGGCAGAGAGAGATCACAAGTAGGCAGAGAGGCAGACGGGGGTAGGGGGGGAAGGAGGCTCCCTGCTGTGCAGAGAGCTGGACACGGGACTCCATCCCAGGACCCTGAGATCACGACCTGAGCCGAAGGTAGAAGCTTTACCCACTGAGCCACCCGGGCAAGAGAGAATCTTTTTTTTTTTTTTTTAAGATTTTATTTATTTATCCAACAGACAGAGATCACAAGTAGGCAGAGAGGCAGGCAGAGAGAGAGAGGGAAGCAGGCTCCCTGATGAGCAGAGAGCCCGATATGGGGCTCAATCCCAGGACCCTGGAACCATGACCCGAGCCGAAGGCAGAGGCTTTAACCCACTGAGCCACCCAGACGCCCCGAGAGAGAATTTTAATCAGGCCCCATGCTCAGTATGGAACCCAACTCAGGGGCTCGATCCCACAACCCTGAGATCATGACCTGAGCCAAAATCAAGTCTCAGACATTTAACCAACTGAGCCACCCAGGCGCTCCAGTATTTGAATATTTTAACAACTATTACCTCTGTTCCAGAGACTTCCAACTGAAAATCAGTTCTGCCTACCCCTTAACTTCATGTCTAAACCTGCTTTCAGATTCCTGGCTTTTCTGCTTCTCACTACTTTATGCCTCATCCTTGCTTGGAAAACAGCCCAGGAGGTCACGCCTAATTAATTCTAATTTCTGAGAGAAAAGCAATCTGCTCAGACAGAAGTCAATGAAGGGGCTTTAATGGAAAAGGAATGTATTCCAGGCCTGTTGGGCCACAGTGTTCAGATTCTGTGACACACCGGCAGGTGCTGGGAAGCACGATGTAATATACTGGAAGACACTTGGTAATGACCCTGCTGCCAATGAGGGAGTTAATGGCCGGGAGAAAAAATGCTTCTCAGTAGACTCTGACCACGTTGCTAGGAAGCAGGCACCCAGGAAGAGCATATTGTGACAAGTCTTCGAAGTACCTTAACAACCGAGACCTTTAAGTCTAGAAGCAAACTCATATCAGAATTTTTGATTGTCGGCTAAGACTGAGACCTTCAGCAACTTTTCAGTCTCGAACTCTTTTGAGTCCTGCTATCATATCTCTTGTTTTACAAATTAGGAAAAGAAGAATGACTGACCTGAATTAAAAAAGGCATGTCAGGGATGCCTGGGTGGCTCAGTTGGTTAAGCAGCTGCCTTCGGCTCAGGTCATGATCCCAGTGTCCTGGGATTGAGTCCCACATCGGGCTCCTAGCTTGGCAGGAAGCCTGCTTCTCCCTCTGCCTCTGCCTGCCGCTCTGCCTGTGCTCGCTCGCACTGTCTCTCTCTCTGACAAATAAATAAATAAAATCTTAAAAAAAAAAAAGGCATGTGAGAATTAAAACAACTCTTTGTTTTGAAAATGGGCAACTAAAGGGAGAGCTTAAAGATTTAAGCTCTGTTCTAATGCAAACTATGTTTAGGGTAACTATGTAACCTCAGTTGATCAGAGAAAGCTCCATTTTACTAAGAAAACCAGCTGATCAGCGTAGAAGTAATGTTAACAATATCAAACCAGTGGGGTCTGGGTGGCTCAGTCAGTTGGGCGTCTGCCTTCGGGTCAGGTCATGATCCCAGGGTCCTGGGATCGAGACCCTCATTGGGTTCCCTGCTAAGTAGGGAGTCTGCTTCTCCCACTCTCTCTGCCCCTCCCCCTGCTCATGTGCATGTGCCCTCTCTCTCTCTCAAATAAGAAAGAAGGAAAGAAAGAACAAACAAACGAACCAGTGGTGCCTGGGTGGCTCCATCAGTTAAGTGCCTGCCTTCCGCTCAGGTCATGATACCAGAGTCCTGGACCCAGCCCCCTGTTGTGCTCCCTGGGATCCCTGCTTCTCTGGCTCCTCTGAGAGTCTGCTCTTCTCTCTTCACCACCTGCTCCCTCCAACTCATTCTCTCTCAAATAAATAAAATCTTGAAAAAAAAGAAATATAAAATCAGCATTTTGCAAGCTCTAATAAAGTTAATGCAAGCAAGGATTGTCAACTAGTATTAAAACTAAGAACACCGACCATACTAAATGTTAGCAAGGATTTGGAGGCATTGGAATTCTCATGCAATGGTGGGAGGGGATAAGGAATGTAAAATGTACAAACACTTTGGAAAACAGTTTGGCAATTTTTTAAAAAGTTAAACAAATATCCATCATATGACTCAGCCATTCCATGCCTAGGTATTTAACCCATGAGAAATAGAAGCGTTACGTCCCCACAAAGACTTATACATGAATGTTTGCAGAGGATTTCTTTGTAAAAGCCCCAAAAAACTCTTTGAAGAGATTAAGGGTATGACTCATAGATCCCCTTAGCCGTCTCAATAAAAGAAAAAAGTAGGATTATCTAGAAAAGATAAGTGGAAAGATCTCTTGTCTACTGGAATGAATCCCCACACCATTCACAGGAGACCCACAAGGCTCTGGAGAAGTTTATACTCAGTGGAGGAGCTTGGACTGAAAGGGATGAAGAAGATAAAATGAAAGGCTGCCGGATCCCCAAAATTCTACAGACAGGAAGGAGACTGATAAAACTATTCAGCTTTGAACACTTAATCCTTTCATGAAAAGGGGAAGACAACTCAGGATGAAGACTTAAACCCAGAAAACAGAGGTAAGGATCACAGAGGATTATTCCCAAGGCCTTGAAACCTAATGGGAGTTTACCTGACTGAATTTTGAAATTTCTCAGGACAAGTGATTCCTTTTTTTCCTTCTAAAATAGGAATGTTTATAACTGCTGTCCTGTGCCAGTCCCACCATTGTGTTTTGGGAGCAGAAAACTTTGCAGTTTTACAGGTCCACAGATGGAGAGGAATTTTACCCCAGGATGGTCTATATCCAGAGTCTCACCCATACCTAATTTAAGTGATTTCAATGATGAGATTTTAGACTTTGAGTTCATGCTCTCATGGGTTGCGATTTTGGAGATCTTGGAAGGGGGTAAATATATTTGGCATATGAGATGGACATAAATCTTTGGGGATCACAGAGCAGATCATGGTAGGCAGAATAATGGTCTCCCAAAGATATCTGCTTCCTAATCCCTAGAACCTATGAATATGTATAGTACATGGCAAAATGGAATTAAGTTAAGAGATGGAATTAAGTTTACCAATCAGATGACCTTAACACAAGGAAATTATCCTGGATTATCTGGGTGGGCCATATATAATCAAAAAGTTCCTTAAAAGTGGAAGAGAGGGGCACCTGGGTGGCTCAGTCAGTTAAACGTCGGCCTTCTGGGGTCCTGAGCAGCTGGGCTCTCTGCTTAGCCGGAAGCCTGATTCTCCCTCCCTCTCTGCTGCCGCTCCTCCTGCTTGTGCTCTCTCCCACTCTCACTCTCTCTGTCAAATAAATAAATAAAATCTTAAAAAAAAAAAAATGGGGACGCCTGGGTGGCTCAGTTGGTTAAGCGGCTGCCTTCGGCTCAGGTCATGATCCTGGTGTCCTGGGATCAAGTCCCACATCAGGTTCCTTGCTGGACAGGGAGCCTGCTTCTCCCTCTGCCTCTGCCTGCCACTCTGTCTGCCTGTGTTCACTCTCTCTTTCTAACAAATAAATAAATAAAATCTTTAAAAAATATATAAATGGTTTGTAGAGAACTGAATGTATAAATAGTGTCAATTAATACCATATTGGTTCATTTTTAGTCTCAGATTGGAGGTCAGTAGATGTAATCATATTGTGGGAGAATCAGAGTGTCATTCCCTGAGACTGGCAAATTTTAGCATCAGTAATGGGTCTTGATATCAGGGATCTTCCAATGATGTGGTATGAATACACAGCACTACTTAAACTGTAGCTTAGCCAAAATGTTTAAATTGAATCTCTCACACCTTTAGATATAAATTTCTTTTTTAAAAAGATTTTATTTATTTGACAGAGAGAGAGAGCACAAGAAGGCAGAGAGGCAGGCAGAGAGAGAGGAGGAAGCAGGCTCCCTGCTGAGCAGAGAGACGGATGCAGGGCTCGATCCCAGGACCCTGAGATCATGACCTGAGCCAAAGACAGAGGCTTAACCCACTGAGCCACCCAGGAACCCCTCTTTTCTTTTTTTTAAGGTAAGCTCTATGGCCACAGTAGGGCTTAAATTCAATGACCCTGAGATCAAGAGTCACATGCTCTACCAACTGAGCCAACCAGGTGCCCCTAGACACAACTTTTAATTTACAGTAAATTCAAGGTGCAAGATAAACAGTGGCACAGGAAAGTAAACAGAGAAATCAGAAAGTAGAATGTTCTGCAGGACACTTGGCCTGTTCTCTCTGAAAGTCAATGTTGGGATGAAAGGAGAAGAAACTGCTAAGGGTTTTGAACACTACTGCACCCATACTGGTTTCCACGAATTTGCTGAGGGGTGCCTGAGTGTCCCAGTTGGTCAAGCATCTGCCTTCAGCTCAGGTCATAATCCCAGGGTCCTAAGATCAAGCCCTACATCAGGGCTCCCTGCTCAGCGGGGAGTCTGCTTCTTTCTCTGCCTCTGCTCTCCCCCCACTACTCGTGCTCTCATTCTCTCTCTCTTTCAAAAAAAAAAAAGTTTGCTGAGGACATTTTGGCAAAGTTTGAATATAATTTGGATATTAGATAAAATGAAAGTTTACAAGAATGAAGAGGAAGAGATTGGTGACTGAAGAAAAGGTTACAGAATAATATGAAGGAGATAGTTTTTTTTTTTATTTTATTTTTTATAAACATATATTTCCCCCCCCCAGGGGTACAAGTGAAGGAGATAGTTTTATTGAATTAAAAACTGTGAGTATAGAAGAAGATACCGATTGAAATTCACTAAAATATTAACAGTGGTAATCTCTGATAATGGGATGATGCTATTCTCTTGTTTTTGCCTACTTGGATTTTCTACCCTTCTACCCTGCACATGCAGAATTTTATACTGACAAAACATTGTTTTTAAAGGAGTATTAGACTTATATGAGACAACAGGTAATACAGATAAAGAATTAGGGCTACATTAAATGCACCTATGGCTACTTCTCTGCGTCTACCACTATGATAATAACTAACATGTCCTGAGTGTTCGCAAGGTACTCCATATACTTCTAATTGCTTTGCTTGTATTCATTGAGGGGTTTTCAAAGTTTTTGGATGGTGACTCACAAAAACATTTTACAGAGCAATCAATGTAGCACACTCCTACATATATACTTTCAGACTATATACTATGGAAACAAAAGCTTTCAGTAAACAATTAACGGGATGCCTGGGTGGCTCAGTTGGTTGGGTGTTTTCCTTCAGCTCAGGTCAGGATCCCAGGGTCCTGGGATCGAGTCCCACGTTGGGCTCCCTGCTCAGTGGGGAGCCTGCTTCTCCCTCTCCTTTTGCCTGCTGCTCACCCAGCTTGTGCTCTCTCTCACGTGCTCTCTGTCAAATAAATAAAATCTTAAAAAAAGTGAAACAAATAAAACATTTATAAATGGTCTTAAAAAACAAACAAACCAATTACCTACCCTGTGTGTAATGAATGCGTTCTGGTATCTTAAAATGTATTCTGATTTTACTTCATTAAAAAAATGTTAGTTCACTTATGAAATTGATTTTGTGATCCACTAATGGGTCTTGACTCACAGTTTGAAAAACACTTTTAAGTCATTTACTACACGTAGACATGCATAAATTCCCATGTGGAAGGAACTGTTTTTGTACCTATTTTTCAGAAGAGGAAATTCTGACTCAGAGAGGCTGAGTAACTTGCCTAAGCACACACAGCCAAGGATGAAGTGGGAGAACCAGAGTTTTAACCCAGGGAGTCAGCCCCAAAGCCTGTCCTTTGAAACACTGTCTCCCATGCCTCTCATCCCACCAGACACATGGTGAGAATGAGTATCTGCTAATACATGTCCATGATTCTCCAAACAAGTGATTCATTTAGCATTTGAACAGTGTGCTCTGTTAAGGGTATTGGCATATTCGAGATGATGCAGAGTAAGGGAGCCTCTTTTCTGACTTTTGAATTTCAAGATGAATAAGAGTTCCATGTGAAGAGCATAGACTTCAAAGTCAGATAATTCTGGGTTTGGACACTGGCTCCACAGCAGGGACAGAACCAGATTTGGTGGGGATTGATGTTTATACGATACTGAAAGCTCCCTTTAAGGAGAAGAATAAAGCTTATGGATACAGAATTAGATGCAGGGTCTGGAAAGAGGCCCATGGAGGAGAGGATATCTTCAGTTTCCTTAGTTTCATTACCTTCTGGTTCATTTGCCTCTGATGGCCCCTGACTGGCCCTTTCTTTTGTGTTCAGATCTCTGAAAGAGGGATAAAGATGCTTGCTTCTTAGGGATGCCAGGGGATCCGTCGAAGGGCCTAGCACAGTGTTTATTAAATATGCAATAAGTGTGATTGTTCACAATAATACGATAGTGACAGGGTGCCTGAGTGGCTCAATTGGTTAAGCGTTTGCCTTCTGCTCAGGTCATGTTCCCAGGGTGCTGGGATGGAGCTCTGCCTCGGGCTCCCTGCTCTGCGGAAGCCAGTTTCTCCCTCTCCTACTCCACCTGCTTGTGTTCCCTCTCTCGCTGTCAAAAAAATGAATAAAATCTTAAAAATACATATATAATAATGATGATGATGAGAAAAACAGAATACTTCAACTATAAGCCTGTTCCTAACCAGGGTTTTGAAATTAAAAACATGATGTAGAGAAAATTAGTTTGTCAGTTCGTTTAAGCCTCAGCTCTGCAATTTAGCTCTCCCTGGAGTCCAATTATTCTGTTTTCTTCAAAGAGAAGTCTAAGTAAGAATAAGAAAACAGAGCATCTAAAAACAAAGGCAGATAGAATATCATGGGAGAAAGTCATCTGCAGGGGCCCCCAAAGGCCAGATTTCCACTGTGGGGATGTCAACAAGAAGAAAAGATATTTAACCATTTTAAGTCTTTCTCCATCAGTGAAAGAGAGGCAGCTTTCAGGGTGCATCTTGCTGTCAAGAGAGAAGGCAACTGGATAGACCCCCACTATGGCCTGTGTCAGGTTTTAGCCCCCTGTAAGCAGACACTTGGTGTGTATTGTTCGGCTGTGTCCTGAAGGATTATCACAAAGCAAGAGGCTTCTAGAGTTGGCTTCCTGCCCCACGGAGAACCAGCAGAATTTGAAGGAAAGCATGTCACATTGCCTTCAACTTGCATCTTCCATTCTCCTTCCAGGGACTGAGATTCTAAAAGCAAACAAACAAACAAAACAAAACAAAACACAGAGTGTGGGTTTTTTTTTTTTAAGATGTTATCTATTTATTTGAGAGAGAGATCACAAGTTGGCAGAGAGGCAGGCAGAGAGAGAGGGGGAAGCAGGGGTTCTGCTGGGCAGAGAGCTTGATTTGGGGCTTGATCCCAGGACCCAGAGATCATGACCTGAGCCGAAGGAAGAGGCTTAACCCACTGAGCCACCCAGGTGCCCCAAAAAGAGCTGTGTTAATACAGAGTTACATGAAAATATAATGGAACTCTTTCTCAAACGTGTGGCATCTCTTGGTTATCTGTGGGTTTTTTGTTTGGGGTGATCCTGCTGTTTCATTTAGGTAATACATGGTAAATGGGGATATGTGGGAAGAGAAAGGTCAAGAGATGGTAGGAGGTAATTAGATTAATTAGATAATTAAGGGAAGGTATGTGGGTGATTATTAACCTTCTTGCTAGCTACATTTAGGCACAAGTACACGTTTTAGTTTCCTTAATATTTACAAATGACTCATACCCTCTGAAATTCAACAGTCACAAAATCTTCACATTTTCCTCTGGAAATTGCTCTGTGTAATGCTGAAGATGAAACGTCCCTTCTTTTTCTACTCTCTGGCAAAATGCTTTTTTTCTTCTGCTGTATCTGTTTATTGGTTAGAGACACCAGGCAGTTCTGGATTTATCTATTATCTCCAAACCAGTATTTCTCTGGAGTCTCAATATCCACAGTACTGTGTCAGGAGGCTCCTTTAGAATATCAACTGATGGCATTGGTCCCCAGGATTTTCTTTTCTCCATGGCCTTTTTGCCCATTTGGTGAACCAAATCTTTGTTGTCTCGATTTAGGGCAGGGTGGACCTATCTGAAAGAAGAGTCTTTTCTTGCGGCTCTGGAGTCAGGACCATGTGGGTAACGGAAAAGACTCATGAAAAGAGAGCCGTCGAGGTTTGGAAGAGTCTTCTTGACCTCTAGGTGAGATCAGGGTCCCCTGACTGAGGAGATGGTGAGTGGAGAACTCAGAAGCTTGTATATTCCAGTCTTCGTGCTGTGTTCCCCACAACTGGACCAGGACTTCTGGGGTGAGGGGTAGGGACAGCGGTGAGGGGAATGACCCGGTAACAGTTTTGGTGGCTTCAGTGGTTGTTGTGAGGTGAAATTTCATACAAAGATGCTGTGTGGCCTCCATCGGGCCACTCTCGGGGGCGGTTGCTTTAATTGTTTCTAATGATCACTTTGGACAAAGTCTGGAAGAACAGAGGAAAAGCAATTTCATTGTGTGAGGAGGGTGTTCCGATCCTTTTAAACTAGTATTCATGAGGACTGTGAGCTCTTGGTACATTTCAGCTGGATAGTACCCAGGGTGATTTGCAGGAGTAGAAAGGGCCCCACCCCTGTATCTCGACACCACAGCAGTCCCTGGATATTAGATACAACTCTGGGGAAAAGCTGGGGGTATAGAATGACCCTAACATATCTTACTGTAATCTGTGATCATTGCTACTCAGGCAAAACACAGGAAATCGTGCAGACAGGTCTCGGGGGAAAGGGGAGGGTGCCTTGAGCTGAGACCTGAGGAGTGAGTTAGAGATAACGAGGTGTCTGGGATGGTAGAAAGCAAATTTAGTCCCTGGGCTGGCCAGGGACTATTGACCTGGTGAGCCACCTAGAACCGTTTGTGAAATGTTGTCAAAAGGGAAAGAGCAACAGAACAAGGAGAAGGGACTGGTCGGTGGTGGTGAACCCTGCAGAGAGGTCAGGCAATGTGAAGACCACTGGATTTAAAGAATACAGAAGACGGTGGTGTTGACTTTGTCGGGGCTAGTCTCCACAGACCAGGAAGGGGGTGGGGAAGGTGGTGCACAGGGAATAAAATTGCAGGAGGCTGAGACGTGGGAGGTGTAGAACTAAAGATGGTAAACAGAGACAGCTCTTTCTTGAAATTTGGTTGCAAAAGGAACAGTAAAGGGCAGTAGGTGGGAGCCAGATACGGGGTCAAATCAAGAGGCTCTTAGGGCGGGGAGCCTTCGAGTATGCATAAACAGAGATAGGAAGCAGCAAGAAGAGTGGGTAGGAGAGCAAGGATAGAGGAGGGGGACACTCGGTAGCAAAGGACCCCTGAGGAACTAGAAGTGACCCAAACCAAAGACCCAATAGGAAATTGGTCTAAGTAGGAGAAGAAAAGGCTGAGGGTTCAGGTATCTGTAAATTTGGTGGCAGAAGGTAAGATAGCTGCCTAAGGGTCTCTGTGTAGTGGGAATTGATAGGATCTGCTCACTGGGATGGGTTGCAGGGTGGGAAGGTTGGTAAAATCAAAGATTTAAAGAAGGTGGAAAAGACGTGGAACAGCTGGTAGAGTGGGTACGAATTCTAGATGCATACAAAACCCCTTCTATTTCAGTACTTTGATTGCTATTTTGAGGTCTCATTCCTCTAGGTGGCAGATGCTTCATCTGAGTCAATTCAAGAAGGGCTGACAGAGAGAAGTCGGATTAAATGGGTCTGGAGCTTAGCGAAAGCATATGGGCTGAAAACATCAATTTGGGGTTCCTCAGAACAGGGTTTGCCCAAGAGTCATTGACATGGATCAGGGAGAGAAAAGAGGAAAAAGAGCCAAACCTGGAAAAACTTCAACATCTGAAGGCTCAGTAGAAGGAAGAAGAATCAGCAGAGGAAATTGTAGAGGTAGGAAGCAAAGAGGAAGAATGTCATATCATAGAACTAAGAGAAGTGAATATTTTAAGTGGAATAAGAGGTCAGCTAGGATTAGGATTATAAAATATCTGTGGGTGTCATGTCTTCTTACTTTGGATTGGCGCACACAAAAAAAGTGAGAAGATATATAGTTATCATAAGGCCACTCTTTATCGAATTTCCAGTGCCTGATTATATTATCCAACCAAGCAATCAATCATATTCACCAGAACACACTGTGTGCCAAAATGTGCTAAGGACAGTGTTTCCTCGTATGCTCATTGGGGGTCCTCAACCATTCTCATGGTCACACATTAAAAAAACAATATTTGGGGCACCTGGGTGGCTCAGTGGGTTGGGCCTCTGCCTTCGGCTCGGGTCGTGATCGAGGGGTCCTGGGATCGAGCCCCTCATCGGGCTCTCTGCTCAGTGGGAAGCCTGCTTCCTCCTCTCTCTCTCTGCCTGCCTCTCTGCCTGCTTGTGATCTCTGTCAAATAAATAAATAAAATATATTAAAAAAAAAACAATATTTGGAGCACCTGAGTGGCTTTTGGTTAAGTGGCTTTTGGCTACTTGGTTAAGCATCTGTCTTTGGCTTCAGCTTGGGTCATGGTCTCCAGGTCCTGGGATCGTTCCCCTCGCCCCCTAGGTCAGGCTCTGGGCTCACAGGGGAGTCAGCTTCTCCTTCTCCCTCTTCCCCCTCCCTGGTCTCTTCTTCTCTCTCAAATAAATAAATATTTAAAACATGTTTTTGTTTATTTAGAGAGGGCAGCAGGAGGGGCAGAGGGAGAGCGGGAGAGAATCCCAAGCAGACTCCACGCTGAACACAGAGCCTGACACAGGGCTCAATTCCATGACCCCAAGATCACAACCTGAGCTGAAACCAGGAGTCAGATGCTTAACTGACTGAGCCACCTAGGCACCCCTAAATAAATAAAAACCTTAACAAGAAAAACAATAGTATTTATACATCTCCTGTGGTGAATGGGTGATGAAGCTCCCAAGCCTGCCTGGGTCCATTTGGCTACACTGAGGGCTGGAAGGGGGCTATTATTATCATCCACTGCTTCTGATCAAGGTTTTTCTTATTCTTATAGAGAGTATGATGGTAGAGGAGCTTTATTGTTGTGAGGGCAGAGCTGGGAACCACCCAAAGTAAGAGCTGTCAGTGGTCATTAGGGGGGTTAGTCAGAGCTTTGGAGAATGAGGGAGGTTTCAAAAGCTAGGTGCTTAAAAAAAAAAAAAAGCCACATTAGATTGTTCAGCTTTCAGTAATGAGGAAGGGGTAGCGAGAGATAGTGGGGAAGAGAGAGGGAGAGAGAGAAATAAGTTTATTCTAAAAATTAGGAACAGGAAAAATCTTATTTATTTATTTTTAAGATTTTATTTATTTGAGAGATAGAGACAGCATGCAGGAGCAGGGGCAGACAGAGAAGCAGATTCTGTGTGGAGCAGATAGCCTACTGCAGGGCTTGATCCCAGGACGCTGGGATCATGACCTGAGTGGAAGGCAAACGCTTAATGGACTGAGCCACCCAGGTGCCTCCGGAAAGTCTTATTCTAAAAATTAGGAAGATTAAGCTTTGAGGGTCTTGAAGCCTCTGAGTTTCAACTTTAGGAGTTAGAAACTTGTGAGTTTCTGTTTGGCCCAAGTTGGTCCGTAGGCTTTAATGTCTGCTTTGAACGTGCTTCCTGCACAAAAGGGAGTACCCTGAGAGACTTCTGTTCCTACAATACAGTGCAGCTGCAAATAGGACTTCAGGGATGAAATCAGATTGTCAGTGGAATAACAGAATTCACTATTGCAAAGAACCCCTTTTAGATGAATTCATTTTGGCATATTGGCCATTGGAACAGGGTTATTAGAATATTTTAAGGGTTATTAGAATAACCCTTAAAAATGAGGCAGTTTTATTTGTCCTAATATGAAACGATTTCCAAGATGTTTTCTTTCAATGAAAAAGTACAAGGTACAAAACAGTGTGTTCAGAATGCTATTTTCAAAAAAAGGGCATATAGGGATAGGTTTGCATACACAAAAACTATAGAAAGATACACAAGAAATGGACAACAGAGGTGACCCATGGGGAGGAGAGCTTGGTGACCAGGGATGAAGGTGGGGGATTTTCATTGTGCACTCCTTCATATTTTGTACCAAGTGTAAGGATTATTTATTTAATGAATAAAAATATATAAATACATAAAGATGCCTTTGGTGAATTATTTTGCAAAGGTTCATTTGTAATGCAAATAGCCACTCCCTCATTTGCTTTGGAAATGTTGACATTTGTGTCCTGGATTTTCTTAAAGCATGAAACACCAGAGTCTATAAACCACACCCCAAGTGTTCTAAATTTGAGGTCAGCTGACAAAACCAGCCATGCAAGTGTGACTTTCCAAAAGGCCAGATATTGTCAAGAGGGGCAGAATGAGTAGCAAGGGAGCTTAACGCACGGCCAGCATGTGAGAATGTCAGAGGGTGGGTGGAGAGAGTTGGTACAATATCCTTTCTTCTTCTTTTTTTTTTTAAGATTTATTTATTTATTTGACAGACAGAGATCACAAGTAGGCAGACAGGCAGGCAGAGAGAGAGGAGGAAGCAGGCTCCCTGCTGAGCAGACAGCCTAATGCACCCCTATCCTTTCTTTATAAATGAGGAAACTAAGGCCTGAATAGGAAGAAACTTGCCTGAATAAAAGATCATGCCCTTTATGTAAATAAGGGAGAAAAATGACTCTCTATCCTTATGTGCATAAAGAACTCTGGAAGGAGGGGCACCTGGCTGGCTAAATACAAGGACCATGTGACTCTTGATGTCACGGTTGCCCCACGTTGGGTGTAGAGATTACTAAAAATAAATAAATACATAAATGAACAAACTTCAAAAGAAAAAAAAACTCTTGGGGCGAGAGTGTGGCTCAGCTGTTGAGTATCTGACTCTTGATTTCAGCTCAGGTCTTGATCTCAGGGTGGTGAATTTGAGTCCCATGTTAGGCTCCACATTACAAAACTTTATAAGCAAGTAGGGGTGCCTGGGTGACTCAGTCAGTTAGGCATCTGTCTTTGGCTCAGGTCATGATCCCGGGGTCCTGGGATTGAGCTCCTCATAGGGCTCCCTGCTGAGTTGAAAGTCTGCTTTTCCCTCTCCCTTTTCCCCTCCTCCTGCTTGTGCTCTTTCTTTCTCTCTCTGTCAAATAAATAAATAAAGTCTTTCTTTTTTAAAGATTTCATTTATTTATTTGACAGACAGAGATCACAAGTAGGCAGAGAAGTAGGCAGAGAGAGAGGAGGAAGCAGGCTCCCCGCTGAGCAGAGAGCCCGGATCTCTGGGATCATGACCTGAGCCGAAGGCAGAGGCTTTTAACCCACTGAGCCACCCAGACACCCCAATAAATAAAGTCTTTTAAAAAAATAAAACTTTATGAGGAGAGATGGGCCATGACACCGACATGACTTAAAATTCGGTTTTCAAGGAAGACGTCATGAAGCTATGCCCTCAGAGATAAATGAAGAATCCAGTGTTGAAGCCACAGGCCAAATCCTGCTGTTTCAAATGCCAATGACTGTGACTGTCTGAATATTTTATCGCATTGAGATTTGTCAGAGATTGATCGTATGGGCCAGCATCTGGGTTAGATCTCATTTTTGGTAATAGGCAGATTTGTCAGAATTATGCAATGACAGCCCATTGCTAGTCTGTGGATTCAGTCATATGGAGAGGCACCAGAGAGCGGGAGAAAGATCAGGGGACAAGGAAGTCAGGAAACCTGGCTCTAGCTGAACTTTGCAATTTAATGTATCCATACATTGGGCAACTTAATTCTTGTCTGTAGGCTGTTTCACATCGGTAAAATGGAGGAGTAGTTGAAGTGATCTCTAGGTTCTCTTTTAGGCTGGTTGTTGGATTCTAAAACAGTTGTTAGCAATTTAGAACTAAAGGGGAATTTTATGAGCTCATATTTCAAAGCCAGGAGGTGGAAACAGGCTGTTGGGTCTCCTCTTGCCCCTTTGATTAGAAGCTACATAAGAACTAGCATATGATCTTGGCCCCTCTCTCCTATAACCACACACACACACACACACACACACACACACACACACACACCCTGGTGGTAACCATGTACTACTGTGTTCCTCAGAGCACTAGTTTAGGGAAATGTTAACTAGTGCTCTGTGAAACATTTCAAATACATCTATGGAATCTTGAATAATAAATATTCCTGATGGAGAGTCACTATGCTATTAAAGGTTCTGAGAAGGCCTGCCATAAAGAAACTCACATAATTATATTTAACCCAGCATGTTTCAAACTTATAGATATAGAATGTTTTGCTGTGTCCTATTAGGGAACAAATGGGATTCACATGCTTCCATTTTTAGGGAATGTATGACATCAGCTGTCAGTTGGCAGTTAGGGCAGTTCTGGGGCCTCTACTAATATGGGAAGATTTAGTACATTCCTAAGGGAGACTGTCAGTCTTGCTCTCGAAGCTCTCCACCCCACCAATTAAAAGAAAACCTTTCAACAGTAGAAACCTCAGGATCTCCCTTGTTTTACAGGAAGGTTCCCATCTAAGCACAATGAGGTCAGTGACATCTTATCCCTTTCACTGCTGGTTTTGATTTATTTTTGCTTTGGGGATTGCTTCTCGGTCTTTTGGCTAAGAGCAAGTGTATTTTTTTCCTTTGGGGAACTTGTTTTCATCCCTCTCTTTGTTCGGCAATTATTGTTCTCTTTCTTTCCTTCCTCCATAAAGTTTGTATAATTTCTTCCCTCCTAATATTTTCACTACCAAATGGGGAGGTGGGAACAGTTTATGTGTCATTTGGTTACTGAACCTGCCATGCTTCGCATCCTTCATTTGTTTTTGAGATTTTCCACCCTCGCCTCCCAAAGAAACATTGACTCATCACGACACACATGACACACAGGCGTGCACAATCATCTGGAAAAAAATGAATTCAAAATCTATGTTTCTGAAGACTTCTCAATTATTTGGTCTCATCATTAAGCAGTTTGAAGAAAATAGAAATCTCTAAGCAGGCAAAGTCATACGATCAAAGCTATTATTGTACTAGGCATTGGCATACTTGTAAGTCTGCACCCAAGAAACAAAATGGAAAACTATGTTTGCATTTAATACTTTCCTTACTTTGAGGTTTTCATGTTTGAGGCCTAAGCATTGGGATAAAAAAGATCAGACAGCTGTGGCAGGCCCAGTCAATTACATGAATGCTTCCTGAAGGACTGCAGCTACAAATAAATTCTTTTTCTCCTGGCCATGTATGGTTATTGACAGTTACCACAGAGTATATGCTGTGTGAGCTCAGGACTGTCCCTTCTGCTCTCCTAGGACCATGGGAAAGAAATGGGGATGAGAAGGCAGCTGGATGGGGCTAGAGGAGGTACCCACTCACTCTCCCAATATTTCAATATTACAGTTGATATTTAAAAGGGAGATGCTATGAAAATGAGTGGGAGGGGAACACTAATGAGAAAACAAAACCATTGTAAGAGAGAGATCACTTAGGGGGATGGTTAATTTCCTGGGTTATCTTGGCTAGGCTGTGGTGTTCAAATTGGTCAAATGCAGTTTGAATGTTTAAATGTTGCTGTGAAAGTATATCTTAGATACAAGTAACGTTTATAATCATCTAATTTAAAATTAAGCAGATTACCTTCTATAAGGTATGTGGGTCTCATCCAGTCCATTGAAGGCCTTATAGGCAAAGTCTGCGATGTTCAAAGGCAGAAACAATTCTGCCTCGAAATGAGAACATAGAAATCATGCCTGAGTTTCCAACCTGCTGGGCTACCGTGTAGATTTCAGACTCAATGCTGCAACATCTACTCTTGCCTGAGTTCCTGCCTGTCAGCCTGCCCTATTGATTTAGGACTTGCCAGTGCCCACAATCATGTGAGCCAGTTCCTTAAAACAAATCTCTCTCGTTCTATCCTACTTCTTCTGTTACTCTCGAGAATGTTGACTGACACAGAGAGCTCCAGGAAGGATGACTCTAGAGAAAAAACTGGAGCTGATAGGCTGAGAGTCTGAACATAATCCGAGAAAAGTTTTCCAGTTTTGATAGAGAGCTTGCAGATAAATCAGTGATGGATATTATATTTTATTATTATTATTTTTTTATTTTTTGAGAGAGAGAGAATGAGCACAAGGCAGGAGGGGTAAGGGGCAGAGGGAGAGAGAGGATCTTAAGCAGGCTCCACACCCAGAGTGGAGCCCAAGGCAGGGCTTGATCTTATGATCCTGAGAATCATGACCTGAGCCAAAATCAAGAGTCAGACGCTTAAGCGATTGAGCCACCCAGGCAGCCCAGTGCGAGATATTTTAAAATAAAACTGTGTAAGGGGGGAAAAAACCCTCCCCAAACTGAAACAATTGTTAACCTCAGGGAAAACTAAAAAGTGGTGCAAAAAGGCAGAGTAGGGGCGCTAGGAAAGCTCAGTGGGTTAAGCCTCTGCCTTTGGCTCAGGTCATGATCCTGGGATGGTTCATGGTCCTGGGATCGAGCCCCAAATTGGGCTCTCTGATCAGCAGAGAGACTGCTCCCTGCAAACCACCCCCACCCACCTGCCTCTCTGCCTACTTGTGATCTCTCTCTGTCAAATAAATAAATTTTAAAAAATCCTAAAAAAAAGCAGAGTAATTATTCTGCCTTGTTAGGGTCAGTTGCAAACACCGAATATTGATTTAAGGAGAACAGTAGTGGTGGAAGTTGTGTTGAGTTCAATCGTCACCTTCACTGAGGAAATTAAAAATATCTAAGCCTGAAAATTTCAGAAACAGCAATGCTACTTAGAAGCAAGGAGGTAAATAGCAGAAGAACAACTATATGTCGAAAACAGCTGCTTTTTTCTTTTTAAGATTTATTTATTTGAGAGAGAGAGAGGGAGGGAGTGACGGGAGGGTAGAGGGAGAGAGAGAGAATCTCAAGCAGACTCTGTACAGAGCTCAGAGCCTGACGTGCGATTATGACCTGAGCCTAAATCAAGAGCTGGGTGATCAACCGACTGAGCCACCCAGGTGCCTGAAAGCAGCTGCCTCTGCTGATTTAATCTGATAGGAGTAGATGGGGCAAGGAGCTGCTGTTTATCATTGTAAGTCTTGTAGACTTCTTTTTTTTTCCCCCCCCAAGTCTACATGTGCCTTACTTTGATAAAAATAAATTAAAAGTTATATGGGAAATTTTGAAAGTAGAGAAAAGTCAAAAGGAGCAAATAATAATCGTTCATCATTCTTCCATTCAGAGAAAGCAACAATGTACATTTTAGAGGAACAGGATTATTAAACAAATTTAAAACGAAATTGTCAGAGCTTGAGGTTTTCAAAATATCATAATAAAGATGTAAGGGAACAAATAAGAACAGTATAGTGTGTGCAATATCACAGGTATAATTACATACAGTATAATCATACACTGTATGATCCCCATTTGTTTATATGTGTATCAGAAAGTACTATAGAGGGACTTGGTAGTGACAAGGGCAGGCAAACAAGGTGCCTTGTGTGCACGATATAGGAGATGCTCACCCTCAGGGTCATGCAATGCATTTGCTTCAGCTGAACTTGAGAGCCTCCTTCAGTGTTGAGCCTAGGTGCCTCACTTGCTTTACCCAGGTCTGGCCCTGGTAGGGACCTAGGGCCACTGGATCATAGGCACTTTCCCCTTCTTATTTTTCTCTTGGATATATGTTCAAGTTCCTTCCTATCCTAGATGTGGCATATGGACCACCAGCATTAGCATCACCTGGGAGCTTGTTTGAAATGCAGAATCTCAGGGGCACCTGGGTGGCTCAGTCGGTTAAGCGACTGCCTTCAGCTCAGGAAATGATCCTGGAATCCCGGGATCAAGTCCCACCTCGGGCTCCCTGCTTGGTGGTGATTCTGCTTCTCCCTCTGACCTCTCCCCTCTCATGCTCTCTCTCTCTCTCAAATAAGTAAATAAATAAATCTTGAAAAAAGAAAAAAGAAATGCAGAATCTCAGCTCTGCCTAGACCTTCTAAATCAGAATTTGTATTTTATTCGAATCCTAGGGGATTTGTGTGCATGTTAAAGTTGGAGGAACACCAGGCTAGCAGGGACCAAGAACAGTTTCTATCTTCTTATGGAAGGAATATTCAGAGACCACTGATGTCATTGCCCTCACTGGGTGAGACACATGCTGTCAGCATGTAAGATACCCCTTCTTTGGAGGATTGTGGTCTTTGACAGGAGGATGAGCTTAGGCCAGTGAAGCAATCGCAGGTCAGCCTGATGGACAAGAAACAGGTAATTTCCTTGGAACAAAGAAAAATTTGGGGGCAACTTCTACTTTTTTCTTAAAGATATATTTATTTACTTATTTTGGACACTGAGAGAGAGAGAGAGAGAGTGGGCTTGCTCTCACTCAGGTTGGGGGAGGGGCAAAGGGGAAAGGAGAGAGAGAAAATCTCAAGCAGACTCCCTGCTTTATGGAGCCTGAGGCAGGGCTCATCTCCTGATCCTCAGATCCTGACCTGAGATCCTGACATGAACTGAAATCAAGAGTTGCTCAACCAACTGAGCCACCCAGGCACCCCTGCGGCAATGTTTAAAGAGAAGGAAAAGGTTAGTGGGTCTGAAACTGGGGGAAAGAGCAACATGACAAAAGAGTTAATATTTGCAGCACCTGGCTGGCTCAGTTGGCAGAGCATGCAAATCTGTCTTTTTCTTATTTGAGAGAGAGAGAGCATGAGAGGAGAGAAGGTCAGAGGAAGAAGGAGACTCCCTCTGGATCCAGGAACCTGATGCAGGACTCCATCCTGGGACGCCAGGATCATGACCTGAGCTGAAGGCAGTCACTTAACCAACTGAGCCATTCAGGCATCCAGGATGCAACTTTTGATCTTGGTGTTGTAAGTTTGAAGCCCCGCTTTGAGCATAGAACTTGGGTAAAAAAAAAAAAAAAAAAAAAAAGTGTGGGGCACCTGGGTGGCTCAGTTGGTTAGGTGTCTGCCTTCTGCTTGGGTCATGATCTCAGGGTCCTGGGATGGAGCCCTGTGTCTAGGTCCCTGCTCAGTGGGGAGTCTGCTTCTCCCTCTCCCGCTCTCCCTGCTTGTGCTCTCATTCTCTTTCTCCCTCTCTCTCAAATAAATAAATGAATAAATAATCTTAGGAAAAAAAGTACTAATATTCTGACCAAATAACTCAAGTCCCATGGGGATGAAGGATAACTTAGTATACTCTAAGGTTGTTGGTTTTCCAACAGTTTTTAAAAGATTATCTGTTATAAAATGGAGAATCTTGGGGGGGTGCCTTGTTGTCTCAGTTGGTGGGGTGTGCGACTCTAGATCTGGGGGTTGTAAGTTCGAGGCCCCCCCCACTTTAGGTGTAGTGATTACTTAAAAATAAAATCTTAAAACAAAACAAACCAAACCCCAAAATGGAGGTCTCTTGCTGCAGCAACAGAAGTGGGTACACGAGGCACAGGGCTTGAAGGGGGACTCCACCGATGGCTCTAAAAAAATGGCAGACAAGCTGGCTATGGGGAAAATCCCCAGCTTCCATAAGGCCAAGCAGAAGAAAACAGAGACCAGAATACCCTGTCAACCCAAGAGACCACTGAGCAGGAGAAGTGGCATGAAATTTCCTAAGAACTTGGAGGATTCCCCAGCCCCGTCATCTTTGAGACACTCCAGTCACGACATGGACAAAGAGCCACCTGCAAGATGGACTCAAGTGAGTGACAAGCTGCACTGTGAACCTGGGCACTCTGTGCCAATGCTACTGGCCTGTGGATCTCTCAGGAGACCCCTAATTGGACTGCCAAATTCTCCAGTTTGCCCTGGGATAGTACAGCAAATTATTTGTATGATTAATGAAAAGAACACATACTTTGTGGCAAAAAAGGACACAAACACACAAAAAAGCCCCACCAAGCTGAGAATCTTGATTAGGTGAATTATATTATAGTTATAATTATATGAGGACAGAGATAATACAGAATAGAAAATACAAAGGGATTGACTCTGTTTCGTGTTACCATTAACCAGAAGTCAATTGATAAGGGTCCTAGATGGCTCAGTTGGAGGAGCATGTGATTTTTGATCTTGGGGTCTTGAGTTCAAGCCCCATGTTGGGTATAGAGATTACTAAAGAAAACAAACAAACAAACAAAAATCCTGCAATATGGCATTCTCCATTTAGATTAGAGAGTTAGATTAAAAGAGAACAGCAAAGTAATATATACTCCATGGCAAACATTGTTGGCGGGGTCACCCAATAACCATTTTCACTCCCTTTCTTTTTTGCTTGCCTCCATTACAGAATATTTAAAAAGCTGAGTATTTGCTCTCCCCAGAAGGGTGGCCATGTGTCACAGTTCTGGTTTGAGACCTCTATGAAGGTTTCTACAAGCTATATGGAGCAGCTACACTCTGACCAGAATGGATTCAGAGTGATCTTTCCAGGGTCTGGAGTAGGGTGAGGAGAGCAAGACACTTCCCTTGGAGTGTCTATATAAAGATGTCTACATACTACATAAGATTTATGAGGGTGGCAAAAGACTCAGTAAACAAAATAACATTTTAATGCAGTGTTTAAAAAATAAAAATTAATGCAAAAGATGCATGATGAACAAAAGATCAGCATTTATAATAATGACAGGATCCAACAACACCAGTAGCAGAGGGAAGCAAATGAAGCCCAGTCCCACGGGTGTAGGGTCAGATCACGCTCACTTCTTCCAACTCACAGTCTGAGGTGGGTATAAGTGACTGGTGCCCATTTAGGTTTTGTGCCTACTTCCTGGCCACAAGGGAGTCTACCAGAGAAGAGCAGCATATTCTGGCTGAGCTGTTTTGAGGAAAACCTTAGTGTTTATTAGAATTAGGGTACAGATAAATTAATATAGAACAATACAGAATAGAGGATGAGATGCTTCTTGTGAAATTGGGAAGTCTCCAAGGAAAAGATAAGGTTTCAGCTGGGGAAAGGGGAAAGCAGAAAGAACATTGGATTTGCAACCAGAAAATGGGACTCCCCTCTTTGCTGTTTGCTTTACTAGCTGTGACAATTCAGGCAAGTCACTTTGCTTCTCTGAGCGTTAGTTACGTTATGTGTAAAAACTCATCCTGCGTGACCTGCCAAAGACTTGTAGGGATGAACTAGATTAACTAAGTGAATGGGCTTTCTAAACTGAAAAGCACTATGCAAACATCTTGCACTGTTATTAAGTCATTAAGGACAGGTAGGACTTTAACAAAAGGCATTGGGGGAGAAGGGCCTTTGGGCAGAGAGAATGAAGGCTGAAGTGGTTTTTGTATGAGGTGAGACAAAAGGAAACTGAGCTTTGAAGTCTAGGAAGATGAAAGCAGTCAAGGAATGCCTATGTTTTTAAGACCATTAAAGAAACAAACCCCAGGACCCCAAGCTTGAAGGGTAAAACCAAGCTCTATAGTCTTACAGTTACTCAAGAGAGAGGCACCAAACTAGCACAAAACACCCTAATAAATGACTTGCACATTTTGCTCCTTACATGTCTTTTTGAAGGCAGGCAGTCACCATATATCTTACTCATCTTTGTTTACAGGAGTCTGACACATTCTGGTCAAGAGCACTGTGCTCCATTCTCAAGGAAAGAATGAGCGTCCAAAGGCTTGGGACCTCTTTACTCCAGGGTGGTACAGACTAAGGGGTTGCATAGCTTTTAAAAGCAGCTTCTTCTGTGCACACTGGGATGCCCTCCTGATGGCCTGATATTAGGAGAGCTCTCCAGATCCCAAGTAAGGTGTGTTAGTCCTTAAACTGAGGAAGAGTAAGATGGGACCAAGGGCTCCAGCCGTCTTATTGCTACAATAATAAAAAATCAGGGAGGACGACGATATAAGTGATAAAATTTCATAGAGCTGTAGATGAGTGAGAGCACACCAACTCACACAGAGGCACAAATGAGTGCATGGCAAACTGGTTAAATCTGGGTAAGGTCTGTAATCTAGTCAGTCGTATTGGTCTGGTTAGTTGTATTGTGTCAATGTCAATTTCCTGGATTTGCTAATGTAGTGTGGTTATGTAAGACGGTGAGGGAAGCTGGGTGGGTGATGGGTACAGGGGACTTCCTTGTATCAACTTTGCAGCTTTCTGTGAGTCTATAATTATTTCCAAATAAAGCAAACACAAAGAAACCAGAAAACAATGGGCACCTTCCCTGAGCCCAGCCTAGCCGCACCAAGACCGCTCCACATGGCCCGCTTCTGCCCTCCTCATGGCCTCTCCTGTTCAGGTAAGGCGGGGAGAGTGGGTGCGGCCCGGCCGCGCACGCGCAGGCCTAAAATCCCCGCCGCGTCGCTGGGCAGTCACGCTTGCGCAGTCTTGGCCCCTGGCTGCCGCGCCAGCCCCTCTACGCGGCGGGGGACTCGGCTGCCTTGGCCCCTTCGCGCTGCCGTCTTTTCCGGCAGTTGGTGCGCTTCCTGTTGTACTTACCCGCACCCGCCCCTCCGACCCTACCTCAGAGACCCTAACGCGTCCCCACCTCTCCTCTAGTCCGCCGGCTGCTGCCACTGGGGCTCCGCCTGTCCGCCGGTCGAGAGAGGTCGCTGGCCGGGCGGGCGTCTGCGGCTGTCCGCCGCCCCCAGCTCTTCCACCCACGGGGCTCTGGTGAGTGTCTTGCTGCCGCTGTCTTCAGTCCATCCCAGGCTCTCCCCCTCATCTCCGCCCGACTCTTTTTGGGGTTCTCCCTTCCCGCCGGCTTCCTCTTACCAGCCCTGTCCTGACGGTCCCGCGGCCGCTCTCCTCAGCCTACTGACAGCCTCCCCTCTTCTCCCGGTTTGCAGAGGCTCCCCTGTTGGTCCTTGCCACATTTCTCCCAGTCTCAGGCTCCCCACCCCATTCTTTCTTTTTGTGCTGTTGGGGCGGGGAGCCAGGCTCTCTTCTCTTTCCCATGTTGCCAGCTTTGTCTTCTCGCCGCGTCCGCTCAAGTCCCCTCTGGGATCTCAGTCATTACCAATTTCCACCTCTTTCTTTTTTTCTGGGGTCTGAGAACCTGAGAGCTGTTGTGTGAGGCAGAGATGTGCAAAGCTCGTTTTGGGGTGTGGTTCCTTTGAGTCTGCCCCCTTCCCCATGGTTAGTCTTAGGGTACTGGGCTTCAAATAATCTTAAAATTACAGGAAAATCGAGTGACGATTTTTTTTTTTTTTTCAAGAAGAGAGTGGAAAAGGAAAGTCGATAAGGACTTAGAGGAAAGTCTGTCAGAAGTGTGTAGAAGCAGCTAGTGTGGAGAGATCACATCTCCCAGTTTGCATTTTGAATTGACTAAAAGGCACAAAGAGAAACTTGTTTTTGAAATGTACAGAGGAAGGTTGAAGTGAGGTAAACCTTGTGCTTCCTCTCCCTTTCAATTCACCTTGGCTCTAAATTAGACTTAGCCAGGCAGTAGATGTCATTTCCCTGAACATAAAACAAACACCACGATTACAGGCTCCACTCTTAACAGGACCAGAGCTCTGTTCTCCAACTTTGTATGGAAAACAACTTCACCTCCCAGCTCTATCCCCACGATACATACATATATTCTTAGCTCCTAGTAATCCTTAGCTCTCAGTAAATCTTTCATAAGGTGCTTACTAAGTGCATAGCATTGTGCATGAGATGGAGAAGGATATTAAAAGTAGTCTAAGACAGGTGCTTGTTTTCCTGTGGCTTACAGTTCAGGAGGAGAAATTAAGATACGTGATTCTTAAGGACTCGTATCTGTGTTCACTTGCCCAAATGGAAGATACTGGATTGTCAGTCACAAAGAAATAAAGAATTGGTGAGGGAAGGGGTATTCATAGAGATAACAGTACCGTTGTAAAGTCAGTCAACCAAGGATAACCATCTAGGTTGAATAAAAAATTGTTTTCATTTGATCTACTTTTTTGTTTTAAGATTTTATTTATTTATTTGACAGATAGAGATCACAAGTAGGCAGAGAGGCAGGCAGAGAGAGAGAGGAGGAAGCGGCTCTCTGATGAGCAGAGAGCCCAACAAGGGGCTCTATTTAAGGACCCTGGAATCATGACCCGAGCCGAAGGCAGAGGCTTTAACCTACTGAGCCACCCAGGCGCCCCATCATTTGATCTACTTTTTTTTTTTTTAAGATTTTATTTATTTATTTGACAGAGAGATCACAAGTAGACAGAGAGGCAGGCAGAGAGAGAGAGGGAAGCAAGCTCCCTGCTGAGCAGAGCCCGATGCGGAACTCGATCCCAGGACCCTGAGATCATGACCCGAGCAGAAGGCAGCGGCTTAACCCACTGAGCCACCCAGGCGCCCCTTGATCTACTTTTATATAAGTTTGCAGTACCTACCCCTAATTTTTGAAGACCACATTCTTTTCTTAAATTTTTAAAACTTTTAAGAATTTCTTACCTACCTATTCCCTAATTCTGCAGAGATGGAGAATGAAACAAACAGGGAAGGGACCTCTGATGGCCTGTGGGTCAGGGCATGAAGGCTTGAATTCTCAAAAGTGTGAGGGAAAGCCCTCTTATAAAAAGTACTTGGTTGACCCAGTAAAGCTATAAATTACTATAGGGCAATAGTAATTGTATCTTTTGATGAAAGGTTATTAGAATAGGATAATCCTTTTATGAGTGGAGGAGGGGAAGGAGGAGAAGGTTTTGAAGAAAGGTCAAAGGGAAGGATAGTGTAACCTTTGCCATTACATTAGAGACTGTATGTGAAGGTTGAAAATCATTCTGCTAGGAAATCTGTTCATCTGTTATATGAGCATCTTTGAGTACACTTAATCTCCTGTTGATCTTTTTAAAAGCTTAGAAAGCCATGCCAGTGAGTTAAATGAGTAAAAAGTTTCTCCACCTCATATTTATGTACTTAACCAACCTAAATGTAATTTTGTTCTTTAGTTTTGTTGACAACTAAAAAATCATTAACTTGCTCAACTTACTGTTATTAACCACCTATGATATGAAAGGCACTGGTTGTCTTAGGCTTAAATACTTTAGTTGTATTTTTATGTTGAATAATGTCAGTTGTTAAAATGTAACCACATAATATGTATATATAAAAAGGTCTCTAGAAATGTTCAGACAAGGGAGGAGTACAGAGCACTCCCTTGCTTCAGACTTGTTTTTAAATCTGGTTTGAAAATTTCACCAGACTTAGAGTGCATGTGGTTTTCATTGTGGGTGGAGGGGGTACAGGCTGACAAATAAGGAACCACACCCAAGCATCATAAAACAGAGGTCTTTAAACAATTCTGATAGCCTAAAAATATTTGGGTTTGTTTTGGTATTGGCAGAAACTTCCCCATAAAAAATAACATTGTAACAAATAATATAGTAAGGTAGAGCTGAGTTCACTTTCTTGAATTTGTTATTACTGATAATTTTGGCATTTCATGAATGAAAATACTTGAAGTAGAGCCTTTATTTTGAATCTCTTTGCTCTGAAAGGATTATTTTACATGATTTTCCCCTGAGTATCTTTTAATAAAATTGCTTAATGTTGTTTGTCTTAGTAATAATAAGTGTTTGCACATTCCTTAATAGCCTTAATCTATGAGACAATTTAAAAAGCTGCTAAATATTAATGTGAGAACCTTAAGGAAACTTTCATAAAGTGTACTATCTTTGAAAATGGCTCTTGGCCCCTTCTGATTTTTTCTCAGCTTTGTATTGGGACAAAAGGACAGACTTAGAGGCTGGTCATGTTGGAGGAAGGCATGATAAGGGTAAAATATTGAGCATTATTGCCAATTCTGGAGCAAGTCCAGATTGGTGAATGGTCTGGCCAAGTGTGACAATATGGGCTGGCAAAAATATCTGGGCGAAAATGAGATTTAAATTCGGGAAAAAAAATGTTCTATAAGCTATTTAGACATTGTTGATATCAGTTTCTCATATGTAAAACGAGGAAGTTAGGGTTTTTGTTTTTAAGATACCTTCCATCACTAAAATTATGATTCAGGGGGCACCTGGGTGGCTCCGTGGGTTGAGCCTCTGCCTTCAGCTTGGGTCGTGATCTCAGGGTCCTGGGATCGAGTTCCACATTGGGCTCTTTGCTCTGCAGGGAGCCTGCTTCTCCCTCTCTCTTACTGCCTGCCTTTCTGCCTTGTTGTGTTCTCTGTCAAATAAATAAATAAATAAATTTTAAAAAGATTTTATTTATTTATTTGACAGAGATCACAAGTTTGTAGGTTCGAGCCCCACATTGGGGGAAGAGATTACTTAAAAATAGTCTTTAAAAATTATTGGTAATTTAAAAGTAATAGTACATGCTCATTGAAGAAAATACATAAAATGTGGAAAAGCCCAAACAAGAGTAAGATGATCTATTGCATTCTTATTGCCGGAGTTATGCCATTAGTAATCTTTTGATACATATTTCAAATAATTCTGTGCACCTCTAGTAAACACATAAATAAAACTGAGATCATGGTATACTGTTTTGTAACCTGTTTCCACTTGGATTGGAAACATTTTCCCTGATGTTCAACATTTGAACATATTTTAATTGTTCATTATTTAACTATAGGACTTTTCATTCCTATTGTTGGATATTCAAGTTCAAAGTGCTACTTTGAACCCCCTGTGTATGAATCCTTATGGGTCTTTGATTTCTCCAATGTAGATTCTTGGATGACAAAGAATTAAACTGTGTCTGTATTATATATTCTTAATTTGCGCTTATGGTATTGTGATCTTGTTCTCTTCCTTTTAAAAATTACAGCATAAAGTGGCACCTGGGTAGCTCAGTCCTTAAGCGCCTGTTTTCGGCTCAGGTCATGATCCCAGGGTGCAGGGATTGAGCCCCGCATTAGGCTCCCTGCTTGGCAGGAAGCCTGCTTCTCCCTCTCCCACTCCCCCTGCTTGTGTTCCCTCTCTTGCTGTCTCTCTCTGTTGAATAAATAAATAAATAAATAAATGAATGAATAAATAAATAAAATTATAACATATGTTTTAAAGATATATTCATGTCACTTTTAGATACAAATAGATTTGCTTTTCACCGCTGCATATTATTTCTTTATATGCACCCACAGCATTTTCTTTATTTTCTTACTGAATTAGCTTCAGCTTACTATAACACAAATGATGGCATAATAAACATCCCCTGTAATGCACAAGTTTGTACATTTCTTAAGAGCCTGTGAGACAATTTCTTTAGGCCTTATACCTAAAGGTGGTATTTCTGGGTCATAGGACATTACTATATACTTATTTTCACCAAGTATTCTGTTTGTCTGGCTTTTGTTGTATATTATATGTTTGTCCTCCAGAAAACTTGTACCAATTTACTTTCCTACCAGTAAGTTAGGAGAGTGCATAATTGGTGGATTCTAACTCCAAAACTAATACCTCTTTCTTTGTTTCTAGCGGCCATGGCAATGACAGGCTCAACACCTTGCTCCTCCATGAGTAATCACACAAAGGAAAGGGTGACCATGACCAAAGTGACACTGGAGAATTTTTATAGCAACCTTATCGCTCAACATGAAGAACGAGAAATGAGGTAAAGAGCTGTGTTTGAGATAATTGTGTCATGGTTTTGGCATTTGTGTCTAGTATCATAAGACACATTCATAATATCATTGAAAGGAGGTAAGAATAGCAGCAGCCATGTAATAGCCTATCCCATTACAAAGGAAGCACGGTGTCATTGATTCCAAAGCCCTTGCTATTCACACACTTCTTTCTATTACCAGTCAATAGCACAGGGGTCCCTGGCCGGCTCAGTTGGTAGAGCATGCAACTCTTGATCTTGGGGTTGTGAGTGTGAGCCCTACATTGGGTGCAGAGGTTACTTAAAATTAATTCTTAGGGGGAAAAACCCCACAGAATTCCTCAGTAGTATAAAAAAATTAATTGGGCCACATCCTTGGATTCATTGTTAAGGCAGAATGATGTAATGGAAAGAGCAGCCCTTACGGAATCAGACCTGGGTTTAGAATCCTGCCTTTATCATTTAGTAGCTGTCGGTGTCTGGAATAAGTTTCTTAGTCTTTTTTTTTTTTTTTTAAAGACTTTTTATTTATTTATTTGACAGAGAGGGAGAGAGATCACAAGTAGGCAGAGAGGCAGGCAGAGAGAGAGGGAGGGGGAAGCAGGCTCCATGCTGAGCAGAGTGTCCAATGCGGGGCTGGATCCCAGAACCCTGAGATTATGACCTGAGCCGAAGGCAGAGGCTTAACCCACTGAGCCCCCCCAGGCGCCCCCCAGTTTCTTAGTCTTTTTGTGTATCAGTTTCCTATCTGGAAAATGGGAATAATACTTTCCTTGCAAGATTGGCTCTGGGGATTATACATAATGAATGTGAGTCACCACCATAGTGTTTCTCACAGAGTAATCACTTAATCACTTGGCACCTGTTGTTATTGATCCAGTGTACACTATTCATGTAGTAATTCGTAATTGAAATTTTATTCCCAATATTTTATTATGAAAATATTCAAAAGTGCAGAAAAATTGGATTAATATGCTGAATACCCTTATATACATCATCTAGATTGTGTAATTGTCATTCATTATTGTATTATGTATTCATCTATCCATCTCTCTATCCATTCATTAAAGCATCTTAATTTTTTGCTATGCTTCAAAGTATATTGGTGGGGCACCTGAGTGGCTCACTTGTTAAGCCTCTGCCTGCTTCTCCCTCTCCTGCTCCTCTTGCTTGTATTCCCTCTCTCCCATCTCTCTCTGTCAAATAAATAAATAAAATCTTAAAACACACACACACATACAAAATATGTTGGAGGTGTCAGTATGTTTTACTTCTGTATATGTCTGCGCTCACTCGCTCTATTTATATATATATCTGTATCTCTCTCTCTCTCTCTATATATATATCTGTATATATATATATATTTTTTTTTTAAGAGTGTGAATTTTGCATATGGTGAAATGCACAATCTTCCTCTGGTTGTGTTTTTTCCTTTTTTTTTTTTTGGTAAAGGTTTTATTTATTTATTTGAGAGAGAGCGAGAAAGAGCACAGAAGGAGAGGGAGAAGCAGACTGCTGCTGAGCAGGGAGCCTGATGCAGGGCTTGATCCTAGGACCCTGAGATCATGACCTGAGCAAAGGCAGAGGCTTAACAACTGAGCCACCTAGGCGCCCCCCCCTTTTTTTTAATTTATTTATTTGATAGAGAGAAATCACAGGTGGGCAGAGAGGCAGGCAGAGAGAGTGGGAGGAAAGCAGGCTCCCCGGTGAGCAGAGAGCCCAATGCGGGACTTGATCCCAGGAGCCTGGGATCATGACCTGAGCTGAAGGCAGAGGCTTTAACCCACTGAGCCACCCAGGCGCCCCATCCTTTTTTTTTTTTTTTTTTTTTTTTAAGTAATTTCTACACATAGTGTGGGGTTCCATCTGAAATGCACAATCTGAAGGGTACTAGTCAATGAGTTTTGACAAATGTATATACCTGTAGAACTTAAACTCCTATCAAGACTTAGACCATTACCATCATTCCAGAAAGTTCTTTGATTTCTGGAGACATTCCTCCAAACTCAGGCAACCACTGTTGGAATTTTGTTTCTATCATGGATTAGTCTTGCCTGTTCCATATAAATGAAGCATGTAAACAGATTCATATAGTAAGTACTCACTTGAGTAAGGCATCTTTCACTCAGCCTGATGTTTTCAAGGTTCATCCATGTTGCTATTGTATCAATACTTTGTTCTTTTATATTGCTGAGTACCATTCTGTTTTCTAACTATACCTCTGTTTTTACATTCTTCTGTTGATAAACATCTGGGCTTTTTTGAGTTTTGGGCTGTTTTGAATGAGCTTCTATGAACATTTGTGTACAGATCTTTTTGTGAGCATTTGATGTCAATTCTTGGGTAAATATTTAGGAGTGGAATTACTGGATCATAAGTGTACATAAGTGTATGTTTAGTTTTATAAGAAACTGCTAGACCTTTTTCCAGAATATCATGAGCCTTGTGTGATACTTTCAATTGCTTTACATTTTTGCTAACGAAATGTCTGTGTCCCCCCCACCCTTTTTTTAAGATTTTATTTATTTGAGAGAGAGAGTGAGAGAGCATGCATGAGAGAGAGAGAGCGCAGGCACGTGCTGAGGGGAAGAGAGGAGGGGAAGGGGAAAGAATCTTGAGAAGACTCTGTGCTGAGCTTGGAGCCCAACACAGGGCTCAGTCTCACAACTCTGAGGTCATGACCTGAGCCGAAGTCAAGAGTAGAAGGCTTAACCTACGAGTCATCCAGGTGCCCCTCCTGTTCATTACCTTTACAGTGTCTTCAGATGAGCAGAAATTTTAAATTCAGTTTTTATTTTATTTATTCATTTATTTATTTATTTTTAAAGATTTTATTTATTTGACAGAGAGAGAGAGAGATCACAAGTAGGCAGAGAGGCAGGCAGAGAGAGAGAGGGGAGGAAGCAGGCTCCCTGTGGAGCAGAGAGCCTGATGCGGGCCTCGATCCCAGGACCCTGAGATCATGACCTGATCCGAAGGCAGTGGCTTTAACCCACTGAGCCACCCAGGCGCCCCTAAATTCAGTTTTTAAATTAGAAATCTAATTTGGCAATTTTTTTTTTTATAGTAAAACTTTTCTGCCCCCAAGTCATAAAGATATTCTTCTGTATCTTCTTCGGGAAAGTTTATAATTTAGTTTTTACATTTAGTTCTATGATCCATCTTGAATTAATAAGTGTGTGAGATGGGGGTTGAGCTTTATTTATTTTTTTTTTTGTTATGAATATCTGGTTGTTTTAGCACCCTTTGTTGCAAAGATTTCCTTTCCCCATTAGGTTCTTTGGCACTTTTGTCAGAAATCAAATATCATGTAATGTGTGTGTATTTCTGGGTTTTCTTTTTTCTTTTTTTAAAGACTTTTTTAGGTAATCTCTACATCCATTGTGGGGCTTGAACCTACTACCCGTAGATCAAGAGTCACATGCTCTATTGACTGAACCAACTAGGTGCCCCGATTTCTGGGTTTTCTATTCTCTTTCACTGATCTTTTTGTCCCTATGCCAGTATCACACTTCATTACTATAGTATCGTGGTAAGTTTTGAAGTCATCTAGTTAGTGTAAGTCTTAAATTTAATTGTTTTGGGTTTTTTTCCCCCCAAGATTATTTTGGATATTCTAGGTTCTTTGTATTTTTATATAAATTTTAGAATCAGCTTGTCAATTTCTAGAGGAAAGCTTGATGGGATTATGATTATAATTGAATATATAGACCAGTTTGGGGGAGAACTGATATCTTAACAGTATTGAATCTTTGATGCATGGACATGCGATATTTTTCCATTCTCTTAAGTCTTTAATTTTTCTCATCAGTGTTTTGTAGTGTTTAGTGTAGGGGTCTTACATGTTATTTTTTTCTTCTGTTGCTAGTATTTTGGGGGTTTTTTGATGCTGCTTTAAGTGGACATTTAAAAATCTTTTTCCAATTATTTGCTTCTAGTATATGGAAATAGAACTGAATTTTGTATACTGACCTTAAATCCTATAACTTGCTAATTTATTTATTCTACTAACTTTTTTGGTAGATTCCTTTGGATACTCTGTGTAAACAATCACGTCATATTCAAATAGAGAGTTTTACTTCTTCTTTTCCAATCTATACACCTTTTCTTTCTTTTTCTTCCTTTCTTTCTTCCTTCCTTCCTTTCTTTCCTTCTTTCTTTCTTTCTTCCTTCCTCCCTCCCTTTCTTTCTTTCTTTCTTTCTTTCTAAGTAACGTATAATGTATTATTAACCCCAGGGGCACAGATCTGTGAATTGTCAGCCTTACACACTACACAGCACTCACCATAGCACATACCCTCCCCAGTGTCCATAGCCCAACACCCTGCCCCCGGCAACCCTCAGTTTGTTCTGTGAGATTAAGAGACACCTTTTCTTTCTTTTTCTTGCCTTATTGAATTGGCTAGGATATCAGGTACAATGTTGAATCTAAGTGGTTGAGACTAGAGAGCTTCGTTTTCTTTCTGATTGAAGGGTGAAAGCACTCAGTATTTCACTGTTTGTTGTGATGTTACCTGTAGGTTTTTCAAGGATGCCCTTTGTAGGTTGGGGAAGTTTTCTTATGTTCCTAGTTGGCTGATAGTTTTTAACTAGAGTGGATGTTGAATTTTGTCAAATAATTTTTCTGCATCCCCTTTTCTGCATCATTGTTTATTCTATCAATATGATGAATTACAGGGGTGCCTGGGTGGCACAGTCATTGGGTGTCTGCCTTCGGCTCAGGTCATGATCCCAGCATTGTGGGAACGAGCCCTGCATTGGGTTCCCTGCTCTGTGGGAAGCCTGCTTCTCCCTCTCCCGCTTCCCCTGCTTGTATTCCCTCTCTCACAGTCTCTCTTTCTCTGACAAATAAATAAATAAAACCTTTAAAAAAATGTGATGAATTACATGGACTGTGTTTTTGCATGTTAAACTAACCTTGCATTCCTGGGGTAAAACTGTCTTGATCATAATGTATTATTCTTTTTTATGTTGCTAGATTTGATATGCTAATATTTTGATAAGGGCTTTTACAGGCACATTCTTCAAGAGGATGTAACTCATGATTAGATTTTAAATATGCAGAGCTGTATGCAGAATAGCAAAATATTGTATAGCTAGCTGCTGCTTATTGAAATAGACAAGTGCCTGTAAGTGCCCTATGTTAGGATGATGGGGAATTCAAAAATAAATTTGCACAATATATCTGTAGGCATGCTAGTGGAGATAGATAGCTCTTTTTTTTTTTTTTTAATTTCTTTTCAACGTAACAGAATTCATTGTTTTTGCACCACACCCAGTGCTCCATGCAATGCGTGCCCTCCATAATACCCACCACCTGGCTCCCCTAACCTCCCACCCCCCTGCCCCTTCAAAACCCTCAGGTTTTTTTTCAGAGTCCATAGTCTTTCATGATTTGTCTCCCCCTCCAATTTCGCTCAACTTCCTTCTCCTCTCCATCTCCCCATGTCCTCCATGTTATTTGTTATGCTCTGCAAATAAGTGAAACCATATGATAATTGACTCTCTCTGCTTGACTTATTTCACTCAGTGTAATCTCTTCCAGTCCCATCCATGTTGATAGAAAAGTTGGGTATTCATCCTTTCTGATGGAGGCACAATACTCCATAGTGTATATGGACCACATCTTCCTTATCCATTCGTCCGTTGAAGGGCATCTTGGTTCTTTCCACAGTTTGGCGACCATGGCCATTGCTGCTATAAACATTGGGGTACAGGTGCCCCTTCTTTTCAATACTAGATAGCTCTTTTTAATACAACCACTCTATTGAAATCAGAGTTTCTGGTGTTGTAGTTACAAAACAAATACTCTGAGTTCTGATTAAGTTACTTGTTTTATTTATTTAAAGATTTATTTTTATTTTAGAGAGCACACACACATGAGCAGAGAGAGAGGGCCAGAGAGAGGGGGCAAGAATCATACTCTGTTTAGCATGGAGTCGGATGTAGAGCTTTATCTCAAGAACCTGATATAATGACCTGAATCGAGACCAAGGGCCAGGTGCTGAACCAACTGAGTCAACCAGGCACCCCAATTTATCTATTTATTTAAAAAAGCTTTTATTTATTTATTTGAGAGAGAAAGAACGAACATGCGTGCGAGCTGTAGGGAGGAGAGATAATCTGAAGCCAACTCTGCGCTGAGCGCAGAGCCTGATGTGGGCTCAGTCCCATGACTGTGAGATCATGACCTGAGCCGAAACCCAGAGTTGGATGCTCAACTAACTGAACCTTGTTTTATTTAATAATAGTTGGTTTTTAATCCTACTGGCTCTGCCTTATGGTTCATTATTAATATATTATCACATTATCTAGGAACAATATGACATATGGTTTTATTTATGTTATTAATAAGTGTTACATCATGGTGGCACCTGGGTGGCTCAGTCCTTAAGTGTCTGCCTTTGGCTCAGGTCATGATTCCAGGGTCTTGGGATCGAACCTGGCTTGGGCTCCCAGCTCAGCGGGAAGCCTCCTTCTGCCTCTCCCACTCCCCCTGCTTGTGTGCCCTCTCTCTGTGTCAAATAAATAAATAAAATCTGAAAAAAAAAAGAAAAAAAATTGTTAGATGGGGCACCTGGGTGGCTCAGCTGATTGTGTCTGACCCTTGATTTCAGCTCAGGTCTTGATCTTAGGGTTCTGAGTTCAAGCCCCGCATTGCCTACTTAAAAAAAAAAAAAAAAAAAGGAAAAAACCCAAGCCTGTAAGAAATGGATTTTCAGGCTTTTTCATGTTATGGGTGGAAATGTCATAGAACCTTGATAAACAAGCAGAGTCTAAATAATATGAGACAATCAATGATAAACATTTTATTATGAGTAAATCACTAATATGTGATGAGTGGTTTGAAATAAGTATTGGGCTAGTAAATTTTGAGATTAGGTTGTATAAATTTTCAATATATATGCTTTGTCTGGATGCCTTTAAAATCTCTAATATTTCTTCCACACATATACACCTTTTGCATTGTTCCATTTATAGTAGAACACTAGGTTATATTTGAAACAAAGTACTTAATGACAGGGGAGATGAAGCCAAAGCCTAGAGGTAGAAGAAAGAAGAAAAATCATTTAGGAATGGTTTCCTGTGTAGAAATAGAATATGAGAACATTCAGTGAGTTTAGAAACATTACAGCAAGTTCTACTGATCTATTTATAAACAATTAAACCCCCTAAGTCCGGTGTCTGTTTGATGGTCTCCTGGTAATGCTACTGGTAGACTATAAACTGAACCCACTCAGGAGTGCAAGTTCATCTTCTTTATTAAATCTTTGTTTTGCCTCTGATGGTAAGGTTATCTAGTTATAGCAATTCTTCTGTTCTCTCTCTTATGTGATCCTAGGTATCCAGTAAATATTGATGTTTGCCAAATTATTCATACAAAAAATAATTTATAGCAATCTGAAATCAAAACTGAGGAAGCTGACATTTTTTTCTTATAAAATATTCTGTGTTGTTTCTGTTCTTCATGAATACTATTTCGGTGGATTAATTAAAGCCACAAAAATCCAATTTAATAGGAAGTAATGGTATGCTTCCCTCCTTTCCAGCCCCCAAATCAAATAAAAACTTTCCTACATTTTACCCACTGAGAACCAGCACTGTCTGCTACTCCTTTTAGGTTTTTGTTTTTGTTTTTTTTAAAGATTTTATTTCTTTGAGAGACAGCATGAGAGGGGAGAAGGTCAGAGAGAGAAGCAGACTCCCTGTAGAGCTGGGAGCCCAATGTGGGACTCGATCCCTGGACTTCAGGATCATGACCTGAGCCGAAGGCAGTTTCTTAACAAACTGAGCCATCCAGGCACCCTCCTTTTAGGTATTTTTACCCAGGTTTTCTTGTGTCTGTGTTTGGTCTGATCTGATACTGAGTTGCAATATGTGATGATTATTAGTGAGCAAGTGTCAGTTTTATTTAAGTCCCAGAGATGAGTAAGTCTTGACCTTTGAATGTTATTCACTGACTAGATACATCAGTCAAACTAAAGTAATTTGTTGAGATTTTTTCTTTTTAAGAGAGCAGTGGGGAGGGGCAGAGGAAGAAGGACAAGCAGATTCAGCTCCAAGCGGGGAACTGACCCCAGCATGATCTCATGACCTTGAGATCAAAACCAAGAGTCAGACACTTAATCTACTGCACCACCCAGGAACCCCAGTTTGTTGAGTTTTTTAAAAAAATCTGTGTTAAATTCATTTTTAGGGTATTTCTTGAGAATTTTCTCAGTTTTGATCATGAAAATGACAGTGATTATTTCTGTACTATTTTTCCTCATTTTTAATTTTTCATCAACAGAAATGAGAAATATTGTCTGGTCAGCTCTTGTAGAATTCACTGGCCCTTTTCTCCTATCCCTGCAGCCTCTGAACCAAGCTGTGCTGTGAGGTGAATTTAATATTAGCAAAGGGGGCTAATTACACATAGTCATGAATGTGTCTGCACATTATTACACGCTGTGATCCCTCCCCCCCACCCGCCGTTTGGTGACATACATTTTATAAAGTTGCTGTGTACAAGACACTATTCTTCGTGGAGGAGGAGGATTCAGATATGAACTTTGCCTTCCAAAAATCTTACTGTCTTCTGTGAGAAGTGAGCTCACACGCAAATAAATAGAGCTCATGGAAAGTAATGGGGTGAGGTTGGGTGTGGCCTCTAAGTGTGAAAGTGGCCAGTCTCTCTCCCAGAATTCTTCTCTGGAATATTGGAGTTGTGTGGAAGAATGGCTTCGTCAAAAGATCTTTGATCAGAGACCAACCAGTGGAGGGGCCTGCTCTTCTTTTTCATTATGAACACTTCTAAACACACACAGAGAAAGACTAATAAAGTGAACTCCCATAGTCAGCCCTCAGATTCAGTAATTATCAAGATTTTGTTAAATTTGTTCCATTTTATTTTTTCTTGCTGTTGTGTTTTAAAGCAAATTTCAAACATCTGTCATTTCAATCCTATGTACTTAAGTGTACATCTCTAAAAATATGGCCATTTCCTTGTATAATTACAATGCCACCATGAATCTAACAAAGTTAACAGTAATTTCTTGGTGTCATCTCACAGAGGTTGTCACTTGTAAGCCTCATTTCAGGCTATCCTTGCCATTTTGGGTGTCTTTAAGGTCTTCATTGGCTTGGACCCAATAAATCATTACTGTGGATAATTCTGCATGATAGGCTTTTTCTGAATACTTTTTCTAATGGAAGAATCTGATTGTGTTCAAGGAGTTGATTCTGATAACTTTACTCTCAGGTAGGTTCAGAAAGCAATTTAATAATTTACACTTGCAGTCAGGCTACTTCTTAGTTTGAATTGAGATTTAAAATATAGTCAGAAGCAGCCATCTCTAGAACACACATTGTATGATAGCACATTGGACTTCTAGCTCATTTTTAGGGTATTTCTTGAGAATTTTCTCAGTTTTGATCATGAAAATTGTATGATAGCACATTGGACTTCTAGCTCAATCTGGTGTGATCATTCAAAAGAGTACAGTCAGAAAGTATGATGATGTTTGATATTCGAGGCATAAAAAGAGCTAACCATGGTTGAGTTATTGATGTTATCTTTGATTCTTTTTACTCTTCTCTACTTCAACTAATTAGCATATATTCCTGAAAATACCAACAGTAAGTACAGCCTTATCCCTCCAATACACTTGCAAACAAAGATGCATATCACAAAATATTCTGGAAACCCAGAGAAGTAGGCAGGCTGGAAGCCACATAAGTGCTCCCCCCATCCCCCCAACAGGGTCAGAGTAGATCTTTTCACTTCCTGAGAGCTTAGACACAACTTGATATATATCATCTGATACTATAGACTTGTAATATGATTTTTAACATGCTGTTAATTTTAACTAATTGCTGTTATTGCAATAATTATTTATTGACCCAAATAAAACCCATTATCTTCTTGTGGTCCTTTCTCTGTGTTTCCCTATCTCGTTTAGCGGCATCATTATCCTCCCACACAAGAAAGTCTAAGATTTTTCCTTTGACACCTCCTGCCAGTTAGTCATCTTTGTAGTCCCTCTGTTCACTGCATTCTAGGTTTCCAGCCCTTGTTCCAGATCTGGACTCCATATCTGAATCATTATGAGAGCTTTTAGTTCGCTTCAGTCTTTGTCAGTTACTTTCCCTGCCAGTCTATCAGCTCCTTACTGCTGGCTGTCATTTTAAAATAGAAACCTCTTCGCATCACTCCTTTACACACAAGCCCTTGGAGCTCTTAGTTATTTCCAGACTAAGCCAGGCCTTTCAGTGTGACATTTGAAGTGCTGCATGCCTCCCCGCATTAGACTACAAGGTATTGCTTCGTGTACTCCCTACTTTCTTTCCTTTTTTTTTTTTTAAGATTTATTTATTTATTTTAGAAAGAGAGGGAGAGAGACAGAGTGCACAGTGGGGAGAGGCAGAGGGAAAGGGAGAGCAAGTCTTAAGCAGACTGTGTGCCTAGTGCAGAGCCTGACTCGGGGTTGATCCCATGACCCTGAGATCACAACACCAGCCAAATATCCAGAGTCGGGCCCTAACCGACTGCAGCACTCAGGCGCCCTATATTCCTACTGTCATTCTTCCCTGTCCTGCCCACATCGCCTGTTACCTGAAATGCTGATAAGGGATAGAGACCCCAGCCAACGTGCCTTCACTTACTATGCTGAATAAAGGCAGGTTGTATAGAATTAGTTCTAAGGAAGTTTTTCTTGTTTCTTTTAGTTCTGTCAAATCAATATGAGACTGTAGATGAGAAATATTCTTGGATACAGTTTTTAAGGTTTAATACTCCGGGGATTTAGAGTCTTAAGTTTTTGTTTTTGTTTTTTTAATTTTTATGTATTGGACAGAGATCACAAGTAGGCAGAAAGGCGGCTGGGGCAGGGTAGTTGGGGTAAGCAGGATCCCCGCCGAGCAGAGAGCCTGATGAGGGGCTTGATCCCAGGACCCTGGAATCACAACCCAAGCCAAAGGCAGAGGCTTTAACCCACTGAGCCACCCAGGCACCCCAGAGTCTTTTAAGTTTTAATTGTGGTGACAGTCACCTGTTTTGATCATTCCTGCCTCTCCCCTTGAATCTCTAAATTCTGCCTTTACTGTTGTTTATTGCTCTTTGCTTATGGCAGGGAGGAGGAGGAAGATATAAAAATAAAGGAAGTGGAGTTCAGTCAGGGAGAGAGAGAGACACCCTGATAGAAGAGGTTATCAAACACCAGCTGTTTGTGGTTTGTTTAAAGGGGAAATACTTGAAAAAAGAGAGAGAACTTTTCATTTTGAAATAGGATTCTTTGTTGCATTAACATACGGTCTTTTTCAAAATTATGTTAGTAACTGTAATTTTTTTTTAAAGATTTATTTATTTTTGAGAGAGCACATGTGTGCACAAGTGGTGGGGATGGGGAGAGGGGCAGATGGAGGGGGAGAGAGAGAATCCTCAAGTAGACTCCACGCTGAGCGCAGAGCCCGACGTGGGGCTCCATCTCACAACCCTGAGATCATGACCTTGGCTGAAACCAAGAGGCAGTAACCCAACTGACTGCACCACCCAGGCACCCGGTAATTTGTTGTTTTAATGAGCATATGAGATTTACCTGTTTTTACCATTTAAAAAAATACTGTGTTTATATGGACTTTTCAGAAAGGTATTCAACTGTTATTTCAAATATCTTTATTTATTTTTAGACAAAAGAAGTTAGAGAAAGTGATGGAGGAAGAAGGCCTGAAAGATGAAGAGGTAATTCATATTGGGAAATTCTTCCTTGAACCCAGCATGGCAAATCTTTTTCAGCAAGTTGTTAGCCTTGGTACATAGGGTGCTTGGCTTAGAGGAATTTATGAGGGCTGATGTACTTCTGGATTTAGGTACTCATGCAAAGGGAGAAATTCATTACTAAGTACCAGGGAGAGGAAGATTTATCTAGGCACAATTGTAATAAGTTAACTAGATTCAGAATTCCAAGAAAAGAAAGAGATGAGATCACATTAAAATTAAAAACAACAACAACAACAACTTATAGCATACTTATGGAAATCACAGAAAAGTCTCGATAGGAGTGGAGCAAATTTCTGAAATCATTATCCAGGCAAAATATCTCTTCAGATGAGTCCTCCCAGTGTCTACTGACGTGGTAGGAGAAAATATAGTTAAGAAACTATGCAAGAAACTGAAAGTGGAAATGCCTTCAAAAATAGGAATGAATCATAGAATTCAGGAAAATGGTGAAAAATACTGAAAACTTGTGGGAAATATAGAGCATAAAATGAACTCCAATGTGTAAAAAAAGACTAAACCCAGAGGGAAATTAGAGAAAACCCTATGCCCTTTTATTTTATAGAAGTTTAAAGGAAAATATTGGTTGTTTATTCTTCCTTCTTTAGAAAAGTTAGGATAGTTGATTGCCAAACTAGGTTGGTCAGAGTCCTCAGAGGAGGCACTCCACATCTGTTCAGTATGGTTTGGTTATTGTGTCCAAAGGCTGGGGAGGAGAGATGTGACCTCTTAAGGGTTCAGAAGGTTCTGCTTAGTCCGCTTGGTCCTGCTTTCCCATTCGCAAATAAGACTGCTATGAAGTTGCAGTTTCAGCTCCTCCCCTTCCCACTTCTCTCCCCCTTTAAACATTAGAAGCGTTTGAGGAGGTCAGCGCATGCACGGAAGGAAACAGAGTTTCTTCGTTTGAAGAGAACAAGGCTTGGATTGGAAGATTTTGAGTCCTTAAAAGTAATAGGCAGAGGAGCATTCGGTGAGGTAAAAAACCACAGCTATGTATCAGATACAAAAACACCACACAACTCTGAAGCTGCTGACATACCGTGAGTTCTTGATTGTTGATAGATCTGCAATATGGAGTAGGTGGGTCAGGCATGCCAGCCCCACCTCGTAACTGCTCCGTCTGTCCTTTATGTCCCCCTCCACTGTCCCAGGTCTCTGATTGTTCTTCTGTTTTGCCAGAGATGGTGTTGATGCTCTAAGTATTGATCTAGAGGGAGAGTTGAAAGGTAGAAGAAATCAATACTTATTATCTACTGAGTGCTTCTCTCTTACAATCATGACAATAACTCATTTTATGGATGATGAAATTAAGACTCAGGGGGGGATATATAATGTTCCATTGTCACACAACCAGTGAGCATCAGTACCAGAAGTTGGGCCCAGGAGTTCCTGATTTTTATTTTTTCTTTTTAGTTTTTAATTTACTTGGTGCTCATCACAACAAGTGTGCTCCTTAATCACCATCACCTATCCCCCCACCCGCCTCTCCTACGGTAACCATCAGATTGTTCTCTGTAGTTCTCTGTTTCTTGGTTTGCCTCTTTCTCTTTTTTACCCCTTTGCCCATTTGCTTTGTTTCTTAAAGGAGTTCCTGAACTTAAAGCTCTCGCTTTTCCTAGGATCACACTGCCTCCCCAGGAGCAAACTAACAGCATATCTCCACCCTTTATTTCTTCCCCTCAGATTGCTATTGCTCTAATGATGGCCCTAGGAAACAGAATTTATAACAATGGGTTATACAGATAGTGGTAGAGAGTTGAAAGCATTTGCCACTTCATCCCACCTGGTCCTGTGGACGCATCCTGCTTAGTCACAAGGGCAGTCTGTTGGGGAGGGTTTGAATGAGCCTGTGCAAGGTCATCTTCATTAAAGGAAAACACCCAAAGTGAACGGCTTACTGATGCAATAGTTTCATTAACTTTGTATAAAAAGAGCAGCATATTATTAAAAAGCCATACCTAGGGGAAATGAGAGCAACGAACTTAGAGGCACAAGTGAAAGATGAAATTGATCCCTCAGTGTTCAGAATCCCTGTTGGCTTGTGGAGAGAGGGAAAGGTACAGTACCACGTCTAAAAGGGTTTTCTGTTTAGGGAGGAAGGGACATGGGACTCAGTCAGGAAAAACTGAAGAAAGGTGCAGGGAGAAGAAAGCATACTTATTGGGGAGGGGGTGCGGTGCAGGGTGGTGATATGAAGGGACTTGACAAGAAGTTTGTCTTTGGATTTGCAGACCATTAATTTTCTTTTCATCATAAAATTACCTGTTCTTTTTCAAAACATTGGAAGATAAAAAAGAGAAAGGAAAACTGCAAAAACCCCATTTCCCTAATTATACATTTTAGGTTTTTTTCCCTTCTAGACGTTTTTCCTATGCATGAGCTTTTGCTGTTGTATTAAACATTGTTGTCATCACTTCCTTAGGGTTCTGAGCTGATTGGATGACATGTACCTTGGGTGTAATGAGTCCTTAAGTTTGAAAGGGTTTTAAATTAGATTGATGTGTTCAACTAGGGAGCCAAAGCTGTTCAGATGTGGAGATGTTTGAGAATGTTTTCAGGGCTGACTTCATGGTATATAATAAATATATCCATTTTGGAACATTAAAAGGCACTTTTTTCTGCTTTGTTATTGCTGGTTGCTTATATTAATATTGTAATACTTTTTTAGTTTAAATTATTTCTTGTAGTACATGAAAGCGCTAGCTTGACATTGTGAACTTTTGACTTGGCATTTCTTTTATAACTTTTAGGTGCGGCTTGTTCAGAAGAAAGATACAGGGCATGTATATGCAATGAAAATACTACGTAAAGCAGATATGCTTGAAAAAGAGCAGGTAAACCACAATTGTAGCAGTGATTTTAGTCAACTTATAAAATTTTTTGTCATGTAGAACTGTTCTTTTTGTTTATTTGAAATGTATTTTCTTATTACAGTTTCCTTTAGCACTGTCATGTGTGAATATACATATAATATTACTTTTCTTTCCCCAACAAAGAAGCAGTTACATATATCTTAAAAGGACAAGTACTGCCTTATGTTGTGTGGTCTTTTAAAAGTTGAAAACCTATTAGAAGCATCTGCTGTTTGTGTCTCCCAGTTGATTACAAACTGTGCTTGTCAGGAGGAGCCTGTTTTTGAGGTCACACTTGCTGTGGTAGCGTGTTCCTACTGAATGCTAAGAGAAATTGTATATATATACCTTGGAACTGAGACTTGGGAACCAGAATTTGGAATTTGGAATCTAAAATGTGTCTTACTATGCTTCATTATGTACCCTCAAACCAAAGTTGGGTCTTCTGAGTAGCTCGTTACTACCCAAGAGAGACCAGTCTTCTTTCTGAATGAATTTGAAAAAATCTAATGCAAACGGCAGAGCAGTGCAAATTCTCTTTTAAGGATTAAGAGCACCTTCTAAAACCTAAACCTACTTTGCATAGAGATCTATAAGATGCAGAAGTACTTTATGCAAAATAAAATTTTTAATATTGGACAGCATATTAAAAATAAGAATGCTGTGTTTCTGTAAATCTAATTTCATTGAGCGGTTTGCTTAAGAACAGATTGTAGTGGGTGATGCCTGCATATGTCCTGTAAAGGATCAGATGCTCCAGGAGGGCAAAGAGAGACCCTGTGGCAAGGAGAGCTCTGGGTGTAGAGTGCAAGAGCAGGAATGGAGAGCAGCTCTGCAGCCAGTCCCTTCTGCCTCTTGAGACATGATCGCTGAGGCTTCTCTGCCTTTTAAGTTTCAGTCACCATTTGGAGTTTTTATTTTCTCTTCAATTTTCATACACTACCCATAAGCTTAGAGTCACAGGAATTTTGGTTGAGAGTATCAAATACCCTGGCAGTGAACCTTCAGACATCATAGCTTATGCTAATGCCGGCTTCATTCAGAACGCTCAACAGCCCTGTTTATGTATTATCTGAAATTAGTGTGTGGAATGGGTATAGGCAGTGAAAGAGTTTCAGTTAGTCTTGAAAAATGAAATGTAAAACTATATTGATTAGTCAGTGTATTTTGTATTTCGTGAGTAAAGTTTATTTTTACAAGACCTATTTCCTGTAGTTTTTTTAAACAAAGGCTTTAAAAACATTTCTTCATCAAACAATTAGTGTTCAGAATCACATTGTTAAAAGAAGTGTGTATGAGGACTTTCCCTTATTGGTCCTTCATAGCGTGTGCCTGTTGCCCAGCAGGGTCACAGAGGACAATCCAAGCATAGGGTGTAAAAATAGTTTTTTGAATATTGTACCTTCTTCAAAATCATTTTCTAAAGTTCTCTACATGAGAGTAGAGGGGCTTTCTCTGAGAATAGGATTTTAAACAATGCATTAACTGAATTGTTAGCTCACCGTGCTGTTGGACTCTGTGGGTTTGATCTCGGGGTGGTCCAGTTAAAGTCTCTGGCCCCACACGCTGCCTGGATCAGCCATCCTGAAGCATAGTTTGTGTCGGGTGTGACAGGAAGTAGACCAGTGCAGATCCATCACTTTTGGGTGGGGCTGACAAAGTTTAGATTCAGAGCCTCACTTTTTGTAGGTAGAGGTGCCTTATCTATAGGAAAAGTTTGTTGTTTGCTTTTACTAAACTGAACAGGAATTAAAGCTACTCACTGAGAGTTCAGGTTGTTATCCTGATCCATAGGGTGGAAATTTTTAAGGATAATAAATTTTAGAGGATAAGAGACCAGCATTTAGCTATTTTTTTTCATGTTTCTCTTACATTGCAAAGGAAAACTTCCTGTTGTGATGCCAATATCATATTAGAATGGGACAAAATACGCACTTTTATCTTTGCTTTTCTAGCACTTAGGGGAGCAGCTAGCATTTAGCTCTCTACCCCATTAAATATTTACAGAACAGGGAAAGGGAGCCTCTGATGTGAGTTGCACCTCTGGTTCTTCCCTCCCTATTTACCTGACTCCACTCTACTCTTGGGGTTCCTAGCTGCTGTTTCAGCCCCAGGACGGAAGGTCAAGGTATGCACAGGTGACCTAGAGCTTTCCCCTTGGCAAACAGAGAATGTGGCAGTCACCATTCTGTCCTCCAGGGTGACTGATGAGTGGTAGTAGTGGTCCCTCCCCTTTTCTTTGGCTCCCTGCGACAAGTAAAGGTCTTCATGTCTGCTAATGCCCAGGGCCTGGCCTCAGCTGCAGTCGAGCAGGTGGCATTACTGTTTCCCAAAACTTTGCTTCTTTATGAAAGCTGAGGAAAAACATCTACCCTTACTCAGTTTCTTCCTGATTTCCTAACACTGTTCCTTACCACCCTTTTCTTCCATTTTCCCACCCTCGTACCCTAAGTAGAGATGTACAAAATGGAAATTTTCTGCAACATTGAAACTATTTAAAAAGTCCCTAAACAATTTTAGTACAGACTTGGAACCGAAATCCGTAAAGTCAAGTGCCCTGAGGCCTGCAGAAAGAATAAGGCAGCTTATGTCTAAGATGGGAGAGGGTTGGGAGCTGCGTCCAACTGGAAGAGTGAGTGCCTGACTTTGCCAAAGAGATTCCGATAAAACAAGCAAACAAATAGAACATCGTAGCAAATAAAACAACAACCAGGGGCTGAGTTTGCCACAGAAGGGCCAGTTTGTGAGCTTTAGTACATCTTCACCTCCAAACATAGAGGAGAAGTCAAGCCCTGCAGTGTATGTTAAGAGCAAAACCTCTACTCAAGGATTGGACTGGGTCTTAATAAACATAGACATGGATGAACCCAGCTTTGCATCTTATGATACTTATGTAAGGAGGGGTTGGGATTTGATAACATGCAGCAGTGTTTTGATTACTATTACATATTTAAAGTAGATAAGGTAAATTTGATAATTAAATATTATTGTAATGAAGTAATTCTGCCAGTTTTCCCAAATTTTTGGCAACTTGGTCTCCTTAGCTAGTTTATAAGAGCAGAAAATTGGAAATACCAGAAATTTGAATCCGTAACTTCTCTTAGATGTTCTTACATTCAGCTTAGTAAGAACTGAGCACTTTTCTCTGTGTGCAGCAGTGAACCGAATGGTGTGGAGTAGTGTTCTAGAACTGTCAACCAGGGCGCTTTCCTTGCAGATAACCTTGCAGACCCAAGGCAAGACTTGTTTAGAGAGTCTCATCTTGGGGACTTCTTTTTGTCTTAAAAGGTTATTGGGACAAAAAGCTGTGCCAAAGAATGGTAGTTTTAACTAATCAGAAGTTCAATTTCTAGCACTGTGAAAGTTGCCGTTTGCATTACAGCCATTCGTTGTGTTATTTTTTTAAGCCTTTCATCACTCAGGTGTTCATGACTGAATACCTTCAAGTCAAATGTTTTCCGTTTTGAGTTCATACGTTTGCCTGAGCACAAATTAGATCTTTTACGTCATCACAATTTAATACTCAAACAGTATTTAAATTGTTTAAACAAATATACAGTCGAATAAAGCAGAGCAAGGCTTGTCATTAATCAAATGCGTATACCTCCAGGTTGGCCACATTCGTGCGGAGCGTGACATTCTAGTGGAGGCAGACAGTTTGTGGGTTGTGAAAATGTTCTATAGTTTTCAGGATAAGCTAAACCTCTACCTAATCATGGAGTTCCTGCCTGGAGGTAATTACTTGACGATGAAAGGTCATTTTTCCTTTTTGTTCTGTGGTTTCTCTCACTCTCACGTCAATTAACCCTCCTTTCTACTTTTAACCGTGCTCACAAAGTTGCTTTCTGTATCTTTTTTAGGTCTGTAAACGAGGTCAGTAACCTGTCTTGTGCTGGGGTGCCTTTCTACAATTCTTAGTGCCATAAAAGTAACCTTCTCATTCATTCTCATGATTTCAGATGGACATTTCTTTCTTTTCTTTTTCTTTTTCAATATATAGGAATAAAATAGGGACTCTGCCTGCTCTCCTGTCAGTGGGAATCATGTATAATCAATTACCCAGGTGACCAAATTGAAGCTATTACATTCTTTGCTTCAACTTTTTTGTTTCTTTTTCTGTAACTTGTATTAATAAGGAGTGACTTTCTCATTACCTATATCAGTAGCCAGAAACAGTTTCTCATTTCTGAGATTTCAAGTTTTACATAACTCAGCATGTGTATCTCCTAAGACTGCTCCAAAGTGAACCCATAACAGAACATACCATCTGTTCTGGGGAACACAGTCTGTTTGCAAGTGAGCAGATGAGCTGTGAGCAAACCCTGGTGGGGGGAAAAAAAGAAAACTTTTTCTCTTTTTGGTTCTATAACAAAGCAAATACAACTGTGGCATAATATTTTTATCCTGTGATAACCTTTCTTTAGATCTAGAGTCATCAGTTTTTAACGAACAGTTAAAATGCAAGTTAGGAAAGAGTCTGTGGTAGAATGAGGAGAAACTTTTGAACATTTAGATGCCAGTTCTTAAATAAGAATAAGAACCGGCTCAGTCCCCAGCCCCTCAACACGTGTCTCCTCGAGCCTTACATGCTCCATCTTCCATAGCTCCTCATGTCTCCTGGACCCTGCCCTTTGCACTCGGTGGAGCTGGCCTGCAAAGCCATAGACCATCTGCCTTGAGCTCTCTGATCATCTGGGCAGACTCGCACAGGTGAGGCCACCGGCTACTCTCCTGGGCCACAGCGCTAAGGCCACACAGCTACTCTAGAGCTGGCCCGAGTGCACCACTCCCATGTCTCTGGTGTGCCTCCAGATTGAATATGTAGCTGCCAGGAGTGATTAGAGAATCCTGTTTTTTAAGTCTTGGGTCAAAAAAAGAGAGCGTTTTAATAAATGCTTTGAGTTTTGTCTGAGTGTTAAAATATCCCCTTTTTTCCAGGAATATAAAAAAATTCCCCCCAAATTATAAATGAAATTTAAAAAAAAAGCATGATGTTCTATTAAAATCAGAGGTTTCTTTCTCTTTTCCTGTTTTCTGACCATAAATGGCTTTATATGGAATCTAAATTGAATCTTTCCTGTTTCTCTTAGCTTTAAACTTCTTACACATATTTTCTTTGCTTTGCTTTTGTCTGACCATTGAATTAGGATCAGAATCTTTTTTTTTCTCGCCATTTTATGTTGCTGGTATTAAGCAGAAATAGTTAAATTTTGACTTTGCAGAAAACTAGGGAGTTTACCTTTTAACTGCTAGAATACTGATAATTGTGTCATAAAAGTTGCATCAAGCATATCAGTGTATATTTAACTACCTATAATAAAACACTGGAGAAAAAACTCCACTGATCTTGGGAGGTGTTCACTCTGTACTTGGGCAGGCAGCCATTACATATCCCAGGAGATAGCATTTTCAGTTCCTTTTTAGCTTTTGTTGACTTCCGCTCTGCTACCTAAATCCCATCTTTTTATTTGTTTATGTTCAAGTGTTTTGTAGGTAGAGACTGGAGAACTTGTTTTCTGCCTCCTCATATATTTACTTTTTGTTTGGCATTTTGGCCTCTGTCTACAACAGAGGCAGTATAACCTATGTGGAAATGACATTGGGTTCTCGGGATAGAGAAGTTCTCAGGCAAAGTGAAAAATAAAGCAATTTTTCCCCAAGTTAAAAAAATTACCCTAAGCAAATTGTGCATGCGTGTGTGTGTGTGTGTGTGTGTGTGTGTGTGTATGTGTGTGTGTGTAAGAGAGAGAGAAAGAAATATCCTTTTTCTCCCCTAAGTGCGGTGGAAATCACTGCTCAGTGGTCAGCATCAGATTAGGTTAAAAGCATTTTGCTCTCTGTGGCTTTGAATTTTACCTTTAAGTGTTAGAGACTACTTCCCATTTCCACCTATAATGGCAGTGTGGGGTCAGTTTCTGGAACACAGAAGAGGCCTGTTTAGCACTGCCTTATGTAGGCAGATAGGGAAGACCTATCTGAAAACTGGCACTTACTCATGTATTGTCGTGTGCGTGTGTTTGTGTGTGTGTGTATGTGTGTGTGTGTGTGTGTGTGTGTGTATGGTGGTTTGTATCTTCTTGTTTCCAGGGGACATGATGACCCTATTAATGAAGAAAGATACCCTGACAGAAGAGGAGACTCAGTTTTATATAGCAGAAACAGTATTAGCCATAGACTCCATTCACCAACTTGGATTCATCCACAGAGACATCAAGCCAGACAACCTTCTCCTGGACAGCAAGGTACTGTGCTAGGAGAGTAGCATGCTCGATGTGTGTTTCCTCATCTGAGCAGTCTCTGGTTTCACACCTGTACCACTTGTAATCGTAGTAAGGGAGCCAGGAACTGCCTTGTATATTCTTCTTTTCTCTCTCTCTCTCTCTTTTTTTTTTTTTTACAGGTAAGTTTGCTGTTACTTCCCTTCTCTGGAAGGTGTATGACTCTATAATTTGATTGAACATTCTTCTGAATAATAAAGGACCTTTTTGAAAATGATTAAGAGGAAAATTGATTTAGAAGCTTATTTTATAATAAAGCCAAAGATAGTCATCTTTTCCTAGCATATAATTAACTCTAATGCATCACCTATTGGGAACCCCTCTGTTGGGCAACCTTATTAGTTGAGGAACCCAGCCAAGAAACAGGAAGTAAGGCAAACAAAAACAACAACAGCAGTCCGTCCCAAAGTTCAGGTTCCAGATCATTTGCCCTCTGCTTAAAGAAGAGTCGTGCTCAACCTCTGTACTGGTCTTGTTGTATTTTTCTTTAGACATGGAAATGAGTTCACTTGCTTGGTTCTTAAACTCACAGCAGATAAGAAGAGAGTCCCTGTGCTGCTAGATTGCTGGCTGCTCCTTGGCAAGTCTCCCCACTGTCCAGACCTCATGTATCTGTAAAGTGAATATATTGATCCAGAGAGGCTCCAGAGTCCCTTCCAGCTCTAAAATTTTAGGATGTTTTGTTCTGTTACACAGAATTGTTGTCTGGGCTGAACTTTTCTTCTACATAGAACAGTGAATTTAATTCTTAGGGTATTTTTCTTTATTCCCATTTTTTAAAAAAGTTGTATTTATTTAAGTAATCTCTCCACCCACTGTGGGGTTTGAACTCATAACCCCGAGATCTAGAGTCACATGCTCCACTGACTGAGCCAGCTCAGTGCTGCCTTTTGATAATTTGCTTGTGATCTTTGGGAAACCTGAGCTATTGGTATATTTTCTTTAAAAAAATTTTATCTTTCTATTTTGAGGTGGCAGGACATTTACCAAATAATTTCTGGGTAGTAGCTAATTTCTTCATAAGAATAATGTATATACATAGTAGAAAATTTGAACAGTATAAAGAGTTATAAAGAAGAAAAATACCTATAACCTCATCATTCGAAGATAGCTACTATTTTGGTACAGTATCTTCAGTACCTCTTCTCTTTGTGTTTATAATTTATATACAGTTAATAGCCTAAAAGTAGCTTGGCATTCTGCTTTTAAAATGTTAATGTATATAAAATTAATTTTCTATGTCATTGTGTTTAGATATACTTTTAATAGAGCAGTGGCCTTACTTTATGTGGTTGGGTTCAGATGCCCTGGTCCTGTACTCTGGGTGTCTTAGTGCAGGCTTAGTTGAACCCCATAGTCTATGTGGAGGTCCAGCAAACATCTTGACGGCAAGGAACTTGGGGCCTCAGTGTGGCTGAGGAGAAGTCGGGAGCCCTTTTAGGTGCACATTCGCTGTCTACAAGATGCTAGCCCAGACTTGTAGAAAAATGTTCTCACAAGCAAGCTTATTTAGGTGTTCAGCTATACAGATTCTAGAAGTGAAATGAGATGTTTTGAGTTCCTGCTGCATACTTAGGATAGCTAAAGAATTCCCTAAGAATGTAGGCTTGAATAGCATTTGCTTCAGGTACTGCTTTTTAAGACACATTCCTTTCTTAGAGGTGTCCAGGTGAAGTCTAGTTTTGAGAACTGGAATTAAACTCTGTTCCTTGACTTGTACAACAAGTTATTTGCAGATACGAAAGAAATGATGCCAGGCTAGCAAGCTCAAAGCTGTCTTCGTTTGGCTGTTTACTTTGTTGTGCATGCATGTGTGTATACACACACCACCAAACCTAATGTGATTTCTGTAAAACAAAACAAAACTTGACCCATCTGAGCAGTGCTTCTGTAGCCTCTTTCTCTATCCTGAGAAGTTTATATGTTAAGGCCTAAGGATGTCCTGAAGGAATGTGGTATGGAAAGACCACAGATGTTGAAGTCACCGGGACTTAAACCTTGGCCACACCACTTCTAATTATGTGATCTTGAACAGTGTAGATCCCTGAGTATGAGGATTTCCTCCTGTATTTTTGGCTTTACTTCCTTATCTACTTGAAATTTCATCACCCCAAGAACACTTGGCTCTTCCTCAGGACTGCTTATGTGCCAGGCACTAGGTTAGGAGCCTTATATGCATTAATTCTCATCATTCCTGCCAGGAAGATACCATTATTTCCATTTTCCAGATGAGATCAGGGGGTTGGAGAGGGTAGGTAATCCTGGTCTGGAGAAAAGGAACTTGAATTGATTTCTGGCTTTGGTTCTGCCATTTCACCAGCAAGCCATTTAATGAGTCTGAGTCATTGAAGTGTGGCTTAAGAGTTATAAATGAGACGACACATTTAAAACATGAGGCTTGGCTCAGAGGAGGTGTAAGTGTTCCTTGAAGAGACTGATAAAGCCAGACACTTAAGATTAAAATACAGTATAGCAACGTTTGTCAGGAACTATGCGATAATATTGATTCTTTGTCTTTGGAATAATTTATTTCTTGGGCTGTATCATAAAGAAACAATTTAAGAGGCGAAGTTACATGAACAAAAATTTGTTCATTTACTCATTATTTCACAATCATTTATGGAGACTGTCCTCTGTACCTCGCATGGTTAGGGTTGGGAACACAGACTCTATCACAGGGGTCCTTATAATCCACATTATATGAGAGTGAAGAATTCGAAATGGAATAAGCATCCAGAATTGGGACAATGGTTAGGTAAAAAATAATGTGCTAAGTCATTTGAATTTTTTTTAACCCACTGAGCCAGCCAGGCGCCCCATTTGAAATTTTTTTAAAGATTTTATTTGAGAGGGAGGAAAAGAGAGAGAGCACGTGAGTGCAAGAGCAGGGGGAGGGAGAAGCAGATGCCCAGCTGAGCAGGGACATGGGACTGGATCCCAGAATGCTGGGATCATGACCTGAGCTGAAGGCACCCCCTCAGTCATTTGAATATTATGTAGACATTAAAAATGGTGATTTTGAAAACCATGTAGAAACACAGGACTATCTGAGTGAATGAGTTTAAGAAGTAATAAGAGGGGGCACCTAGGTGGTTCAGTTGGTTAAGAGTCTGACTCTTGATCTCAGCTCAGGTCTTGAGTGCAAGCTCCACATTGAGCTCCATGCTGAGTGTGGAGCCTACTTTAAAAAAAAGGTGGGGGCAGTCTGGGTGGCTCAGTCAGTTAAGCGTCTCCCTTTGGCTCGGGTCATGATCCCAGGGTCCTGGAGTCGAGCTCCATGTGGGGCTCTCAGCTCACTGAGGAGTCTGCTTCTCCCTCCCCTCTGCCTCCTGCTCCCCTTGCTTGTGCTCTCCCTGTCAAATGAATAAATAAAATCTTAAAAAAAAAAAGTCATGGAAGTATCTTCAAATGCCATGGAGGGTTTAAACTGTTGGGAAGTTTATATTTGGATAAAAAAATAGTATGTAAAAATTGAAATACTTTTATTAGTAGTATTTAATATAATAGGATCTTTTAAAATTTGATTTTTTATTTATTTTCCCCCATAAACAAATTAAAAAAAGAGAGCAGACTCTGGATCTGTAATGGATACTGGAAGGGGCCTGAGAGTATAATGTCTGTTCCCCATCTCTGGATGTTCATCCATTACCTTTTTTCTTCTTCCCCACAGGGCCATGTGAAGCTTTCTGACTTTGGCCTTTGCACAGGACTGAAAAAAGCACACAGGACAGAATTTTATAGGAATCTGAACCACAGCCTCCCAAGTGATTTCAGTAAGTGTAAAAACAGTGGTGTTAGCCTTTTTATCCCTTACCTGGGCCTGGAAGAGCTGTTCTCTTGGTAACCAAAATACGCAGGATGGATTAGGAGATTCTCACAGCATGAGTCTAGAGAATAAAAGTATCCTCCCAGGTGTGCCTGTGGTTTTTATTGTATGATGAGGCAAGATGAGTGCTACCAGATATACTGAGGCAGATATTGAGAAGAGCCGTCTTAGGAACTCTGCTGAGAAGGTTACTGGAAATGAATATAGGGCAGGCAAGCGGAAGTAGAGGACCAAGTCCTGGGACCAACTCCAGATTAGATTTATCCTACGTGCTTCCTTCTGTCATGGCAGAAAGAAACTGATCTTTGTAAGTGTTATCTTCACTCCAGCACTGTGAAACCATTGAAACTATGTAGTATAATTACAGTTCATCCTGGAGTAACTTATACCAAAAATGTATTTTAATTCTGAAGTCTCTGAATATGGACCAGTTATTACTCATGGAAATTACTTGATGGTAATTTTGAGAAATTATCAGTGTCTTAGGTCCAATTTGGGACCTTGGCTGCTGATGAAACTGCAGTCCTGTAATTCTGATGAATGACTGTTATCTTTTGTGGCCACATGACCCACATGACTTTGTGATTCTTGAGCTAATGCTTCCATGCCTTTGATTTGGGTTTACAGACTTGCTGGGAAGTATGTTATCTAGAGTTACTAATGTATGGGCAGAAAGGCAAGACTTTAAGATCTCATGGGGCTTGAACCAGAGCCTAAAAAAGTAGTAAACATACCTGTCTAAACTTGATTGGGACTTGTTCTCTTTGCTTTTAGCTTTCCAGAACATGAATTCCAAAAGGAAAGCAGAAACCTGGAAAAGAAATAGACGTCAGCTAGTAAGTAAAATCTGTGGTTTCTTAAATGTTACAAACCGAGTATGAATAAGTTTAAAAAATAGGTACGTGAATTTGCATTCAACAAGTATTTACAGCATATCTATTCCTTGCTTTTAAGATTACCTTACTAGGACACTGTCATACTGCCAGTGGCACCCAAGGTAATCTTTTGAAAGAGGGAAGATAATATTAGGTTGTTTTGGTTGTGATGTTTTAATGGAGGACTTCATTCTGATCCTTTACTTTGGTGACAACCCCTTTCCTTCCTATTCCACCTGTTCCCTATTTTTATGGTGTTGTAAAGGAGATATATTTAAACTGGAGGTCTCTCAAGATGAAACTTAGTTACAGACACCTTACCCAGAGCTTTAAGGCAGTGGTTTTCAAACTTTTTTTTTTTTTTTAAAGATTTTATTTATTTATTTGACAGAGAGAGATCACAAGCAGACAGAGAGGAGGAAGCAGGCTCCCTGCAGAGCAGAGAGCCCGATGCGGGGCTCGATCCCAGGACCCTGAGATCATGACCCGAGCCGAAGGCAGCGGCTTAACCCACTGAGCCACCCAGGCGCCCCGGTTTTCAAACTTTTAAAAATTTGATTCACTTGTGCAAGTCAAGATTTCAGTTCACCTGCCCCACCCTTTCCTCCTTTGTGGTGGAAAAGAGAACTTGGTGATAAAAATTGGAGAGAAATTTAAGGAAAGTGCTTTTTTTTTTTTTTTTTTTTGGTCAGAGACAGAGGGAGAGAGAGTGAGCGAGCACAGGCAGACAGAGAGGCAGGCAGAAGCAGAGGGAGAAGCAGGCTCCCTGCCGAGCAAGGAGCCTGATGTGGGACTTGATCCCAGGACGCTGGGATCATGACCTGAGCCGAAGGCAGCCGCTTAACCAACTGAGCCACCCAGGCGTCCCAAGGAAAGTGCTTTTAACTTTATAAGTATTTAAGTATGTACATATAACATTATGCCCTACAAGCCTAAAAATAATTATCATTACTGCATTTACCTTGATGATACATTGGAAGTTATTTAAGTAGTACAGATTCACTAGTGAAATATTGCTTTCTAGGCAGACTTTTATTCTGATTCATTGGTTTATATCTGAAGTATAATCTGTATGTCCCAGTGTCTAGTTATTGGAAAATTATAGACCAGAGATAATAGAAATGTATATCACCACATATTTAAGTTTTGCTAGAAACCCATAGTGGATGAAGTAAATGACGGTAAAGCTAAGCTAACAATTGGGTGTAGAAAGCAAGAACAGCAGTCGTGGAAGACGATGGCTAGTTCAGAGTGATGGTCAAATACATGTATCATCTAGAAATGGTGGCACTTCTGCTTGTCGGTGTATGCGGTAGTTACTTGGTGGGTTTGCCAAATACTGTATTTTAGTCAGACTTCCTAGTCAAACACTGAGCTAGAGTTCTCTAGTATCTTTAATAACTCGGTGAGTAGGTCACTGGGAAGTAGCTGTCTGTCCTAGTGGAAATGGATGCCTATAAGGTTGTTTAAGAAAGCATCAAAAGAAAGGCTTGCATTTTTTAAGCCCATCAGTGGGCCTCATACCAGACTGTGCTTTGAGTATAATGATTTTTTTAGTCAGCCTAAGCCCTGGGAGAGGCATTATCTTAAACCAAACACTTCTGGAGACGTAGTAACTGAAATTCATCATGGATATCTTTTTCTCACATGAACTTGGAGATACTTAACTTTGGTATAGTCAGACACATCAGAGTCTCCTTTCCTTAGGGACTCTGATACTCTTTAAGTGTCTGAATTCTATATGTGGTCGAAAAACTGTTTACATAGCTTACTGAGGAAATGTTAGGAACAAATTTGGTCAGGTGTTTCTATTACGCCTCTCCATTGAGTAGTAAATCTTAACCTTGGCTGCACATCAGAATCACCTGTGGGGCTTTAGAACCTATTAATGCCTGGGTCCTACTCCTAGAGATAGATTCAGTTGGTTTGGGGTATATAATCTGGGTATCTGATTTTTTGAAAGGACTCTGGGTGATTTTACTGTACAGTAAAGGTTGAGACTCTACACTGAATGTTAAGTAGATACTGAAGATACTGTTTCTCAAACAATAGCTCCTGCATTATTGGGAAACTGATATTTACCTGTGTTTTGGAAGCTAACAAAAGGTAAGGAATCCTGATTTTTAAAAATTTTTTTAAAGCAAGCCAAGAGTTAACCTTTGGCCACAGCGCTTGCTTGCTTATTTATTTATTTATTTATTTATTTATGTAAAGTAATTTCTGTGCCCAGTATGGGGCTTGAACTCACAACCCCGAGATCAGGAGTTGCATGCTCTACTGACTGAGCCAGCCAGGTGCCTCAGTCTCTGGTTTTATAATAGAAATTTTTTTAACAAATAAGATCTACTTAACATTCAGCTTTGCTGGAATAAATCTAATTTCTAAATTGAGGGGTTTCTGTAGTTTCTTAACCTTTTATGATTAGAATGAATATACTTCTTGGAGAGCATGGTGCATGTCTCAGACTTTAAAACTTTAAAAATAACAATTGATACTTGTATTATGGAAAAAATGGATTCCTACTTTATAGTATATAAAAAATAAGTTGTAGATGGAAAAATAAAAATAATAAAAAAATTTAAAAAAAAACTTTAAAAATTTTAAAATTTTAGAGGAAAGTATAAGGTGATCTTGAAAGGTTGATCTTGGAGTAAGGAAGGATTTTTAAAAAACATTAAGATACAAGAAGTACAAATCATAAAGGAAAATTTGACTTTAAAGAAAAAAACCCCTTTATATATGGAAAGACATAAACAAATGATAAGCCATATATGGTCCCACTACTTTGGAATTATGTTATAGTTCATGTACATATCCTACAACCCAGCGATTCTACCTATAGTCATATGGTCTGAAAAAATTTGCGCTTGTGAACCAGGAGCCATTTATAAGAATGTTTATTACATTTTTGTAATAACAAAAAACTGGAAATAACCCTGTGTCCCACTGACAGAAAATGGTTACACTGTGGGGTAAAATATTTTACAGCAGTGAAAGGAATTGATTACAGCTACATGGAACATCATGGATCAATTTCAGGAACAAAATGTTGAGAAGAAAAAAATCAAGGAGCAGAAGATGCATGTAGAATGATCCCAAATTGCAAAGTCCCAAAATAAAGCTAAGATCTCATTTAGATACAGATGTGGGGCAAAATTAAGTAATTTTTTAAAAGCAGAGGAATGATAAACAAAATTGAACCATAGGGGTTAGGAAAGGCAGGAGGATGGGAGGGAGAGGAGTGCATGTTTAGTTCTAATGACATTACTAATGACTCATTTCTTTAGTTGAACTCATGGTTATTCATTATTATGCTTCATAACTTGATTATTACACATTTTTTGGTATATATCATATATAACAGCACTTAAAAACCGTAATAAAAATGATAATCCTCACACTGGGAGAAGTTATTTCCAATATGTAAAGGATTATGTCCTGAATCAGGATTAATGCCCTGGATTCATAGAGAATTCCTGCAAATCAATAAGAAAAAAGATAATGCAACTAAAAAATGAACGGGCAAAGGATCCAAACTAGAATTCAGAGAAAAAAGACCTAATTGGCTAATCAGTGAATGAATACATGATCAACCTTTCTAGAAATAAAGGAAATGTAAATTAAAACAGCAAGATCCCATTTCATATTCATCAGATTGGCAAAAATTAAAAAGTCTGACAGAACCAGGTGTTGGTGAGATATGGAACACCAGGAGCTCATCCCCACAGCAGGTGTTTAAATAGGTATAAACACTTTGGAGGACAGTTGGAAGATGTCTAAGTTGAAGATGTTCATAATGCAAGACCCAGTGGTACTCCTCCTGGTAGAGAAATTCTTGCTCTAGTGGCCAAGAGGGGTCACAGGAGTGTTTATTCAGGTGTTGTCATAGTGAGACATTGGAAGCCACAGGAGAATGGATAAAAAACAAAACATCGTGACATTTGTATAATGGAGTACGTGTATAGCAGTGAAATGGATGAACCAGAGCTACCTGAATAAATGGCAAAATCACAATGTTGAGTCAACACAAGTTGTAGCATTGTAGACTAACGAGTACCAAGTGAAACCCTTTATTAAAAGTGGAAATATTCAAGAAGTAATATTATGTCACTTATGCAAATCTTCATACAAGCATAGCACAGCAATTCAGGGTGGTTTTGACTTCAGTAGGGAAGGAGGAAGGACTATGGTTTTAATTGTTCCTATAGTTTTTGTCTTTAAAAAAAAAAACAACAACTGAGCTACAACAAATATGGCAGATGATTAACCTCTCTTTAATATGGGCAATAGGTACACGTGTATTGTATGCTGTTTTTTTTTTTTTCTGTATGTTTGCAGCATTCTGTAATAAACATTTTCAAAAGACAACACAGGTGTTATTTTTTTATGTTAGAAATTCTATAATGTCAAAGTGCTTAGATTAGAGCCTTCTATGTGATAAACCCCCAAATGCTGAGCACACTGGCAGGCTTTGAGTATTGTAGTCCTGGTATATGAGAGTAGATTACTTGAATTTAGAAAAGATTCCCCTAAGAACTATTTAGATAAATGAGTACGTTTGGTAAATAGACATAAATTTCTAACCTATAGGATATGAGTAACTTGTAATAATAAAGATTCCCTTTCTAACTTTGCCAAATCAAGGAATATTTATAACAGAAAAAGGGATAATTTAGACAAGGTATTTCATTTTCAAACTGGGTTCTGCCACTTAATTAGTCCTGAGCCCATGAACAAAGCTGTTTTGGGCGTCATATTTTTTTATCTTCTGGTAAAGTCCTTTGCTAAGTTGTGTCAGGACGAAATAGGCTCCGACATATACAAGAAGTATGGAGCCGGGCACTCACTCACTGGGTGCTCAGTAAATCACGGTACGAGTTGTTAAGATGGATACCTCTGTCCTGATCGACCATGGGCTTTGGCTGTATTTAGGAAGGGTCTCTTGCCTCCCTGACCAAGCGTTATTGTTTGTTTTGGAAGTGCTCTGGCAAATAAGTCTTGCCGTGAAGCTACGGGGTATCCTGCTCAGTTAGTTTGTGGGTAGCTGTAGGTGGTGCTTGGAACCTTTGGTCTCTAGAACAGAACTCTGGGCACCCTCCTGCCTGCGGGGCCCCCCTGATGTATGGTACGTGTTTCAGGCCTTCTCCACGGTAGGCACTCCTGACTACATTGCTCCTGAGGTGTTCATGCAGACCGGGTACAACAAGCTCTGTGATTGGTGGTCGCTTGGGGTGATCATGTATGAGATGCTCATCGGTAAGTTGCATGCTTTCAGAGGACTTTTTCTGTAAAGCCAGGAAAGAGTCCCATATTGATAATAGACTTTTTCAGTTGGGGGTGATCTAAGCACTTTTCCCCTCTTGTCTTTTAACGTGAAGTCTCGTAGGTAGAAAGCTTGTGGCCTTCAAATAGTCAACTTTAGTGTCTGGCTTCCTGGCACCTTGTGGTTGCTTTGTTGTTCATTTATCCTGTTCTTCTTCCCCTTTTTCATCCTCTCCTAGCAGCTCTTTCAGTCTCTAGCATTTCTTCCACTTCATTGTATGTGAGAACTTGAACTGGGCGTTGGCCTCACGTACTTTTTACTTTCTTGCTGACCCCTTCCTCTCTCTAAGCCTTCAGAGCATGGAACACTCTGATCTCTCTCCCTCTTATTGGTATGGTGTGTCTGTGTATTTAGGGGACACTGTGGCGGGGTGGGTGGCCATATGCCCGAGAGCACGAGGAGAGGAAGTGTGTCCATGGCAGTCCTGAGTGCGTGAGTCGGCGGCTGACTAGTATGGCTTCTGGCTGCGCTGTCTTTGGGAACTTTGGATGGATGCCTGTGGAGGTGGATATGATCTGTGTGGAGGCCATGCCAAGTAATATGGTCTGAGAGTATTTATCCCCTTGTCTGTTGTTCTCAAGAAGAGGCATGGTGATCATCTTTAAAACCTATGCTTTTTTCCTATTCAACTTGTTTAGCACTTTACCTATATAAGGATATTCCTAGAACAAGGTCGTTTCTCAGTGATATTCTTTCATCCTTTCATTTCTTCTTGGAGCACAGTGTGCACATGTGCAATGCTGTGCTTGTCCTCCTTTCCTTTTCCAGCTTCAGCTGTTAGCTGCTTCCCTTGTGGCACCAGAAGCACAAATTCACTTTGGGCTTAGGAGTTGGAGGGGAAAATGAAAAATTAGTTTAGATGTTTTCTGGAATGAATGGAAGTCACGGAAGAGGTTATGTGGCGGGCGAAAGATGTATAGAATCATATTAAGGAGAATGCTCTTTGTCAGATTCAAAGTTCTGGAGTGTGAAAGCTCCGAAGTTCCTTTTTTATTACAGGCTACCCACCTTTCTGTTCTGAGACCCCTCAAGAGACATATAAGAAGGTGATGAACTGGAAAGAAACTTTGACTTTTCCTCCGGAAGTTCCTATCTCTGAGAAAGCCAAGGATCTAATTTTGAGGTATTCGTCAGAGAACATCTCCCCCACCTCCCATCCAGGTTTTTTGACATGAGTGAATTCATTTTTTTTTTAAACTTAAATTATTACCCAGGTCTGTCCCCTGCTTTCTCCCATTTCTCTCTTTAAAAAAAAGGTGGGGGGAGGGAGGTTATTCCTTTTCTTTTTCCAAAGAGATTATGTGAGGTATGCTGAAAGGCTTCTGTCTTTTCCAGATTCTGCTGTGAGTGGGAACATAGAATTGGAGCCCCTGGAGTTGAGGAAATCAAAAGTAATTCTTTTTTTGAAGGCGTTGACTGGGAACATATCAGGTATATCCATATAAAAACTTTCAGGATTATTTCAGAAAGGCTGTAATTTGCTTCATACTAATTTAGAAGCACCATTATTGGCAAACCAGGTAAGGGAAGAGGGCTTCTTAGAAACTCAGGGGCTTCTCTTGATTTTCCTTCTTGGTGAGGATTGGGAGCTGGGGCTTCCCGTCAGCCATATGCCAGGGATGTTATTTCCTGAGTGAAGTGACATTTGAGTTCCATGGTGAAGGGAGCCTAAGAAGTTTGTTGCCCTTGCTCTTACCTAGAACACACCAACTTCTGTAGTGTTGGGAGCTGCCAGCAGGGCTGTCCCTGGCCATAGGAAGCTGGAGTCAGAAGGGGCGTGTGGAGGGAGAGTGAGCTGGCCACCTCAGGGGCTGTGGAGGGCTGTGGAGGGTGGCCTGTAGCAGCCCTTCTCACCTGGCGCTTGGCATTGGGCAGTTGCCAGACCAAAGGTGAAGACATTGTCCTGTCTTCCATAATTGAGTTCTGATTTGCATTATTCAGAGTTTTACCTTTGGCTCCTTTTTGCCACGTTTTTAACCCTTTCTTCGTTATCACCTCCAGTAGAAGGACAGAACCCCACCTGAGGGGGCGGGCGCCCAAAGGGTTAGTTCCCCTTTTTACAGTCATGAGGGCAGTGCATTAACTTTGGATTTTAATTTTTCTCATGATTTTTGTCTTTCTTTCCAGCTATAGGTCATTGTTAGTTCTATTTTCTCATTTTGTCTGGATGTGGCCAGGTGGCATGGTTGCTCAGTGTCAGAAGCTTTTCAGAGAAAATAGCTGCTGCCCGCCAGTGGATATTCTCCCCATGTCGGGCCAGGGGGATCTGTAGAGAAAGACTTAATTAGCTGTGATCCACATGGTTACTAACCATAGTAATCATGTCTGTTCTTGGCAGAGAGAGACCTGCTGCAATATCTATTGAGATCAAAAGCATTGATGATACCTCAAACTTCGATGAGTTTCCAGAATCTGACATTCTTAAGCCAACAGGTAACATCACCAACAGTGCCTCCTGCTGCATTATAAGCACATTATTGCCCCTCAGTCTGGGGGTTGTGTTTATAGGTCAGCCAGAGGAATCTTAGTTCTTCACGTTCTTTTTAAGTGTTTTCTAGTGCTGGTGCTGGGGAGCAGTGGCGCCCTATTCAACAGAGAATGAATACAGACTCCCATGCTCAGCTGCTGGACGGGGTGGGGAAATCATAAGGTTTTTTTCTTTTGTTTTTATTTATTAAATGAAAGGTTAGGTAACCTGAAGTGACAGAAATGGGGAAGTAAAACTTTAAAAATATTTGTGAAAAATAGGAGGTTCAAAGAACATAGATAAGCAAATGTAGAAGATTCGCAGATTGAAAAACAATTTTTCCCAAGTAGAAACTGTGGTTCCCTTCTTCCCAATGTCATATCCTCGGGACTGAGTAGTCCCTCGGGGTAAGACAGTGAATCAACTCTCACATCTGTTTCTTTCCCAGTGGCTACCAGTAATCACCCTGAGACTGACTACAAGAACAAAGACTGGGTCTTCATCAATTACACATACAAGCGCTTTGAGGGCCTGACGGCTCGGGGGGGCAATACCTTCCTACATGAAAGCAGCCAAATAGTATCCTTGAAACAGAATTCTCAGTGGAGCGGAGTTATTGGTACATCATCACGGTTTTCCTCTCACACACTCTTTTGAAAGAGTTTCCAAGAAGTTTATGGAACCCCCCAGTGTGTCATGGTAAACTCTCCTGAATGTGACAGTAAGTGAATTCTCTTCCATAATACACTGGAAACCTGTAGAACAGAGACAACCATTCCTACCACATCGGCCATAACAGCTGTACTGCTTCTCTAGAAGCCTCCTGAGCCAATTTGATAGATGTTTTGAAAAACTTTTTTTCCTATGTTCATCAGAATGAAGAAGAAACAACAGCCATCATCAAACATTACTGAGATTGTAACATAGACTTACTGTCAGCCAATTTCTGTGATTTTATGACAGACGTGCTTTCTGCCAAGCCCACCAAGTATTTCTTTTTCCTTTACAGCTAAAAGTTCCATAGTACTAAGGAAATAAAGCAATAACAAAAGCCTCAGTAGCCAGCACTCTGGCTGAAGGAAATGATCCACCATCCTCTGAGTGGGTGGTGATGGTGGTTTCTCCCTGTACCTCGGCCTGGGGCGAGTGGCTCCTGTTAGCCTCCATTCATGGTGCACTTTATTTATGGTACTAGGATAAAGACCCTCAATCCATCGATTTCTCTCCTCCTGCCCGTCTAAAACACTCGTGCTGCTTTTCTGAGTGTTGATGGGGGATACTAGTGTGATCCATTGTCGATCTCAGAAGACCCGAGCCACTGGGCTTTGCCAGGGATTGCCAGATCATGTGGCAAACCCTTCCCATCTCTTCACGGCTGGATCAGAAAATCTCTCAGACGGATGTTGTCGTGGACCAGCAGTAGCCACAGGTGCTGCCATCAGGAACTCACTCTGATCCTAGGAACACAGCGGGGAGAGTCCAGGCTGAGGCAGCAGGCCTGGAACTCTCTTGGCTAAGGTGCTGCTCCTGCTCGGTCTCCAGAACCTCCTTGGAAGCGAAGGAACCAGCCCAATAGAAAGTGCAGAGCCAGCCTGCCAATCCCTGTAAAGTTCACTCCCCAGTCCTTGGTGCAACTGTGCTTTGTCTTCTCTTGGTCTTTGTATTTGTCCTCTCCAATTTAAGTAACCATTTTGCCTTGGAATCATGATTACAGATATTTCCTTTGCAGATGCCTTCCTGGGGGATGCTCCTCTCTACCCTAAAGGGTAGCCTACAGCCTGGGCTGACCAGGCCTCTGCTGTGGCATTCTCAAGAGAGACCCTCGGAATTTTAGCACAAAGTGCCTTTTCTTTCACAGATGCCACCACCTTCAGAGGAATTTTGCTGCATCAGAAAAATGTGGAGGCTCCATATTAATGCATTATTTTAAAATTGTTGATAACTCTGAAAGCATCATTTGCACCTGTGTGGTGATTTTGCCTGTTGCAAAGCGTCATGGCCAAGCTGTAGCTGGGAGGCCGCTTTCTGCCAGTCTTGAGGATAAGATCAACTTGAAAGTATGTCCTGGCTGAGCCATTCAGAAATGAAAAATGGGATATCAGAGTTATAGTAGTAAATGAAACTGCTTTGGGTGTTAATGTCTTAGAGGAAGAAAAAAGAGAATATTAGGGAAGTATTAACTTTGGATGAAGGTAATGTTTGCCCCTTAATCTTTCATTCATGGTCTGCTAGTGAAAAGGAAGTAAATGAGATTCTTTTGTGTCACTTTGTAGTTCCGTTGTATTACCAAATAGTTGAGGTTTTGACCCCCAGGTGTTTTTGCAAGTATGTGTGGTAAGCACGGTAGAGAAAAGTTCACAGGAGTGGTGATAGTCTGTGCGTGGGGAGTGGCAGGGGATGATTTGTTTTAGGGGAAAATGCCCACATTTTAGACTTCTGAATAAACAGTGTGAAAACAGTGTGACTATGATGTGTTTTAAAGCAAATGCGGGGGCGCCTGGGTGGCTCAGTCGATTAAGCGTCTGCCTTCAGCTCAGGTCATGATCTCAGGGTCCTGGGATCGAGCCCCACACTGGGCTCTCTGCTCAGCAGGGAGCCTGCTTTTCCCTCTCCCTCTCCCTCTGCCCTCCCGCCCCCCCATCCTGCTTGCGCTCTCTCTCAAATAGATAAAATCTTAAAGGAAAAAAAAAAAATAAAGCAAATGTGGCTTGTAACTGAAAGGGACCAGATTGCTGGTGGCTTCTTTGAACCCGTTTGTGTATCTTTGGAACACTTCATCACCATGTTTAGGCAACATGCTTTTCTGTCTCAGGGAGGCTGGGGCCTGGTTTTTTCCCTGAGAAGGAGTCTTCTGAGTTGGTTTGTACGAAAAGACCCATCTTCTGTTGGCTGCATGTGTTCTTCCCACCCGGCTCAGGCTTGCGGGACAGTGGGCTCTCCCAGGCTAAGGGGGCACCTGCTGACAAGTGCTGTCAGTTGGTGGACATTCGTACAGCTGTTTACCCAACCTGGGGTTGACCAGGAACCTCACAGGCTCTCAGGACGGGACTTCTGCCGAGCCCTCTGGGTCCACCAGAGCAGGAGTCCTGTGGGGTCCCCTCATTAGCCCCTTCTCTGGGTTAGGAAGAGGAGCCTCAGAAAGAGGCAAAAAGAGCGAAGGCTGTCCAGGGTCTGAAGTGCGGGCAGGAGGAAGTTGAACGCAGCCAGAATGTATGTTGTCTTTGCAAAACTTAAGGATTTCAAGAAATATGTTGGAAACCATTGGTTTGGTATTGGTCCTCCTTGCAGATAGTTCTGCTTCCTATTCTCTTAAGGGGGGCTTAGGAAATAGGACTCGAACCATATTGCCCACAGAAGTGAAGCTGCATACTGATGTCCACCCAGTCTCCTCTTCATTCAGGGGTGCATCAGGATTTTCTTCAGTACCTGTTTTTTTTTTTTTTTAGGTTTTTCAAAGTAGGTTCCACACCCAACATTGGGCTTGAACTCACGACCCTGACTGAGATCAAGCGTCACACTCTCTACCAACTGAGCCAGCCAGCTGCCCCCCAGTACCTGTTTCTTTTTAGAATTACTTTCCAAAAGTAAGCTACGGATGAGTTCCTTTGGGATTAATGTTCAGGCTCTGAATAGCAGGTCGCAGGTTCCAAGCTCATCTGTATGGCATAATAGGAGTTCTCTGCCATCAACTGCTAATGCTGTCCTCTCTGAATAGCTTATATGGAAGGCGTATTCGGGTTTCACTCTCTCCCGTTTGTCTCTCCTGGGCCTCTGCGTGTAGCCTCAAATGGTATTTTTTCTTGAACTCAAAGGATTCAATGGATGGTAGTTTCCTTTGCAAGGTAGTTTACATTTCCCTGGAATGACCTGTGAAAGCCAACACTGACCTAAAAACAACCGCCATGATGCATTTTCAGGCATACTTTCAGCCCAAATCATACTGAAGCATCCATCACACACAGAGCACAGTGCTGGGCACTCTGGGAGGCACTGGGGAGCCTATCATGGGCCTGAACTGCAGAGCAGTTGGAGAATTCCCACCAAGTGGCTTAACAGCACGCAGTACCACGGTGTAGCAGTACTGTGAAGCTGACCTAGAGTTGTTAGGGAAGCTGAGGGAAGCTTCCAGAAGTTTTTTAGTTGCAGTGACTTGTAGAGGTGATACAGCCCAGGATTTTGGAGGCCAGTAGGTTTGGTCTTGTGCTACGGCAGAGGCGTGAAGTTATTACTTTGGAAGGAACACTCTGGGGTCTTTGTTACTTCCTCATTTCCCTCTTCCACTTCACCTCATCTAATTTCTGTCCTTAATGTGAAAACATGTTTTCATTATCCCAGGTATAAAGCATACTATTCATTTTCATAGTCATTCCTCTGGTCATGCATGTCCTGACTGCCGTAGCCATTGGCTTCCCTTCAGCCCTCATTGTGGGTTTTTGTTTTTTTTAGATTTTATTTATTTGAGAGAGGAGAGCAGGGGGAAGAGGGGCAGAGGCAGAGGCAGAAGCAGGCTTCCCGCTGAGCAGGGAGCCCCAGTGTGGGGTTCGATCCTGTGACCCTGGGATCAGGACCTGAGCCAAAGGCATCTTGCTTAGCCGACTGAGTCACCCAGGCACCCCTTCAGCCCTCATCTTACTTGATCAACCTGTTGCACACAGCATACTGTTAACTTCAAAAAAACCTGCAAAAAACTGTTCTTACCCGACTTCTTTCCCTCGCCACCACTTAAATGCTAGTAATCATCCAAGCAATGCCTTTGCCCTCTTTTTACTCATGTGATCTCAGTGATCTCCCCAACACCGTGGCTTCAGCTCCCATTTTTTGTGGTGAGGTCATCAAGGTGACCAGCTTTGCAGCTCCATCCCCAGAACTCTAGATCCCATATAGCCAAGAGCCCTTAGACATCACCATCTGGAAGGCCTTGTTCAGGTTCAAACTAACACTACTCCAAATGGAGCTCCTCTTGCATCCCATTGCCTTTTTGACTCCGTCTACTCAGCTGTCCAGCTGGAAACGTCTTATACAGCTCCTGTCGTAAACAGGCACAACTCTGGGGCATGACCACCCGTTCCACCAGTGCTTTCGTTTCTTGCTACATCTACTGCAGTGACCCCTTAGCTGAACTCTTTGTCCCTGGTCCTTCCCCTTTCAAGTCCACTGCCCTCCATGCTGCCAAAGAAATTCAACTTTCAGGTTTGATCATGTCATTCTCCTGCATAAAACCCTTTCAGGCTCCCAGTCGTTTATATAAATGAGAGCAAACACCTTTGAGGTAGAAGGGTCGTTCCTCACTCTGGCTTCATCTCTGCATCATCCCATCACCCCATCTTCCCTGATCATTTCACCTGTGCATCTTTGCTCATAGTTAATTGGTCTGAAATACCTCCTCCCTGCATGTTCGTGGATCCAAGACAACTAGTATTCATTCTTCATGACTTGCTTCCTGTATCACTTCTAGAATTCGCTTGTGAACTCTCCTCATGGTAAAAACTGGCTGCTCTATCATTTTGGGTTTCCTGAGTGACCTGGACTATTCATAGATCTGTTTTCCCCGCAAGTATAAAAACCCCTAGGAGAGGAACTATGTTCTGGTCATTGTGTCCCTGTGGTCGTGCAGTGCTTGGCACAGAATATACCGAGCGGGTCTTGTCTTCAGAGCATGTCCTTAACCTTTGCTGGTAAAGGCGGGCCTGCCGGGGAGATGCTGGCTTTAGTGCCCCATGAAGTTGGATCACCAATAAGCTCCCAGGCTAAGTGAGCTGAGGAACTCCAGAGGCACCTGACTAGAGTTGGGCCAAATCAGATCAGAGGAGGAGCCAGAAGCTTTACAGCAATGTTTCCAAGGGAACTGCCTTTCATTCCTGCCATGGCTCCTCGCTTGTTTAAAACCAGAACATAAAAGTCTATGAGTCCTCTTACATTCCAGATTTATACTTGGCTTTATGGGGGTCCTATGTGGTTGGATTTGAGGATTCAGGAGGTCTTGAATGTAAATTAGCCAGGAACTCAAGAAAGCAGACTATTAGGGTTCTGGAACTGTGAGTTATAGACAGAATGGGAAAGGCATGCCCTGGCTCAAAGTGACCCTGTGGCCCCACAGGAAAAGAGGTTCTGTTCTGGGCAGTCAAGATGCTGCTGCTTTGGGTCTCTTTGAACATCTTGACTTTTAGCTTTATTTTCTGCTAAAAAAACAACATGGACACAAATGATAATATTTTATTATAGAAAAAGCATCCCACATAAAGGATTTCGTAAACACTGTAGGTGAACAAGTGCAATTTAAAAAAGTAAATACAAAGTAAAGAGGCAAAATCTACAAGCATTTTGCCTAAATTTAAGAGAATATGTAATGTTCTCCTGCAGAAGTGATCCCACCCAGAGCACGAATGTGGCTCCGTGTCCCCCAGTGAAGGCAGCAGGTATGCTTTCTGAACTCGTATGCCCGTTTTAACAATTTCAAAACAATGGCAAGAAGTGGCATTGAATAAATTACTAAAACCCTTTGATTCTTAACTTTCTATTGAAACTTGATTTAAAAGACTCCATATCACACTTTGACAATTTGACTTAAAGCCTGTGCCAATTGTTTTCTGAAAATATATCCTTCCTTCCTGGGCTTATTCCACAGTATTTTCATAGACCTGTATACATTAGATGACATACTGGTTTCTTGGAATTTAGCGTAAAATAATATTTGCTATTATGTATTACACAGTAAATGTACTTTCTAGCTTCCTTACCATTTTTGCTGTCATCTTTTCAATATTCTTCCTCCACTTTGGAGAAACCATGATCATCTCACCAGACACACGTTAACACTCTGCCCACTCTCCAGCTCAATGCCAAATGTTTCCCAATCAATGATACACGATAATGATGCATTCTAAATCTCAAATTCAGGTTCCTCTTGGCTTGCTGAGCTACCTCTGAGTAAGACAGTCTGAGCAAAACCATCTTATGAAGATGGTTCAGTATACACAGCCTGGCTTACTTATTTAGGCACTTAGAAGAAAAACAAAAGACCCAGCAAACCTGAGTTCCACCTTTATTAGAAATAGCTCTTGCCCAGCTGGCCAGTAATGGACCCTGAAGGGAATAACTGCACCCCAGCCCTTGTCCCTGTGGGGACTGAGCGGTCCTGCCATCATGGACTGTGTTGGCCCCAGGAACAGAGCAGCTATGGCTAAGGGGAGCTACTAAATCAGTGATGCTGGGCTCCAAGCCGGGAGGGTGGTGGGTGCAGAAGAGACCTCCCTCTTCACCAGAAGGGACCCGTGGGCCCCACTTTTCCCTTCATCACCACCATCTAGTGACACTGGCAGGTTTACCTGTATAGATTTCCAGTTCACCCCATGGGTTGGGGCCAAAAGCACATTAACCCAGTTTGGGTGGTGGAGGGAGAGAGGGAGATCTATTTCTTGAAAGCCTGAGGAAATTAATCACTTACATAGAACAGAGTGCAAAGTACACGCCATACTTTCATAACTGGCTTTTTACCTAAGCAAGGACTAACTGGTTTTAGAGTGTTAGCTGCCGCATGTTCACACTTGAATGTTAATAGAGAAGCTGGAGAACAGAAGTTACACTTGCTAGACTAACACAGTTCATTCAAATGTCCTTTGTGGTGGCATGGAAGGAAGTCAACTGAGAAGCAGAAAGGAAGCACCATTAAATGATTATCTGGGCTAGACACCTATCAGTGGGGAAGAATGAAATACTGGCATGGTCAAAGACAAACCTGACCTCAAATAGGAGTCAAGGAGTTTCACAGACATAAAATTACCCTCTGGCTACAAAAAACCCTCACCCTAAACTTTAACCCTTACCATCAGCCTTACAAGCTAGATGCTAGTGGTAGTCAGAACTCTGGGCGGGAGATGGCTCAGTTTAACCCCTACTACTACTATTTTCTGAATAACAAATGGAGCATCGATCTCCACTGTGATTGTGGTCACATGCACAGAAAACACACTTCTTACAAACATTCTTGTTCTTCAAGCCTGGAAAGAGCAGCTTTTGACACCCATCTGACTTTACCTTTGGAGGACTACAACTAGGGCAGTCAAAATGGAATCACCCAACTTGCCCTATGGTATCTTAAGGAAATGGAATTTAAGAAAACTAGTCACGTTATCTTAAAGAACTTAAAGGAATCTATGTACCTTTTTGAAATCTGTGATGAGTAAAGGCTCTGGGTAGGTGATTAGAAGGCCAACCTTTACCATAAAATAGATTATCCCTAGACACTTAACATCTGACTCTAGACTCTAAATTTAGCTCTGCTGTTAATAGCCATGAGGACACAAGGGAAAATGGTTCAGTACTGGGAGGAATGGTCTGGGTTGTCACACACCATGCATTATTAACGGAGCCAACAGATCAAACAAAATTACTAGGCCTAATACCCCTTCAATTCATCTGTCCTTTGGGGATGACAGTAGTATGGTTTTCTAACCCAGTGTGAGCAGTGTGATAGGCTACTTCAAGGACAAATATCCTGATCCAAAAAAAATCCCACAGTATGTAAAGAATATACAAAGAAATACAAAGAAAAATCCTGCACTGGGACAAGGGCTGGGCAAGTGATGTTTCCCTACCCAGCTTCACCCCAAATGCCCTCTTCCCTGGAGCTTTTACAGGTCTATGGAGAAACAGAGCGCTTGTGAGAAATTTCTGCCCATCTCTTGCAAGCCTTTCAGTCACATCATCTAAGGAAAGTTTCCCAGCCACACTCACAGCAATGTGCTGCTTAGGGAGAAGACCTGTGGCTTCACACCACATTCCAAGCCATGATAATCAAAGTGGCCTAATCTGAACAGGTTCTTCTACTTGAGTTGTGAATTTCATTACAAATGATCATTCCAAATAATTTCTTTAGACTCAAAAACCTTGAACGTAAAAAGGTTTCATAAACATTGTTACACTATTACTAGACTTCTGTCAAAGAAGCTGTGTGGTTTTGAACTATTCATTGCATTAATGAAAAAGAAAACTTAATTTAAACTCTTAAGAAATCTCCTTTTGAATGTTTTAGATGAGAGCCTAGTTCTTCCCAGATGCAGGTCTGGGCACAGAGGCCACCAGGAATGGCATCTTCACGGACCCCTAATGAGAATACTATTACCGCCTGCTTATGGAAGCTAGAGATTGTCTCTTTTTAAGGTTTGGTCCCTTTGCTGCTAAGTAACTTGCCTGGTATAAGACAAACAAGCCAAGAACAAGGTATAAAGGATAAGAGGACAGCTTTGATGAATATGAGGCAATAGGAGCCTTGACTTCCTTTCCTGCTTTTTGCAGTTGTGCAAAGACTCCGTAAATGGCACCAGACCCAAATTTTTCAAGTTACCAGGGCTGCTGCAAAGCCGGTAGCTTATTTACCAGTGCTTTTTTATCCCTTGCTGGAGGCACAGACTTTTCAGTAATGACAAGGACACACGCTAATTGTGGGAGAAAGGGAAAGGATGGAGAAGCAGGTCTCCTGACACTCAGGGGGAGACAAACCATGGGAAGGACTGGCTGTGGGCATCCCAGACAGAGAAGGGCTCCGAAGAGGCACAGTCCACAGCTGGCCCTAATCCTGAAAGTCGCTAGATGCCATCTGAGAAAGTGGGGCATTTAGCCGGTCAAGTTCATCCACTTGAGGTGGGTGGTGCATTAATATCTCCTGGTCCTCTAAGACATCTTCTCCAGCAGCTACCAGATTAGTGAGGGATTTGCTTCGGACACACTGGAAATCCACATGGCGACTCTTCCCTTCTTCCTTTTCCCAGGACATCTGGATAAAGGGGCGCTGCACATAGTTATAGATTACTTCAGAGCGGCCACCGGGCCTTCTCTTAATTTTTTCTTTGCAGGTAGGATAACCTGAAACAGAAGAAGGCCATTCTTATGACTCCGGGAAGTTACCCACTCTAGATTCCACGCTTTCTCTTCTCTGACCACATTAATTTCCTCCCAAATTCAAAGGCTGGGGAAATGACTTCTGACCATGCCCTGCCACTCCCAACAACATCCTACATGCTCACTTCCCACCCATCCAGGTTAGTAGGTCTTGTTCCTGGAAGGGAAGTAACAAAAATTCTATCTCCTCTAATGGCAGGGCAAGAACAGCCTCTTAGTAATTTCAGAAGCCTGTACTTACAGGCACCAGTGCCAAAGAAGAGAAATCCTACTAGGCCATGGTGAAGTCCAGTCTCTAACCCTAGTGCTTAGAGAGCACACTGTAGGAGAAGGTTAAGAAAGCATGTAATGTGTACCTTAAAGAAAAAACAGGGAATTTGCCTGAAATATCTGAAAGGCTACCACATGGAAATGGGAGAAATTTTAGAGTAGTTTCAGAGGCTAGAACTAGAAGGAAGACTGAAGAGATTGGAAGTTATCTACTAGATACATGGAAGAATGTTCTAATGGTACGACAGTCTGATGGGCTGCTCTGGGAAATGGAATAATCCTTATCACCCCGTTCCCGGGGTTTCCAGTGACAAAGGAGGGACACAATGGAAAGAGGTTTAATAGACCTCAGAAATCTCTTCCCACCTGCAATTCCAACCTAAGTCACACACAGTAAAGACCTGATGGGTTCTGTAGTAAGACTGAGACAGCAAGAATAGCAAAACAAAAGAGTCAAACACTCATGAGGGGAGACCAGGACGGCTTCAGCATTCTTGAAGAATCAGTGTCTCAGACCCTTCCATGGAGAACACAGGTTGGGAGCCACCTGCTCATGACCATTTCAAACCATTCTACCAATACACACAGACATTCCTCAAAGGTGTGTAGTGGAATAAATCCAAATTTTGAGTCTCCAAAGCTACAGTTTTCAGAAGGACCCTTCCCGATCCCAAAAATCCTCACCAAGACTGCTGGTAGAATGGCTCACTCACTTGGTAAGCCCACAGGCCCTGCTCCATTTACCCCCCAGTGTCCTTCGCCCTCACTGCTCTTTATCCCGAAGCAGTACACCCGAACTTATTCCTGCAGCTGCTTTAAAGCATTTATGACTAGAAATAAAATGAAAAATATAAGGGTAAACAAACAAACAAAAAAAACAGGAATCCTTCACACAGGTAGGAATGTAGTTTTCATTGTGCCCATTCTCCAGGTCCTCTGAAAGCCGGGTTTTAAGGATATAAGCTGTGCCTACAGATACAGCCTACTCTCTTGAGCCATGCAAGCTGAACACTAACTGGGATATTTATTACCTTCAATTCCAATGCGAATATTTTTCAGGCCTCGCTCCTTTAACACTGTTTTAGCAACATCACGATTCTCAATGTATTTGAAGAATCTATAGAGCTTGGAGCTATAAAGAACTGGAAAAAGAAAAACTGAGTTAGTCATGGAGTAAAGACTTCTAAAAGAGGAGGGAGATGAGCTAACAGAATCAGCCTAATGAAAGGTATACCTGACTCTGATGGGAAAAAAAATTCAGCTGGATCACAGATGAAATGTTAAGTAATGGATCAAACATAAGAAGGAAACGACATGAGAAATTCTTCTAGTCTCAGGGTGGGGAAGACCTTTCTGGGTACAACATAAAACCAGGGGCCATAATATAAAAATTGATACATTCAACTACCTAAAAATACAACATCTCTGCTTAGCCAAAACCACTGTAATTAAGCTAAAAGAAAACAAAAGTCAATTGGAAAAAAATACCTGCAACTCACATTACAAAGGGCTAATTTTCTTACTATGTATAGAGTGGTCACAAATAGAGAGCCTTCACAAATCAGTTCTGTAATGAGCAAAAGCATAAATAAAGTTATAGAAAAGGAAATTAAAAGGCTTTTAGAAATTAAAAAGATGGTAAGTGTTGATCATGAAATGAGAAATGCAAATTAAAACATAAATGCAATGCTATTTTTTACCTATCAGTGCGACAAAGAAGTTTAGTAAAATACTGTTTTGGTGAGGATGTGGGAAACAAACCTGTCATATATTGTTTTGTAAGTGTAATATGGAGAATTTAGCAACACTTACAAAATTATGAAATAACAAAGCTTTGGCACACAAATTTCATTTCTAGGAAGATTATTCTCTAGAGATACACATGTGTGAAGACTGTTTAAGAGGTATTTACTGCAGCATCATTTGTAATTTATAGTTTCAAAGTTCAACAACAGAGCCAGTTAAATCAGTCACAGCACAGTCACATGGTGGAATACTATACAGCCATTAAAAAGATCGTGGAAGATTTCTATGTTAGACATGGTGTTGAACAGTCTGTAGGACATGGAAGCATTTGGAGAAAAGGAAAAACCGTGGATGTAATTGCTTATGTATGTGCACTGATTACATCTGAAGGATATAAAAAAAACTGAGGAGGAAAACCGGGTGGGTGAGGCAGGGTTGGATCAAGACTTTTCAGTATACATCCATCCTTTTGTACTCTTTGAGTTGTTACCAATTCAAAGGATTTAAAAATGAAACCAGCAAGAGAGAAGAGTGAGGGCCATTTAAGGGCCTCAGTATTACCACCGTCTCCCACGGACACCAGGGGCAGCAGTGGAAGGTGTACATGGAGGCTAAGCACAAACTTTAGCCCTGCAGCAAGCACACTGCTCGTGCAGGTGAGTGTACTCATCGCCAGCTCAACAGTGATATTCCCGGTGCTTCCGGGATCTAGCTGCTACTCTGGGCAGTGCGTTTGTTGTGGAAAACATCTACACCGGGCAGGTTGTGCCTACTTTGGGAATATTCCTCCCCCATGGGAGGGGGGTGGTCTTCATCCCAGTCCACAGAATCCTCATCCGTCAGCACAACGATGTGGCACTCTCGCTCCCCTTTCTTGGCACAGCCCACCATGATGGGCAAGATCAGCTCTTCGAGGTAGTGGTCAAACTGCTTGTGAGCACCATCGTTAGACAGTTCATGCAGCAAAGCACCTGGGGAGAGACGCTGTAGGTGAGCATCTGCTCAGCCTGAGTGCAGATATTACTGACGGGAAAAAGACTATGAGGTACTGGCTGTCATCACTGAGAAGTTCTAGAGACGTAGCCCATTAAAGGCAGAAATGGTTTTTTGCTTCGAGGCACTAATTAAGCAGATTTTGTTAGATATGTTGCACATTTTACCACTCTAACTTTTCTCATGTTTATTTATTATTAGCAAGAGGGAGGGAGGAGTGGGGGACAAAGGGAGAGAGAAAGAATCCCAAGCAGGTTCCACGCCCAGCATGGAGCCGATGTGGGGCTCTGTCCCACAACCCCGAGATCATGACCTGAGCAGAAACCAAGTCAGATGCTTAACCGAGCCACCCAGGTGCCCCCCTCACGTTGAATTAATCCCTGAGCACTTTGACCAACTGAAGTTTTGTTAGCTATACAATGTCAAACCACACACATTAATTCTACAAGAGAAAGAACCATCATTTGTAGTACCTCTTCTGAAGATGCTCTGGACCCCAATTTCATGGAGTTATGGTACCACAGAAGAGGGATCATCTGAAGTTTGAGGACACCAGGGGACTTGCTCTAAGTGTGCGCTAGACCCAGTAGAGAGACCACAAGTCTAGAGAACTTCATGGAATATGCAGGGAAATGTATCATGAACCTCAAAGAATATATATATATTTTTTTAGATTTTATTTATTTATTTGACAGAGATCACAAGCAGGCAGAGAAGCAGGCAGAGAGAGAGGAGGAAGCAGGCTCCCCACTGAGCAGAGAGCCCGATGCAGGGCTCGATCCCACGACCCTGGGATCATGACCTGAGCTGAAGGCAGAGGCTTTAACCCACTGAGCCACCCAGGCGCCCCTCAAAGAATAATTTTTTAAATAATTTCAGGAAGCCTAGGTGATAATAAGAGAATGGTGTTTGTAGTCAATCAGCTCTAATCCCAGCTTTTTAGAGTTTTGAACAAGTTAATTTCTCAGTCTTCTCATTTGTTAAATGGGGTTATTACCTGACTTGCAGGGCTCACTGCTATAAGACTTAAGCAAGTTCACATCTAGAAAGCACTTAGTAAACATGAAGTTAATGGTAAAAAGAATTCTAAGAAGAACCCAGCCAATTTATGCTGTTTGACTCTGCTCACTAATGTCCAAGAGTCAGTATCCTTATTTATTAGCTGAGACACCAAGGTCCCTGAGAGGGGAAGCAGTTAGCTCAGTGCCTCACTGGACAAGCTGGATTCAGAACCCGCCACACATTCTCTTTGGTTTATTCCACGTCCTCACAGAGCTATGAAGCAGGAGAGGGAACAGGTTAGTATTACGTCTCTGCCTCTGCGAATGGTTTTCAACCCACACTAGAAACTGTTTAGTGATAAAGAATAGCAGTCGATTCCAAGCGAACTCAAAAGTTCAGCTGCTCAAATGCAGCTCAGAGCTGCTCTTGTACTTACTCAGATCTTGACATCGGATAGTGTTGAAGTCAAAGTTAATGCAGAGATAATCGCATGTATCCCTAAGGTCTGGAATAGAGATGCCATCAGGACAATTGATGATACCAGTTTTGTAATAATCCTGTAAAAAGATTAAAAAGAAGAAATGTAGGCAAAGAACCAAGATGAGGAATGACCTCTTCAACCCCTCATCCATTCCTGGTTCTGTTAAAATGGTAGGTTACTAGAACTGTCACCATGCTGGCTGACTTGTCAGCTGGCAGAGTGGCTCCTGGCTCTCTGATGTGCTTAATCATAACCTGATAGCTGACTGAGCTCAAACAAGAGGTACTTCAGGGAGAGAAAATAGAGGGAACGGGAACTGGAACTAGAGACCCTAAAGTCAGTAACAATTTGATGGAACTCTCAAGGCTTCTGCCTGTGCCTGCCCCTGGGGAAGACGATGCCACAAGAAGGGTCCTACACACCAGCACTGTTCGAAATACAGTCGCACTGATTCCTTCGGCAATCTCATACTCTCCCTTCTCGTTGGGCCGAGTGAAATTGTACTCTCTTCCTGGTCCAAACATTCTGAAAGACATCAGACGACAATGTCAGACAGATGGATTCTTCACCCATGAGGACTGCTCCCTTCTTCACCTCATTCTGGAAGACTCCATTCCATGTTCTCATAGTATAAATTAAAAACACATCAGTGAGACCCAACCCCTATGAAGAAGCTCCCTCCAGACATAAAAGGTGGTAGCAATTGCTTGCAGCATTTGAGAGCAAGGAGAAATGAAGCAGCCAAGTCTTCAGGGATCACCAGTGGTAAGCTTCCGGGACAGCAAATGAGGTAAAGGAGCATTTGCAGAGCTGGCCCTTGGAAAATCTCTGGTGTGTGGGAGGGCTGCCTCTCCTGCCCTCCCCAGTGCCCAGGGATATGCCGGCAGCTCAGGAAGACTGCTTCTCCTGCTCCTGACCCTTCCTGGTCCTTTCCCTCGTTTGTTAACCTACCTTATCTAGCATGCAGTGGTTCTCAGATTTGCTTTTCAATATCTAATATGATTGATGCATCTCTCCTGGTGGGTGCAGACGTTACTGTCCTCCCATTCCTGGTACACTCCGATGCTGGAGCTCTGGAGAAAATACCCTTCTTCAATCCAAGGAGTAACTCTAATGACAGGAACTTCGGGTCAAGCAGATAGGGATGGGAGCTATTAGGCTTATCTAGTGGTTCGGCATAGTTTAGAGAGGCGAACCTGCTCTGTACATGAACTTAGAGGTCAGGAGGGCACAGGAAGATCTTGCCTTTTCTTACTCATCTTTTCCCATTCTTCCTCCCTCCCTTTCAGATCCCCTCCAGTAAAACTGGCCCCTTGACTTCCACCACTCCTGTTGCACATCTGAGCTGTGGAATGGGAAACCAGTGTGAGGGACAGCGCAGGCGGTAGGTAGGCTCTTTGGCCAGCTTGATTTAAGTTCCCGATGGCGTCTCAGTGCCATTTCCTTCCTCAGCCTGCTGGGAAGCCTGGCTGGCTCTTCAGTGTTAAAACTCTTTTCCTCTACCCTAAATTGGCTGCTTTTCAAAGGTCTGAAAAAGACTCCAAATCCATACTTTCCAAACACTAACACCATACGTAAGAAATCCATCCTGATAAAAGGGTCTTCAAAGAATGCTGACATTTCTGAACATTCTGGTTAAAGTCCAACCAAAACAGCTATGAATCAAAATAGTGAACATGCCATGCAATGCCCCCTTCCCCCCACAAATTCTCATCAGCAAGACCTAAGCTCAGAGTTATTTTTCTGGTAATGGTGTGGATGAACATTAATCTACTTGCAGTCTTTCAGCCTGTACCCCTTCTGACTAATGGCTCACATTTTTTTAAGCTCACTGACTAGAGGCTTACCAACACTGTATATAACCTCTGGACAGAGCAAACCTAAGTATATCTCAGAACCAACAGCCTCAGCTGAAGAACCACCTAGATTAAGAATTAGACTCTCTCATCATGGGACAATCCTAGATTCAAAGAAAGAGGGTCAGCTAAGAATCTGTTAATCATGGGCGCCTGGGTGGCTCAGTGGATTAAGCCTCTGCCTTTAGCTCAGGTCATGATCTCAGGGTCCTAGGATTAAGGCCTGCATCAAGATCTCTGCTTCAGCAGGGAGCCGGCTTCCCCCTCTCTCTCTGTCTGCCTCTCTGCCTACTTGTGATCTATACAATAAATAAAAATCTTAAAAAAAAAAAGAATCTATTAATCAAACAGAAAATGCTTGCCTTTCTTCTCATGATCACTACTGTCAGAGGCAATCTACTTTGAAGAGCCAGCCAGTGCTGCAAGAACAGTTTTTGGGTGTGGTGGGTGGGCAGTGGTAATAACCCCAAGACTGAGGACAAGAAGTCAAATCTGATAAAATGTAGGGCCAATCTGGAATATGTTTTAATGTTATAGTTTAGTCTTTTTTTGTTTGCTTGCTTGCTTGTTCTAGTTTAGTCTTAATTCAGAGGTTTGAGAAGTATTCAGATTTGGTCCTGGCTAAAAATGGTTCATCATGAATCTGTATGTATATGTTCAAATACATTTGAGTAGCTGGATTTCATTTAGCCTAAAATTCAACAAATGAGTGTAGTCCATTCTGATTTCTTTCTTTCTTTTTTTTTTTTTTAAGATTTTATTTATTTATTTGACAGACAGAGATCACAAGTAGGCAGAGAGGCACGCAGAGGAGAGAGGGGAAGCAGGCTCCGTGCTGAGCAGAGAGCCCCATGCGGGGCTCGATCCCAGAACCCTGAGACCACGACCCGAGCTGAAGGTAGAGGCTTTAACCCACTGAGCCACCCAGGCACCCCTCCATTCTGATTTCTAAATCAGTTCAAATTAGTCCAAAGTCCTGAGTGAGGTTAAATCTTTACATAAGATCTACTTCCAAGGAGATGAACGTCCTCAAAAGCCAAATGTCTGTGTGTAATATACATACACACATTATTATTTTTACTCTTATCCCAATTTGCTCTGCCTCATGTTAAGGTCTGTAGTTGGCCAGAAGGAGCATGTCCTAACTCCCAGCCCAGGCTCCAAGAACACTTTCTGGCCAGTGCTCCTCCTTGCTAGGCCTTTTCCATTTCCTAAACTCTAACCCTAATATGCTGGAGGCAGGAGATGGGGAGAGAAGGGTAAGACTGTGGTCTCAATGAAGCAGCACTGAGAATGGAACATGACGAAAAGAGAGAGCAGTCACAAAACAATACAACAGCCAGACATAAAGACTCAGTTTTGGAAAACTTGAATAGAGACGGAGGTATCAGAAAATGACAGCATGACACCCGCTGCCAAGCACAGTGGGCGACAGATGGCAGGCAAAAGGCTTTTCCATAAAACGGCTTTGCTATTGTGTCATTTGGAACACATTTCTATTTTTTATTAAAAGACAAAAGAAAAAAAGAACCCACAACTTAGATCTCCCCTTAACCCTGTCTTTGACCTGTGGAACTCAGGCAAGATTACTTTTGTGAGGGTGTACTTATTATGCATCTTATTATGGATAAGATGGATAAGAAATGAGGAGTGTGACTTCTGTTGTAGAGGGAGTTTATAGAGGAAGAGGGAAGGATATTCAGCAGATTATTTTCCATAGTCCTGATTGCACGCCCTTCTGTGGGGGCCCATTGTGCTGTACTGGCTTTGTAAACAGAGTACATCCCCCAAATCATCAACACATAAACAGCTTTGTACAAGCTTGCCCTCCCTGTCTCACAAAGATAGGAAGGTAGAAAAATAAGCAACCGCAGGCCTTCTTTTCCTCACATCTAGTGCAAGATAAACAGCAGGTACTTCTATTCATAGAGAACACAGTGAATTTGGAAGGAAATTATCATCAATTACCTTCCCAACATGGTATCCGGATGAGCAGTGAAAATTTGTGGATTCACAACAAAACGTGTGCCATCTACAAGAAGTGTCACTTTCTCTGGTGCCTGGGAATGAACGTTACTGCCAAAGCCCACAGTGCTGTTTCCAAATCGTTCTGGAGCCATAAAGGATTCATGGTTCCGTTTATTCCCATTTTGGAAGCAGGAGCCTTTGATGTCCTCGGGAAGTGGCATTATGTGAGGGAACTGAAGATTTGCTGGCTGAGAGGCATAGTCAAGTGAAAGGTCTAAAAGATCATACAAACAAACCAAAATAACTTGACAGCAAAAAGCCTTGGGGGAAAAGATAAAGCTCATCTCTTTAAAAAAAAACAACAACAAAAACCCCCGAACTTTTAGGTGTTCGCAGGCAAAAAACTCTTGCCCTTGAACAAGTAAAGGAAGAATAAGCTAGAGATTCATATTGGATCCCCCTGAGCTTTTTTACAGGTTTGTATGTTGGGGAGGAGAGAATGAAGGCAATAATGCCCACATTTCAAAAAGTGATTTAAAAATTTTAAAGTAAATTACGTGCATGGCTTAAAAAAATTTAAACACTAGAGAATTTCTGTGGACAACCAACAAGGTTCTGCCAGACTCCATGCCCTCCCCCGGTCTTGTTTCACAGAGGCAATCACTTTTTACTTCTGTTTCCACTTTTAGCTCTAAATAATACTCTCGTAGTTCCTGTGTTTTATTTAAGGAATCTGCTACTTCTGGGTGCAGAAACTATTCCTTTCCCACATCCTTCTAAAAATTTCCAAATGTTTCTAAATGTTATTTCCCAGAAGGGATGACAGTCTCTAATTGTCTAATGCATTACCTTTCCTAGAAATTCACATAAAAATGCATTTTCACTATGCACTGGAGAATCCTAACATCACCAGGACCATTTTTTGAAGAGGCAGGGCTTGCCCTCAGCAGAAAGGTTCCGGTGCAAGTGGCCTTGGGTTAGGATTCCTTCATGGAAACCGTTTTTGTGCTAGTATCACCAAGGAGGCATTTCCTTTAAGCAGTTTATTTAATTTTCTAAACACTGTTCATGTCTCTAAAATGAGAATCATGTTCACTTCACCTCCCTCAAAGGATTCTTCTATCAACTGAATTAAAGTATGTGAGAGCACTTCAAAGTGTGTTAATACCATAACATGGAAAAAAGGCTTAAAACCAAATATGTGAAATCTGGATATAATGCAGAAGAAAACTGGGGGAAATTTTTATGAAAGCATTATCATAGAATTCTTTTAAACTGGCAGATCTCCTAATATATTTTAATGTAAAAAAGTCTCTTTCACGAAAAATTTCAAACATACCAAAGTTAACACAATATGCATATCCTGTCACCTAGATTTAACAAGCTTAATTAACTTTTCTACATTTTCTTAAAATCTTTTTTTGAAAAAAGTAAAAGGTTAAAGATACAACTGAGTGTCTGACTCCCATCCCACACGAATTTTAAGTCTGTATACAATAATTCATGAACAGGATTACCTGCTCTTCACTTGTGGGAAATAAGCCTGATTTCAGGCCCTTAGATAACCAAATAAATTGTGAGCTAGAGTGCACTCACATTTCTTCCCCATTTGCTTCTGAAGGAAAGGAAACCAAAATCTAGACCAAACACACCGAGGGTTCACATTCTACAGCTTTGGACAAATTTTCAGTGTGGCCCTGTTGTCTGCACAAGAGCCAAGCTTCCACACCACCCACGGACAAGCTTCTAGCAAGAAACGCTTACATCACCAAGACGGGCTTTCACATTCAAAATGCTGTTCTAAAATGAAAGTAGGTACCCACATCATAAATTCAGGATGCTTGATTCCCTACCCCTCTCACCCCCCAACAATGAAGCAGTTCTAGTGGGCTGATTCCTGAAGGGCGCCTCAAGTCCCACGCAGTGTACATGGGTGAGCAGGAAGGGGGACTCAGTGCACAAACTCCCCCCAATGGCACACTCTAGGATGGCAGGCATGCCCTGCTCTTCTGCCAGTGGATGCATTAGAATACCACAGGCTGGTTAGAAAGACACGGGTTCAAATGGCAGCTGCCCACCTCCTAGCAGTGTGGGTCTGAGCACGTTATGTAAGTTCCTGAAATCTCCTTTCCTCATCTGCACAAGGAGGAGGACTCTAGGCAGGGATCAGCACATTTTCTGTGAAGGGCCAGAAAGCTCTGTGGGTCACAGTCTCTGCCACTGTAGCTAGAAAGTAGCCAAAGACCATATGTGAACAAACAGGCGTGATGGCGGCATTTTAAAAAATGTACAAAACAGGCAGTGATTTAGATGTGGCAACAGTCTGCCATCCTTAATCTAAAAACACGTATGTGAAGTTCCTAGCCCAGTGAGCACCCAGTAAACAGTAACCGCTATTGTGAGTGTTGCCGCTGCCTTCATTCAAAGTTAAAAAGAAGTGGACAGTTTATCAAGAGCCTGCACATCCATTAATTCCGAAGTCTCCCAGTCCTGTGAAGTAAGAATGTTAACATCCCTGTTTTCTGGATTAAGAAAGCAGGGCTCGGAAAGATTAAGGAGCTCATCCACTGTTACAGACGATAAATAGCACAGCTAGACTCTGAATCTGTCTTGTGACTCCAGACCCAGGACTATCTTTCTCAGACCGTTACCGCTGAGTTAGACATGCGGGATTGAGTGAGTCAGCGGGGCTGTTATGTGGCAGTCAGCCTTCTGTAACTAAGCCAGTCCGCTGGAAAGGTTATTTATGCCATCCGGGTGGAGTGGACGCTCACGGGTGAGAAAGCCCTCCGAATTCAGTCAAGATCTAACCATCGTACCATCGCTCCTGGGCCCTACAGAGTAAGTGAGACTCTGAAGAGCAGAAGCAGCCAGGCTATTTGTTTCTCTCTCCTGGGCCACAGCTGAGGGGTCATCGCTTAGGCAGCTGGCCTCCTGCCGCAGTGCCCTGTCGCTCTCGCTGCCGCGGTGAACGTTCATCCTTGAGTTCTGGATCCTGAACTGTCTGCTGGGCCAGAGAAAAAGCCTGGAAGACAGGAATGTGCAGGATTTAAAACACCCTCCAACAGACTTCCAAGGACTTCTGAAGCATGAAAGCCGAGCTGGAGAACTCACAGACGGCTCACATTCTTGTTTGAAGAAGAAATGACATCTTAAACTTATTTTTGTGATTTTATACTGGGAGGAACTGGGCTTATTTAATGATCTCTACCAAATCACTAACAATTTAAGAATGTCGGTCAACTTGTTATTTGAGAATAATTTTAAGCTGTATCCAAAACCAGACATCACACCTACCATTTTGGCCCCAATCATGATCAGTTCTACAAGTTAAATGGTAGTGCAGTAATTTGGTGTTGTTTAGATCACAGACACAAAAGAGGGGAAGAATCCAACAGGTCAACTAAAGAAAACCTGCCCATATGTGAAAAATAATCAAGACACATGTGTTCCTGCAACAACTAAGCACTAGGGAATGAAAACTATCAAATCTTGCATTAGCATTATGGTTGTTGAAACAAGAAATCACCTGCACTAAAGAAAAAACAAACAAACAAAATTTGACTTAGAGTGCCCAGGTTCCTCTTTATAAGTTCTTTCACTTTCTGTACCTTACGCTCAACCCCAACCCCAACCTCAAAATTACACCAAGACATCATTGGCTAGAAGGCTAACTCCCCCAGGCAGTCCAGTCATGGGAGGAACACATAACGAGCTACCTCCTTGTGCTAGGCATTTGCTCATCAGGCAGAATGGGGGGGGGGGACTATGTGAAAAGCTTCATACCTTTCTTCCAGGTAATCCTGCCCTGCAGCCCTTCCATCCTTAGGGGATGCACAACTATGTGAAATATTCCTGAAGTTCACCTTACTTATTATTCTATTATACTGATTTCTACTTGCAATTTTGGTGGAAGAATCATCTTATATCACCACTGATTTTTATCCAAGTGGATTGCATGCTAACACCATTTCAGGAAGAAATTAGGTCACTAAGGGCAGTAACATGTAGCATGTAGCGGTTAAAACAGATCCCTAGCAACTGGTAAAGTCAAAACCACCACTGCCCTCAAGTTTTATTCAGATGTCAAAATCAGGTCTATAGAACAGGGTAAGAAAAGGATCCATGGAACTGGAAAGAGCTTATTGCCAACATTGGAAAGACCAAAAGGGGGTGTTTCTTTAAGCTTAACTGGTTCTGGGGGCACCTGGGTGGCTCAGATGGTTAAGTGTCTGCATTCAGCTCAGGTCAGGATTCCAGGGTCCTGGGATCAAGCCCCACATCGGGCTCCCTGCTCAGCGAGGAGTCTGCTTCTCCCTCTCCCTCTGTCTGCTGTTCCCCACTGCTTATGCTCTCTCTCTCTCAAATGAATTAAAAAAAAAAAAAAAAAAAGCTTAACTGGTTCTGTATGACAATGTTTCACTTAACCTGTAGATACGGTTTCTCAGCTCTTCACTAGGATTAATGCTTAGTGGCACACATAAAAGAAATCACCTAATGCAACATTTCCCAAAGTCTTCTATGAATTAATTCCTCTATAATCCTAGAATGACAGAACGAAACTCTCTTAAACTTTGAAACCAAGAAAGTTAACTGACACCAGAAGATTTTACACCAGAGTAGCCTGTTTAAACCTAATACCACTCCCCTTGCAGGATGAGGCATTCATTCAACTTTGAATGTGTATTTTCACTGCCAACCTGGTTCAATTCTGTAACCATCCCCTAAATGAACTGTGGCCCTCAAAACAGTTCTAAGGAAAAAGAAAAAGCAAAGCACTTAAACAATACAGTCTCTATTGCTAAAAAACTATTTTTGGCCAAAATGCAGTCCTAAAAGTCATAGCAGCATACAATGACAGAAACCAAAGGATCGTGCTGCCCCTGGCACACTGAACAGTAGCTGATGAGACTGCTTCAGGAAAGGAGTAGGAGTCAGAAATATATATATATTTTTTATTTTTTAAAAAAGATTTTATTTATTTGTCAGAGAGAGAGAGATCACAAGTAGGCAGAGTGGCAGGCAGAGAGAGAGCAGGAAACAGGCTCTCCACTGAGCAGAGAGCCCGATGTAGGGCTCGATCCCAGGACCCTGAGATCATGACCTGAGCTAAAGGCAGAGGCTTAACCCACTGAGCCATCCAGGTGCCCCAGGAGTCAGAAATATATTAATAATGGAGCTCAGACTACATGGCCATCAAGAAAACTTAACATCCAGCATGCAGCTTGAGCTTCACTTCCACACAGTATGTGTAAGCATTTTATAATATTATAAAATTATATATTTATATTTTATATTTTATATATTTATAATATTATAAAATTATAATATAAATAATAAATAAAATAATTTTTTTTTCCACAGGCCTCACATGAAGGCTCATATTTTGTTAAGTCATGATTTTGCAGACCTGGAATAGCAAGACCACTTAGCTTCATAATCTCCCATCTTGGAAAATTTAGACACAATCTTTGGTAGTGGAATTATCTCCACATATTTCTTGAACCTAAAAACAGACACACCAGTTTCTCCCAAGAACATAATCACCTTGAGTATTAATCCAAAATAACTTCTAGTTATAATAAATCTATGTATTTTCTTCTTACTTGGGATTTCCTCTAATCAATTATTTCTGAAGAAAACAAGGTAATTACATGGATCACTGTGCCATTAAGTACAATATCTTACACTAAACTATTCAGATTTTTAAAATCTAAATAGGGTTAGGAGCAAACAACCCTAACATGAATCTATCTCAAAAGCATAACACTTTCAGACTGTAAATCGTACAAGGGTTATGATCTTTTATTTATTCTTTTTTTTTTAAATTTTTATTTATTTGACAGAGATCACAAGTAGGCAGAAAGGCAGGCAGAGAGAGAGAGGAGAAAGCAGGCTCCCCACTGAGCAGAGAGTCCGATGCGGGGCTTGATCCCAGGACCCTGGGATCATGACCTGAGCCGAAGGCAGAGGCTTTAACCCACTGAGCCACCCAGGCGCCCCTATTTATTCTTTTAAAAAGATTTTATTTATTCATTTGAGACAGAGAGAGAGTATGACAGGGAGAGGGACAAGAGGAAGGAGAAGCAGACCTCCTGCTGAGTGGGAAGCCCAACTCAGGGCTGGATCCCAGGACCCCAGAATAGGATCTTTTTAAAAAGGCAGTATCTTTTCTTTTCTTTTCTTTTCACTTCAGAGTAAGCTGGGTGGTGAAGATGAGGTAGGATGCCACAGAATTTGGTAAATTAACCAATCTACCCTTAATCTATACGGCATAATTAGATTTAGAAAGTAATTATATCTTTTTCCAGAATTTTTGCTAACAGTGTTTCAGTTTTATCTTTACCAATCTGGTAAGTGAAATGTGATAGCTCATTTTAATGTGATAAATTAACAAGTCATTTCCATTATTTTTTTCATCAAAAATTTTACCTTTGTGATCCTTAAAATTTTACCTTTGGGTGGGTGGGGAAAAACAACCATGCTGGGCAGGTATTAGGTAATAGTGATTTATTCATATCAAGTTTGTCAGGCTTGACTAGAATCACTGGGTGTTTCCCAGGACTGCTCTCATCTCCCTGGAAGTCTGAGAGAATGAGGTATGATTACAAGACCACCCACTAGACTGAAGCAAAGCAGGTTCTGGCTTCGGCTTCGTTATTAACTAGCTCTGTCACCAAAACATTCTTTAAGCTTCAGTATTTTCATCCATAAAAATAGAGGAGGATGTCTGCCATTACCAAGTCAGACAAACCTTTCTCAAACAGGATAAAGGGCAAAGCTCTCAGAACTCATGAGGCACCATACAAAAGACAAGAGATAAGCTTGGGAGACATGTGTCAATCTCCCACATACAGCAGCTCAGTATTTCTTTAGCTCTCTAAGCCTGTCATCACGCTCATCCTCTACTTTTGAATATACTTACGTTCTGACTATTGTCCAGTTCCACCTTCCTCATTTTGATTCAGTGAGACTATACCCTGTACTGTTGTTGGAATTCTACAAATTATTTTTGGCCTCAGTTGCCTAACTTTTCATTTGCACCTGACCTTCTGTGTCTTTCCGTTCTCCCACCCCCCAACTCAACCCAGGAAAACACCGTATCTTCCTCTTCTATTGCCAAGGTGTCTTTTCCTTAGCTATTTTACTCCTGCAGAATTTTAAAAAACAAATAATCATCCTGCACTCAGGCAGTACAGATTTATTGCTGTTGACAGAAAATACTAAGAAGATAAAAATCACCCATAATTCCTCTTCCAGACTTTCCTAAGCATAAATACATAGATATATATTTTTTTATTTTTACAATTTGAAATTCTGCTGTTAATATTATGCTATATTTCTCAACATACCATGATTTTGCCTGTGGGTCAACAATTACACTCATATCATTTTCAATGGTACATAATATTCTATTACGTTATACCAAATTTCATGTTTTATTGCCTTTTTAACATTCAATCTTTATCCCATAGAGAATTTGTTTTGTATACAGCATGAGGTATGGATGTACCAAAATTCAAATGGTTAACCAATTAACTGCCTTAATATATTCTGAAGAGTTCATTTTTTTCCCATACTGATTTGAGATGTCACCTTTATCAAATACTAACAGATAATAGATGCTTGATCTGGTTTTTACACTGTTCCACCAATTCATCTATTTCTGTGCCAATGTCATGTACAATTTCAACTGAACAATCTGACCATCATTTTTCTATGTCCCTTAGCTAGAAGTTCTAAAATGGTATTTTTAAGTTGTTAATAGGAAAATTTTTTCTTCTAATTTTTAACATCGTGTCTTAAATTATTTATATTTTTTCTGCCTTGAGTAAAATATTTCGTTTAAAATCACTGTGATAAGAGTCATTGAATATTACATTTAATGGATAGCGGTTACACACACATTCCTTTTACCAGGTTTGTTATCCAGAATGTAGCCTTGTTTTTAAAGATTTTATTTTTTAAGCAATCTCTACACCCAACATGGGGCTTGAACTCACAACCCTGAGATCAAGAGTCACATGCTCCACCAACTGAGCCAGCCAGATCCCCATTTGTTCCAACTTTTATTATAGGAAGTAAAAATTCACTTTACCTGAAAAGATTACTGCCATAATTCATTCCAATGAAATATTAAAAGTATGTATGGATAATTGAAAACTATTAAAACTAAAGCAATTTTGCTGTTTATTGTTGAGACACTGTTTAATCAAATTTTTAATTCCAAAGTAAAACCCGAGTTTCCTTAGCTATTTTAACACATACAAATACATATGCATTAAAGAAATTATGCTGTCTAGGTTAATACTGCAGCTATACTAGAAGAATTCTATGCAGAAAAAGAACTCAAGATATTGTACTTCTTGAATACTGGTCAAGATTTTTGCACATGCCCTTCTTATATACTCTCTACATGAGCCTAAGCAATTAATCCCTAGTAAAGATCAACCCCCTTGCCCTAACTGCTTTATCTTTCGGGTTTCTATTTCTTTTCAAAGAACTGATGCTATAAAATGCTTTCCCACTTACCATACCATTTCTTAACAAAGTCTCAAATTAAGGGAAGCTATATTTAACCATAACCTATGCCGCCACCCATATTTGCCAGCAAGTGCTCTGAAACCAGACTGCATAGTTTGGTTCTTGATTCCACTACTTATTTGCTAGGTCAATCTGCACACATGACTAATTTCTCTGAGACTCAATTTTTTCATTTGTAAACTGATAATATCTATTTGGAAGAGCTATTTTAGGGATCACAAATACTTTAGATTGAGTATGATCTCTGACATATGGTAAACACTGAAAATAGCTGTTACTATTCATATATTCAAACCTAGCTTCAAGCTTATTAAAAATCATATTCAAAAACATTTTTAAATCTTTGCTTGTTTTTTTCTTGCATTATTACCTACCTACCACATCATCCCTTATCTCCATTCCAATACCAACAACCGCTAATTATCTCTGTGTAGCTGTACTTTTTATATTAAGAATAACTGCTGGACTTTGAATGTGTCCTTTTGCAGAGGTAATAAAATTCAATTATGATACCACTGTTAACTCTCAATTTCAAACATTTACTGATAACAGACATGTTACTTCTTTAAACCAAACCTGTAATTTTAGAACTAAAAACTACACAGCTTTCTTTTTTGGAAAGTAGGCTCCATACCCAACGCAGGGCTTGAACTAATGACCCTGAGACCAAGAGCTGTGTGCTCCATCTAGTGAGAAAACTGTATAGCTTTCTAATGAATCTTCTGTATTAACTAAACACTTTCATCAGCAAGGTTTCTTTCTTTTCTTTTTTTAAGATTTTATTTATTTGAGACACACAGAGAGAGCACACAAGTGCCGTGGAGGGCAAAAAGGGAGAGGGAGAAGCAGAATCCTTGCAGAGCAGGGAGCCCAATGTGGAGCTTAATCCCAGGACCTTGAGATCATGACCTGAGTTGGAGGTAAACACCCAACCCACTGAGCCACCCAGGCGCCCCTCATTTTGAAAGTTTTTAAATCTCCAGGAAAATGGAAAAATCATTACAATCAGTACACTCATATACACCCTTCAGACTTAACAATGATCATCCTGTCTCATTTGTGTGTGCTTACACTTCCTTCCCCTCCCCATACATTTTCCAAATCACCTGAGAGTTACAGAGAGGTGCACTTCCTATCCTTAATACTTCAGTATGCATTGTCTAAGAATTATGACATTCTCCTATAAAACAAGACAGTACCATTTTCATCTAAGAAAACAAACAATTCTATAATCTCAACATATAATCCATAACCAAATTTACTAATTTGGCCTCAAATTTTCCTCTATAGCCTTTTTTGAGGATCCATAATCCAATCAAGGCCCATTCCTTGCATTTGGCTATTCTCAATCTCTTAATATTACATATTCCTTCCCCCCATTTAAAAAAATTATTTATTTTAAAGAGAGAGAGTACTGACCGGGGAAAGGGAGAGCAGCTGGAGCCCTGTCCAGGGTACAGGGCTTGATCTCATGATGCATAATCCTGAGATCACAAGCTGAGTTGAATTGAAGAGGTGGGAGCTCAAATGACTAAGCCGCCCAGACAGCCCTGAAACTGACATTTTAAAAAAGTATAGGTCAGTTCCAACATCCTGAATCTATTTCCATATAAGTAAAACATTTTCTTGTGACTAAACAAGAATATGACAGATGGCAACTGTATCCTTCCAAACATCACGTTAGAGGCACATAATGCCAGGTTACCCCACTATAGGGGATAAATTTGATCACCAGTTAAAGGTGAAACTATATTAATAGTCTACAAAATAGAATTTAAGGCAAAAAACTACAGAAGTTGGGGAAGGCATAAAATTCAAAGATGGGGGCACTTGGGTGGCTCAGTGGGTTAAGCCTCTGCATTTGACTCAGGTCATGATCTCAGGGTCCTAGGATGGAACCCCCATCGGGATCTCTGCTTGGCCGGGAGCCTGTTTCCGCACCCCCCCAACCCCGCCTCTGCCTGCCTCTCTGCCTACTTGTGATCTTTCAAATAAAGAAAATCTTAAAAAAAAAATTCAAAGATGTCTGTTGGCAGAACCACTTCTGTTCCTCATTTCTTCTACATTGGAAGAGAGTCACAATGAGAGAAGAGATGCAGGAGAGAAGAGGACAGAAAGGCTGGAATTCTGTTTCTACTTCCCTTTTCTTTCCTTTTCCCCAATGAATTGCTGAGGCCATGCTAATAGGCTGGCAGATAAAAGCACAATGACAATAGTGACAAGTTCGTAATTGCGTGGATATATTTTCCTGTCTTTTCTACTTGACATCCCCAATTTACTGCCCCCAGTACCTTTTTGTCAATATAACTTAGGTCCAAGAATGGGTTTTGTGCACAAAGAGACTATATTATAATTACTTGGATTTAAGTTAAGACTTAAGACCTTGTGTTCAATTTATAACTAAGATTGCCCTTACTCAGTTTCTTTTACAAATTTATCAAATTAAAAAACTACTGTACTAGAAACAAAAAAATTTAAATAATATAGTAAAAACTTTTATACTTACCATCCAGTTTAAAATATAAAACATAATATATTAATTCCTCTATAACCACTACCCTAAGTTTGGTATTTCCATCAGATATTTCAAACTATATCTATAATCTTCATATATATTCTTTTCTTGTTTTAGCACTTCCACTGCCTACCAAGCAAATCTTTAAGTAATGAAAAAACTCTGGTAAATCTAAAAAGTTAAACTGATTAATCTAGTTTATCTCAAGTTCTTAAATATTGCAACAGTCTCAAACAGCAACATTTTCTTCCATCCTTAAATGAGTAATCAAATCTAACACCCAATTACTCAAGAACACATTCTACATTAGAATCACAAATGAATCAGTTGAGATTGTTGAATATGTCAAATTGCTACAAACCCTACATTTTAAGTACAGATGGCAATGAACTTTATTCACACGAATCATGTGCTACATACGGTTCTCAGTACTTGATGTTAGTTTTAAAAGATTTTATGTATTTGAGAGAGACAGAGAGAGAGTGAGTAGAGGTGGGAAGTGGGGGAAGGGCAGAGGCAGGCTCCCCACTGAGCAGGGAGCCTGACAACAAGCATGGGCTTTGATCCCAGGACTTTGGGATCATTACCTGAGCCAAAGGCAGATGCTTAACTGACTTAGCTACCCAGGCGCTCCACAAACATTAAATAGTCAAAAAACTTCATGAAGTAGGTGCCATTATAACCCTCATTTAATAGGTGAGGAAACAGAGGAAGGTTATGGAACGTTCCCACAGTCACACAGCTAATAAATAGTGGAGCCAGGTTTAGAACCCAGGCTTCTGGCTTCACTGTCTACTGTTAACCATCATGCTGTGTTACCTACCTCTCCTATAGGTCTGACCTAATTCCCAATTTCTATCTAAGTTGCACAGGTTTGGAGATATAATTCCAAGCCTAAGATCTGCGGCCTGGGTATACAACCTCACTGTGACAATAATGGGCATATATAGCACCTTTTCTGTTTAAATAGTTGAGTGGACTTCTAAATCAACTAACTCCACATGGGGATTGATTTTACGGTATGAATTTCCCAGAGTTCAAAGATCTTACCTAATTCTGCTTTAACTTTCAACATTATCACCTAAAAACTGCATAGATGAAATTCTGTAATTTCCACAAAGGTGTTTCTATCTTTTGATTGGATTCAACTAGTTGTAGTCATGCTAGTGACACCTTTAAGCTAAGAACAATTCAGGGCACATAACACACCAGGAAAAGCTTGGGATTCCTAAGAAAAAGCCAGTCAACATATTATACAATCTCCAGGGTGAGGTTCCTAATGTCCAGGACAGTCTTCTTCTTGTTAAAAGCTTATAATCCTTTAAAGGAAGAGATATACAATTAAAGGTTACTTTGGCAAACTTCCAGGAAATATCCAAGGGCCATACTCTTACCAATGTCTTAAAAGGAACAGTGCAAAGCAGTGCAATAACAAAACTTAAAAATGTATCTATCAACACAGTTGGCCATTTTATTGGAAAAAGCTAAGTGAATGTATAGCAAGAAAGATCTGAAGGTCTTAGGGGACAGACCCATGGATCAATACTGTAGCTACAGAACATGTTGAAAATTCTGGAGACAACCCAAAATCACTATCAGAAGATGGTTCAAGGACCAGTACCAATTAGTGTCAAAAGTTTTCCCTGAATTCTTGACAGAAATGAGGACAATGCAATCTACACATACACAGACAGATCACTCCAGTTCAAAGACAGTGGGCATTGACTGAGACATCATCAATCTAATAGTTTTGCAGGAAAAAGAAGTACTAGCATATTAGATATATACATGATTTTAAGATACATCACGATTTCAAAAATATTAAAGTTTGAACTGAAGTATAAATTATAGTATATGTTAATGTAATGCTTTCTTGGGAAGGACAGTCTTTTATACCTAAATTAAACCTTCAATTCTTTTTTGGTATTAAATGTCTTTTATGAAATAATGAGGGCAGAAAATGACGGCCAGAATTTTTTTTTTTTAAATGTACGAAGATACTGGCAACCTTTTGATGCGCTCCCAATTTCCTTCCCCACATTTTACCAATCATGAATCTCAAAAAATCTGGATCCCAATAATCTACCTAGGACTACAAAAATACTTCTACCAGTTTAGTCCAGTCTACCTAAAAATATCCAAAAATAAAAAGTCTCTTGCTTTGCTCAATCACTGAATAGCAATCCTTGGGGAAAATCTTTTCTTCTTTTTGAGTTGAGCTGAAGTCTGCCTTCCTCCCCACACCCACGACTTCCATGTTTCGTTTTAGTCTTATTGCCTGGAATCCTTCAGAAAAATGGATAAAACAGAAAAACAACTGCTTGAAGGCATCAGACAACTAAGTAAAGTAGCCAAGACTTGAAGATTGGCGAGAAGCTATAATGGTCAGTTTTATATGTAAACTTGCTTAAGCTACAGTCTTAGTTCAATCAAAACACTAATCTCAGGGCACCTGTGGGGGCTCAGTGGGTTGAACCTCTGCCTTCGGCTCCGGTTATGACCTTGGGATCCTGGAATCCTGGGATCCTGGGATCCAGCCCTGCGGCGGGCTCTCTGCTCAGCGGGGAGCCTGCTTCCTCCTCTCTCTCTGCCTGCCTCTCTGCCTACTTGTGATCTCTCTCTGTCAAATAAATACATAAAATCTTAAAAAAAAACACCCCACTAATCTCGATGTTACTATGAAAGCATGTGATACATGTGATTAAAAGTCTATAATCACTGTAATTATGGAAGATTATTTTAGATAATCTGAGTGGGCCTGACCCAGTCAACTGGAAAGCAAAGCAGAATTCAAGTTTCTCTAAGAAGAAATTAATCTGTGGATTGCAGCTTCAACTCCTGTTCAGAGCTCCAACCTGAACATCCTTCCTGATGGTCTAGCCCAGTCCCCACAGTTCTATAAAGCCAACTTTCTGTGATAAATATCTTAACATATATTAGGGGTGTGTGTATGTATTCATAGATAGAGGATATATGTTATTGTGATGTATATACACACAGAACCATAATCTGTAATTAAAACCTTTCAAAATTGGGGCGCCTGGGTGGCTCAGTGGGTTAAAGCCTCTGCCTTCGGCTCAGGTCAGGATCCCAGGATTGAGCCCCGCATTGGGCTCTCTGCTCAGCGGGGAGCCTGCTTCCTCCTCTCTCTCTGCCTGCTTCTCTGCCTACTTGTGATTTCTGTCAAATAAATAAATACAATCTTTAAAAAAAATAATAATAAAATAAAACCTTTCAAAAAAGAAAACTCCAGGACCAAATGGCCTGACTAGCAAATTCTTCCCTATCTTTAAGGAAGAAATTACACCAATCTTATACAAACTCTTCCTGAAAACAGAAAAAGGAGGACTATTTTCCAATTCATTTTCAGAGGTTATTTTCTCTCATAAACATAAGTACAAAAATCCCAAGCATTATTAAAAAATTAAATCCAGATACATAAAAAGGGATAATACATTATGAGGACGGTTGGCTTAACATTCTAAAAATCAATTAATATAATTCACCACATTAAAAGACTAAAGAGAAATAGGTTTTATTTTATTATTTTTAAAATAATAAAGCGAGAGAGGAAACACAAGCAGGGGGAGTGGGAGAGGGAGAAGCAGGCTCTCTGCTGAACAAGGAACCTGATGTGGGGCTTGATCCCAGGGCGCTGAGCGAGAGAAGGAACACAAGCAGGGGGAGTGGGAGAGGGGCTTGATCCCAGGACCCTGGGATCATGACCTGAGCTGAAGGCAGACGCTTAATGACTGAGCAACCCAGGCACCCCAAACAATAGATTTTAGATTAATAACTAAAATAGCATGAAACAGTACTGATTTATTAGGTTTAAAAAAAGGCAGGTTGAAATAAATATATTCATAGAAAAAAAGACTGAAAATACTAATTATTCTCCCTTCATTGTAGGCTCATGATGTATGTGTGTGGGTTTTTTTTGTTGTTGTTGTTGTTGTTGTTGTTTTAAGATTTTATCTGTTTATTTCAGGGAGCATGAGGGGTGGGGAGGGTGAGAGGGAGAAGCGGACTTTAAGTCTTTTCAAAGGAAAAAACATTCTGGAGTTGAGTCACGCACCAGGCTCCTTGCTTGGCAAGAAGCCTGCTTCTCCACCTGCTTGTGCACTTCTGCTCTCTTTGACAAATAGGTAAAATCTTAAAACAAAACAAAACAAAAAATCCCCAAAACAGCATTTTAATATTTTCTTGAAGAATTCCATTTTTAGATACGTTTTCCTTTTTTCGCATTTTAAAAGTTATAACACATTTAGAGACTTTGGAATATTCAATAACATACAATTTAAAAAACACGTATTATGGGATGCCTGGGTGGTTCAGTAGGTTAAGCATCTGCCTCCTGGGATCATGACCTGAGCCAAAGGCAGATGCTTAACCTACTGAGCCTCCCAGGCACCCCAGGATGTTTTTTCTTCCCCTTAGAAAAGGCTTAAAATGGTTTAAGAAAAAAAAAATGTTTTAAAGTTTAAAAAATATACTACATAAGAGATTTAAAATTAAGAAATATGCTTACCAAACAAATTAGTAATTTATTAGGTTAAATATATGGAATAGTTTCTCAAGCAGATTCTTGCTTTAAATCCAAATGCAATGACTTAATGCAGAGGCATGATGTGTTTCTTAGGGTACTTGACAGCAAGCTTGGTTCTAAGTAACAGGTGGAAGTTAGAATAGGTAGGCAGGCACAGAGATAGAGGATGATGCTGCTTGAGCCCCAGGGTATAGGGCACTCAACAATAAAGGCAATGGAACATTCAGATTACCTCGCATATAATTCCCTAAACAGAAAATAAAAAATAAAAAGTAAATAATTCCCTAAACAAATTGTTACGAGCTAAACTTTGTATGTTGAGGTTTCAACTCCTAAATCCTTGGAATGGGACTATTTGGAAAAAAGGACTTTAAAGAGGTAATTAAGGTTAAATGAAGTTATTAGGGTGGGTCCTAATCCAATAGGACTTTTAAGAATAGGAAATGAGCTCACAGACACAGGGAGGAGTCCATCTACAAAGCAAGGAGGCCTCAGGTGAAACCAATCCTGCCAACATCTTGATCTCAGACCTCCAGCCTCCAGAATTGTAGGAAAATAAATTTCTGATGGTTAAGCCAGTCTGTGATACTTTTTTATGGCAGCCCTAGCAAAATGATATACAGATACAACTGTGAAAATTAAATTTCAGGTTCTGGCACCAAAAGAGATTTAGGACAAACACATAGAAGGAATCTTACATAGTTTTATGTATAGACTGTGATCTTCCTATAGAACTGTAAATCACTAGCTATTTTAAGGAAATCAAACTTTAATAATCTTGTCAATAATTTACTGTTAACTTTCCTCTAATTTTAATAACTGTATATGCTATACAAATATAAAATACTATTTAAATTTCATTTGTATTTGTTACTTTATCTGATCCTTACAACCTTTTCTATGAAACAAATAAAAACCAAACCCTCTAGTCCCAGTCACAGATCTTTGCACTATACCCCAGTATTTTCCAAAATATTTGTAAGGCTCCCCATTTTAGTAAGAACAGAGATAAAGTTTATATCTATATTTATCATAAAGCCTTAGTATTTTAACAGTAGGAAGGATAATCTGAATCTAAAGAAAAGAATATCTTAAAAAAAAAAAAAGCCAACATTTCCTGAGAATTTACTGTGTCAGGCAGTTCTAAGCACTTTACATGAATTAACTCGACCCTAATAACCCTCTGAGATCGTAACTGCAACAATCTCTATTTCAGAGACCTAGAAACTGATGAGATTATCCAAGTTAATAAATAAAGGAACCCAGGAAAAGACTGACTTCAATGCCCACATTCTGAACTGCCACCCAATGAAGTATAAAGAGGGCACTATTGAGCATAAATCTTAATGGCTTTGGAGGCAGGCAGATTTAAGTTTGAATAGAGGTTCTGCCACTTATTAGGGGTATGACTTTGGGCAAACTTAAGCTGTTTGTACCTTAGAGTCCTCAGCTCTATAATGGAGGTAAATAAGACAATGGATGTAAAAGCATTTAGTACAGTGTCTGGCACATAATGTCTAACTATTAAGCCCTTACCCTTCTAATCTACTTTCATGAATATACAAGGAGAATAGGAGAATCCAACAATGTTTAATTTGAGGACTCCAAGCAAAAATATCAAAAGGTTCTCCTGAGACACCTAGGTGGCTCAGTTGGTTAAGTGTCCAACTCTTGGTTTTGGCTCAGGTCATGATCTCAAGGTCGAGGGACTGAGCCCTACATAGGCCTCTGCACTGGGCATTACAGCCTGCTTGGGATTTTTGCTCTCCCTCACCCTTTGCCCCTCCCCCACATGTGTGTATGCAGTGCATGCACTCACGCTCTCTCCCCCCTCAAAAGAAAAAAAATTATCAAAAACTTTTTTTATCCATACTTATTTCCTTCCTACATTCCAGAAATGCATGTCATTAATCTTATTTCCCCTAAGAAAACATATTAAATCAGATTAGTAGTTAGATCAGTTTTACATGGTCTCCCATAGAACATCTAATAACTTCTATAAGGACAAGTATGGTTACAACTTTAAAACATTCTGGATGTTGCTCAAACATCTAATATTTAATAAAAATTCGCCAATATACTTATCTTAACCTTTACTGAATTCTTAAAAAAATATTAAGTTTGTAATGTCTCTTGGGATTACAAGGTAACCATCTGTTTGCTCTTATTTGAACTTCTACTACTTATTTTAAGCTTCAGAGTCCTTAGTACTCTCACTCCAGGATTTATATGGTTACATCACATTCTCCTTCAATCTCCATTTTCCCAGAAAATACTGCTTTTGTAGTCATGTGGAAGTCTCTCCATTTTCTTCTTCTACTTATAACAGAATTTCTTTTGACCTTTTCCATTTTAAGAAGCATCTTTCTTGAGAAGATTTAGTGGGAAGAACACTGGGCTGGGAGCCAGGGGTCCTCACCTCTGCCATCTCATCTCTTTATCTGAAAGATGAGAGGACTGCACTAAATAAATTTGTAATAGCTTTCCTTATATCTCTAAGCTTCATATTTCCATGATTCTGGGTCTTCCTGCTAGAAGTCATTCAGCATTCCAACAACTTTCCTCAACTTTTTACTCCAGTTAGCCAAAGAGGGGCAGGCATGTTCAAATTCAGGGGCAGGAGGAAAACACAATAATCAGGAAGTCTGGAGTTATAGAAGGAAATTGTGAACCAATTAGAAGAAGATTAATAAGAGATATAAGACAAAAAAGAGGTCAAAAACAGAAGTCAAACAGCCTAACTCTAACCTCATGCCTACATATCTATTTAAGAGGAACTAAGAGAAAAAGCTTTCAGCAGTAGAGGTTACACAGTCCTCATTTCCAGCTCAAGGGAGCAATGCAACTGTGTGCCATCTTCGCAATGTTGTTGCTAAAGCGGCCCCCTACAGGCTTTGCACAAAATAGGCGTTACTGGGTTTAATGACTGAATTAGAGTTCAGCTGAACTGAAAGCTCTCATAAACGCTACCAGTACTGCTAGGTACCATGAAATCTGAGGACTCAAGTGAAATTACATGCCATTGGCGGTCCTGGTTTTCAAGGGAAGACTGAAACTGAGTCAGATGGGATGCCAAGATGTGGCCTGATGGCACTGCTTAAATTCTGAGGATGCTAGAAGCAGCCCCAGAAGGAACAAGTACAGATTAGTAGACACAGGCTATCTCTAACCCACCAAGGCAATATCAGAATATGTATGAAAGTCATTTCCTACCCTGGTGTCAGAGTCCAAGAAAGCACTAGCTTAAGTTTCCCTCTGTAGAGGCTGGTTTCTTGGCTTGTGACTGGTTGGAAGGGAGGGGAGAGTAAATCAACAAAGGGATGAGGGAGGTGGGCAGTTCTCAAGATTCCCAGGCCAGCCTTATGGTGGTGTTTCTCAAAGTGGTATACCACACCAAGGATGGGGGTGCCTGCTTAAGATGCAGTTTCAGGGACTCATCACAGATCTCTAGAATCAAATTTCTGGGAGTGGTACTCGCATTTTTAAAGAGTAAATTTACATTTGAGAACTACTGTCCCAGAATGGGGGTGGGGGATGGGAGGTGGGGATGGGGTACGGATGGGGATAGGAACTAAGGTGAGGTTCTTTTGACTCTGGATTCATTACATATGACTACACTACTTTGCTTTGGGGACCATTAAAAAAAAAAAAAAACCTCAATTTCTCAGGTAAAACCTGAGCGAGTCCTCTAACAGTTCACAGGGGCACAATGAAAGGACCTGGAAAATGCATTTTCATGAACTGGTTAAAGAGTTCCTCCACGGCCTTGTCTACCATGTTTGTTTGTTCACTGGCTTCACTGCTTTATTTAAAAATAAACCGCCCCAACCCAGGAATTTTCAGAAAGAATCACAAACTCCGAAATATAAGAGGTTTTTGTTTGGGGGTTGGAGTTTTGTTTGTTTGTTTGTTTTGGGGTGTGTGTGTGTTGATAGTGCAGAACCAGGCTTGTAAACCTGAAGTCACTGCCTGCTATAAAAAGTAGGATTTCACTCAAAAGAAAAGATCCCCGGTTAAGGCTCTACCCAGCTCTTCTGCACTCGGAGCTTCTAATGAAAGCCAGTAATTTGTGGGTGGCAGAGAAAGGAGACTCTGAAGGAGGGGTGGGGAGTGAGCAAGACGCACTCTCCGCTCCAGACAGAGTTTGACAAGAAGTCCCACCAACTATCTGATTTTTAATGAGTCCCATTAGCTGCCAGGAAAAAACCGCGTCTGCAAAAGCGTTATCAAGAGACATTCGGCGCTACCGTCCTCACCCTGCTGGCGGGATGAAAACACCCCAGGCCTGCAGAAAACAGTCAAGTTACTCTTTAGCTGTCCCCGCGACTGCGTTTACGATTTCCATATAAGGCGACACCCCTTTCCCGGATTCTAAGACTTTATCCTCAACACGAAAACGGGCCGCCGAAACCCACTTGCGGACATTTTTCCTCGCGATGATTTCAGTCCCGCGGCCTTACAACTGGGGTCCGACCTGGCGGGCGCCCGCCCCAGCGGCAGCCGGAGGAGACGGCCCCCCCAGCCCTCACGCCCCCCGACACAAAGGCATAGCCCGGGCCCTGTCCGCCACCACACTCGCCCTACCGGGCCCCGAGCCACACTTACCTGACGCTCCCCGCCGCGCTCTCGCGCTCGGGGCCCGAACCCGCCCGGGAGGCGCGCGCACTTGGCGCCGCGAGAAGCCGCCGTGCCGCAGCGGCGCGCGCCCCCCGCCCTGGCCGGCGCGGCCACGCGGCTGAGTCACCCGGAGCTTCACATTAAAAGTCCCCTCGGCGCGCGGGGCACGCCGGGAAGGCCAGGCACCGGGCCCGCCGCCTGGGGCGGCCGTTGGTAGGTAACCTCAGTCTTTCCCTCCACGCCTACGGGTCCTGATGGAGGACGTGCTCGCACCTGCACTGCGGGGGTGGATTCTGTTTCTGAGCTGAGGATGCCCCCTTTTCAATTATTAAAGGTATAAAACGGAACGTTAGTAGCTACCGGAGTTGTAAAATAATCTTGCGCAGCCCCAGGACAGCTAATGCTTAAATGACATTGTGGAGCCTCCTTGTCTTCACGCATTTGGGGCAGAGGGTATGTAGTAAGAATGACGGAGTTCCTTAAACACGTTTTGCTTAGAAGCCCCTATCCTGGGTATGCATTCTGACCAAAGAAGAAAAAAAAATCCTCATTTTTCTCAAACTTTGAATTAATGAAACCACATGGTATATATAGCAAACAAAGTTGAATTGAAAATTTTAAATCAATCGAAAGCAAAGTATTGGAAAATTGGCTGTGTTACGAGTAAAATATTTCAACAGTCAAAAAATATTAACGTACGGTCAATGTCCTATAAATTGAGGGCTGAAAACATAAAGGAAGGAAATAATATCAGTCCTTATTGTCCTGATTTCTAGGGATTTTTGTATTTTTAAAAGTTAGTAAGTTATACTTACTATGCAAACAGTTTTATTTTAAAATTGCTGAAAACTGGGGCAGTTGGGTGGCTCAGTGGGTTAAGCATGGGACTCAGTTTCTGCTCAGGTCTTGGGATAGAGCTGGAGTAGCGCTCCCCGCTGAGGGGGAAGGCTACTTGACTTCCCTTTACTCCTCCCTCACCCTCTCATAAATAAAAAATCTTAAAAAAAAAAATAAAATTGTTGAAAACTATGTAAATTAATAGCATGATTTCTTAAATGCTGAGTCAACTTTTTTTTTTTCCCCTTACAAAAGTCTCTAGAAACGAATTTGAGGCCAAAGATTAGGATTAGAGTTGAAGTGGTAGGAATATGAGAAAATTGTTTTGACTCTCATTCTAGTAGGTTGCTATCGTGTGTATGGCAAAACTGCGTTATCAGGGTCAAAACTTTTAATTTTAAAAGCTGAAGCTATACAGTTCTTTCATTATAATTTGACTGTAGAGGTCTTTCAGGATCTAGGATCCAAACTTAACAAAGTAGAGGATTGTTCAAACTAATGCCTTTATTTCCATTTCTATAAAATATAATATTATTCCTGAGAGCAGAAAAGAAGAAAAGGAAGAAAACCTTCTTGATATTCCTGCAGGATAGTTTTGTTTTTTTTTTTTAAGAATTTATTTTTTTATGGGGGGGGGAACCACAGCAGGGGGAGCAGTAGGCAGAGAGAGAAGCAGGCTCCCTGAGGAGCAAGGAGCGGGCTGGAATCATGACCTGAGCTGAAGGCATATACTCAACGAACTGAGCTACCCAGGCATCGCTACAGGATAGTGCTTGAAGCACATTCTTCCTTTCTGGAAAGTTTTCTCTCTGCAGATTTGTAACACAAAAATCTGGCAGAAAGATCAAACAATCAGGCGAATGACTGTGTCTTTTAATTAACAGTTCAGACTAAATTTTTCTATTTTTGTCTCTACTTTCATGTCTTAAATAGCGTATCAGAACTGGCACTTTCTTGGGGTAGACACCAAGTAGATGAAGTATGAGAAATGTATATTCACAGAAAGCACTGGCATATGCTGATTTTTATCATTCATTTGTAAATTAATGCCTCTCCAAACCTGAATCTCCCACATGTATTTCTATCTGAAGCTGAAACCCTTTCTCATGTCAGATTGGCAAACCTGGAATTTTCCATTGCCATGATGGCTAATTCAAAAGGCAATACAGTTCATACAATTAACTGTGTTAAGTCTCCTTGAATATGCTGTCCACTACTAGCAAATACTGCAAAATGCCTTTTCCAATATTTCACATCACTTAAACTTCTCAACCCTGGGTGATAGATTTTATTACTCAGATTTACAAATGAGGAAAACAAGACATAGACAAGTTAAGTATCTAAGGTCATTAAACTACAGAGTGGTGCTGGCGGGTTGAGAACTTGGATCATCTGACCCCAAAGTTTGGCTCAGCATCCACTGAGTGTGTGGCAATTCTCCCTAATCGCTTCTAGGTGAACTCCTAAGAACTTCCAGGAGACACCTTAAATGCCTTCAGCTGTCAATACCAAACAACTCCATCTTAGAATGAAATTTTTAAAAAAAGATTTTATTTATTTATTTGACAGAAAAAGAGGGATCACAAGTTGGCAGAGAGCAGGCAGAGAGAGAGGGGGAAGCAGGCTCCCGGCTGAGCAGAGAGCCTGATGTGGGGCTCTATCCCAGGACCCTGAGATCATGACCTGAGTGGAAGGCAGAGGATTAACCCACTGAGCCACCCAGGTGCCCCAGAATGAAAATATTTTTAAGGTAATAGCTGGTATCAGTTATTGTATAAGAAACTAATTATCCTTTCTACATCATATGTAGTAAATGTAAAAACAATGCAAAAATCCCAAGATTTCTGAACTCTCAAAGTAATCATATTTGCATTTTAACTAAATGATCTAGATTTTATGATTTCTGGATTACTGCAGACATATAAAATGAGACTTTTTGAAAGAATAATCACTTCCATTTGGAAGTCCAAAACTGTGCTCAAATATAGATGTAAATAACTAATTTCCGACTTTTGGGGGTGTGCTGGAACCCTGCAAAATAGCTTCACAAGAATCCTTTTTCCTTTACTCTATCAGTTCACCTTTGTTAACAATCTCTTCGTGAAAGTCACAAAGGCTAATGACCAACTGGAAACAAAGACTGGATCTTGAAAACATAAACAACCAAAGGATCACAAATTTGAGTTTCTAGTGGCTGGAATTTGCTACTGGATCCTTGTTAGTATAAATGTGCTTTACATACAAACTCAGTGACTTTTAGTCTCATTTATAATGTCTCAGTTGCAAATTCAACAAAAACGTAGCACAATCCAAAGATATAGGACCCCAAGAGAATTATGTAGATAATGATTATAAGATCTCTCCTCTAAAGGAACTTATAAAAGTTAGGTTTGGTTATTTGGGTAACCAAATAAGAGATAAGGGTAAATGAATCTAGTTAAAGTATTCCACTATTAAGTAAAGAGAAATGATAGGCTATCCCAGGTTTGTAATTCCTTGTGAGTTAATAGATTTAGGCATTATGCCTCAGCAGCTCTTAAGATAATAAAAAGGGAGTTGGACCTTCTGTACCTCCTGAGGGAAGACCACACCACCACTTAAAATGTTGCTAAAGAGATTGAAGCTAGATCTGACGCAGACTTGAGATCCGGCTGCCAGTTTGTAGGAAACACAGGAATATGCTGAACTGTACCAAGGTCATACAATCTGCAAAGTCCTGACTGGAAAACTCTACACGTCAAAGGGGTGAACATTTGGGTGGAGAAACCATTAAAGAAAAAAAGAAGTGAAGGTGATACTACAGAGGTTAGGATCATGGTCACTTAGAAGATGGTGGTGGCCAGGAATGATTAAGAAGGGACACTTACTTGGAAGGAGCTTCTAAGGGAAGGTATCAAAATTCTGTTTCTTGACCTGGTGATGGTTAGTTACAAGGGTGTTTTCCTTAAAATAATTTATTAAGGCGAACATTTCCTTTATAGTGTCTTCTGTTTCTGTGTTTTATTTTATGGTAAAAAGATTAAAAAAAAAAAAAAAAGAGTTGGAAGGACAGGCCAGCCCTACCCAAGAACTGAAATGCATTTTCTCCACACCTAGCTATTTGCAAATATATCTGTTTGGTTTCCTGGAACAATATTAAGGTGAAATTATTTTTAAAAGCAAAAGGCTTTAAAAAAAACCCTGAATCCTTTGAAAGACAATCCACATTGTAATACAGTTTTGAATTTTATTTAGATACTGTCTTTTTAAAAAATTTTTATTTATTTTTTTAAGGGTGAGAATTTTTTTTTAAATTTTATTTATTTATTTGACAGACAGAAATCACAAGTAGGCAGAGAGGCAGGCAGAGAGAGAGAGAGGAAGGGAAGCAGGCTCCCTGCCGAGCGGAGAGCCCGATGTGGGGCTTGATCCCAGGACCCTGGGATCATGACCTGAGCTGAAGGCAGAGGCTTAACCCACGGAGCCACCCAGGCACCCCACTGTCATTTTTTTTTTTAGAAGGTGATGGACAAGTAGGTAGTAGAGTGTGTTTTGAATGTTAGAGAAAAGGTGAATGGAATGATGAAAGATAAGGAACAATTTCTTGAGATTTAATGGTTAAATTCCAGTAATGGTCAGGAGAGTGATCTATAACTTTACCCATTGAGATTTTGCCAAGGGCAGGAGCTCCCTCCCTTGCCCACCCACATGTGAGGACAATTCATCTCAGAATTCTGTGACTTTTTAAAAGGATATAGAATGCTCAGCTTGAGATTCAAGAATCAAATAAACCTTTGTAAATAGAAGTCCTGCTGGGAGTCAGAATGGAGGAGTCAGAAAATGTAGAAATATGTTATCCTGAGGCTTCAGCAGAGGCTGAGTGTAAACTGATAATATGTTTATCTGTCATTACTCCTGTTACAGTTTGCAAACAGACTGACCTTCGAAATCCCATGTACCAGCTCTGTCAACACATATTGCCTGTGTTTATAAACACACAAGTCTAATTCTTGAACCCAATACTAAGAACGCTGGGAAGTTTTTTTTAACTTCATATGAGTTTTAAATGAACTCCATCTGAAAAAGAAAACAAATAGGCCCCAAAATATACATTCTTCAAATTAGGGTTTGAACTAATAAGCTTTAGGCTTGCAGAATAGACTCCAGTTACCACTGAGCCACCATAGAAAACCAGGAGATTCTTTCACCTTGTTCAAATCATACCTCCTCCTTTCCCCAAACGTTCACAGTGACTGATATACAGCAAATTTACCAAAGCATGTGTCCTGGCCCCTCACCTCCACTCTTTGGGAAACTTTATAATAAAAAATGAACAGAGACAGCTTGGTGGCTCAGTCAAATGTCTGCCTTTGGCTCAGGTGGTGATCCTGGAATTCCGGAATCTAGCCCCACATTAGGCTCCCTGCTCAGCAGGGAGTCTGCTTCTTCCTCTCCCTGCTTGTACTCTCTGTCTCTCTCTCAAATAAATAAATAAAATCTTAAAAAAGAAAAACGAACAGATAGTAAGATAAATAATAGGAACTAAGTAGATTCAGAAATGTCTCTTCTGCTTGCTAACCAAGAGCCCAAAGTGTTCTTGTTTATTTGGAGTTACCATGCCCACTTGGAAGCACATCAGTGTTTGTGAATGTACAAAGTACATGAAAAAGGAAGTACAAAAACATGAAGTGATATCAGATTCATAAGGCAGTACGATGTAGTGCAAGAAAATACTGGAAGAGCCAGATGACCTCAGTTTGAGGCCATTCCACCAGTTACTGGCTGAGCAAGTCATGCATAAGCTTGGGTTTCCTAATTTGTAACATGATAACCGACCTACCTTTGCCTTGAGGTTGTTACGGGGAAGAAAACATAGTCAAAAATGTATGCAAAAATCCATAATCTCAAAGCACTAGAGAAATTTGAGATGCTATTAATATATATATATATATATATATATTTTTTTTTAGATTTTATTTATTTATTTGACAGACAGAGATCACAAGTAGGCAGAGAGGCAGGCAGAGAGAGGAGGAAGCAGGCTCCCCACCGAGCAGAGAGCCCGATGCGAGGCTCGATCCCAGCACCCTGGGATCATGACCTGAGCTGAAGGCAAAGGCTTTAACCCACTGAGCCACCCAGGCGCCCCGAGGTGCTATTAATATTAATTCTATTTTTTACTTAAAACAATTTTTTACTGAAGTATTGACTATTAATGGCAGATATACACATTCCATCCGAGCAAACATTCTTTAAAAGGAACACCCAGGGGCCCCTGGGTGGCTCAGTTGATAGGCGGCTGCCGTGGGCTCAAGTCACGACCCTGGGATGGAGCCCCACATGGGGCGGCCTGCTCAGTGGGAGGCCTGCTTCTCCCACTCCCCCCAACTCTCCCCCAATGTTGTTCCCCCTCTAGCTGTGTCTCTTTCTCTGTCAAATAAATAAATAAAATCTTAAAAAAAAAAAGAAACCCTAAAGACTTTTTTTGTGACATAAAGTGGTCCTTATTAATGTCAACCATAAATAGTTTATATATCAAAATATACTCCTTTCCTTAACATTATGCAGTGTGAATGAAAATAAGCCATGTTATAATGATAAAATATTTTCAGTATTTTTTTTTAGCCATAGTCATTGGTAACAATTGAATTACTTTTAAAGAGAATTTAACATCTTGTTTAATTTAAAATTTTTATTTAAATTCAATGTAGTTAACATATAGTCTATTTTTAGTTTCAGGGGTAGAATTTAGTTATTCATCAGTTGCATATAATACCCAGTGCTCATTACATGAAGTGCCCTCCTTAATGCCCATCACCCAGTTACCTAATCCTCCCCTTGACATCTTTTCTTAAGAGGACATTTGGTTCTCTGTCTGATGTGTGCTTTCTAGTGCAGTTTTGTAATGGTGTAGTAAATAATCGTCCTTGTAGATTCTTATTTTTAAGGATTGCCATACGTGTGCACACACACCCACACCCACACACATGCACACCCTCCCTTGGCTGAAGGAATTGGGGAAAATTACTAACTCAGTCTTTCCTTAGCCACTGTTTGATTTTTTTTTTTTTTGACATAAGTCCAAAGTAGGGCTTGAACTCACAGCCCTGAGATCAAAGGTCACATGCTGTATCATCTGAGTCAGTCAGGTGCCCCCAACCACTCTTTCCAAATCACATGATAGCAGCATATACAAAGGTTGAAGAGAGCAATTCAGAAAGTTTGTCTTTGGAATACTACTCAGCCATCAAAAAAATTGAAATCTTACCATTTGCAATGATGTGGATGGAACTAGTGGGTATTATGCCAAGTGAAATAAGTCAATGAGAATAAGGTAATTATCATATGATGTCACTCATATGTGGATTTAAGAAACAAAACAGGATCATAGGGGAAGAGTGGGAAAAATAAAACAGGACGAAATCAGAGAGGGAGACAAACTAAGAGACTCTAAAGCATAGGAAACAAACAGTGTTGCTGGAGGGAGTGGGGGAAGGAGAAAGGGGTAACTGGATGATGGACATTAAGGGGGGCACATGATGTAATGAGCACTGGGTATTTTTTTTTTTAAGATTTTGTTTATTTGACAGAGAGAGAGACAGCACAGGCAGGGGGTACAGCAGGCAGAGGGAGAGGAAGAAGCTAAGCAGGGAGCCCAGTGTAGGGCTCGATCCCAGGTCCCTGGGAATCATGGCCTGAACTGAAGGCAGACATTCAACCAGCTGAGCCACCCAGGTGCCCAGCACTGGTTATTATATAAGTCTGTTGAACCACTGACCTCTATCTCAGAAACTGCTAGGTCCATAATCAAAGGAGCGAGACTGATACAAAGCGAAGGTCAAGCAAAGCTTTATTTCGTGCCAAGCATCGAGAATCAAACTGACGGGTTAGGGCCGCCTCTTACGGAGAGGGCGACCCCTCCCTGCCTTACAGACTAACTTTTATAGAGCAAAGGCCCTGTGGTTGGGCCTGGCCACACACAGGTGGCCAATGAGATTGTAGCACACAGAGAAAGCTGCACAGTCATGCTAGGTCACACACGGGGGGCCAATTGAATTATAATTTACCCTAGTAGATATTTGAACTAGCCTATCACCTTGGTCAGAATTGGTACCCAAAAGGCGGGACCCACACTCCTTGGTAGCTAGGGAGACAGTATGCACACTCCACTGATTGGATGTCTCCACCTGGCCTGACCTGCCCTTGTATTTGGGCTTTGTTACCTGGGACTGGTTTCCCTGACTTGCTTTTAAGTAAGTTCCCTGAAGGGGGGCGGGGGGCGGGGGACAGGGTCAGTTTAAGTTTTACTGCATAAACAACAAAATCACTGTTTAACCAGATGGAATTGCTCTGGCTAAATAGGCCCTTACAAAACTAATAATACATTATATGCTAATTAATTGAATCTAAATAAAAATTTAAAAAAGAGTTTGTCTTCTTGCTTCCAGTTTCTGAGGCACTTTTCACTAAGTTTAGATAGCAATTTGGGGTATTCTCTCTCTCTTCTTGTAAATGCTGGTAGGCCCTAAGATGCTGAAAATTAGTAGATGTTCAGGCCTTGGAGAGGATAGCATACATAAGTACCCCTTGATTTTTGAAAGTTCGAATTATGCTACTTTGCTTTCACAAGAGACCCACATTAGTAACTGTTTTTGCCAAATGAGAGAAATCCGAAGAGGATTTTCATTTTTTACAAGAAAAAAGGCAAAAAGGAAAAACAGCATTCAGCGTTTGTCTCACAAGAAACTGTTCAAGCAGCGCACACCTGAGCACAAGTTTTTTCCCCCGGAACTGTGCTCAGCATCTCGGCATTGAGGTGCCATGACCTGAACACCTGTGCTTTACCTCAACTTATTTTGTGGATCTGTTAGCAAGATGTGTCCTTAAGGTATCAGAAAAGCTTAAGAGAGGTTATTTGCTTGGGTCTGGGAATGTTCAAAAAATTTTCTACATAAATAACTGGTGATTTCTTCTTCTTTATGCCATTTTGGGTTACGAAAGTTTTCATGAGGACGTTCTACTTTCAGGTAGTGGGGGAAACCTGTACTTAGAAAGTGACTTTGAGAAGGAGTCAGTTGAGAGAAGGCTGATCAGGCATCTGGTACCAGCCTGGTTGCCTGTGGGTCAGTCATTAGCTCTATATGTCATTTCTTTTCATCTAAAAGATGTTTTAGGGGACCTGGGTGGCTCAGTCAGTTAAGCGGCTGCCTTCAGCTCAGGTCATGATCCCAGAGTCCTGGGATTGAGTCCCCCATCGGGCTCCCTGCTCATCGGGGAGCTTGCTTCTCCCGCTCACTCTGACCCTTTCCTCCATTCGTTCTCGCTCTCTCTCAAATAAATAAATAAATCTTAAAAAGAATTTAAGTCAGTAGTTTTAGATCAAATGATAGCTGCCATTATTGGCCACCTTCCATAGGGTAGTGTTAAAAGATAAACCGAGGCACATTAAAAATTTTAAGAGTTTATAGCCATAAAAAAAGAATGAAATCTTGCCATTTGCAACAATGTGAGTGGACCTAGAGAGTATTATGTTTAGTGAAATAAGTCAGAGAGAGACAAATACTGTATGATTTCACTCATTCATGGAATCTAAGAAACAGATGAGCCAATAAAACAAAACAAAAGCGGACTCATAGATACAAACTGAAGATTGTGGGAGGGAGGAGGGGACACATGAAATTGGTGAAGGGGGATTAAGAGTACAATCTTCCAGTTATAAAATAAGACACAGAGATGAGACATAGAGGGTAGGGAATATAGTCAATAATATTATAACAACTTTGTGTGGTGACAGATGGTAGCAAGAGTTACTGTGGTAATCATTTCATAATGTCTATAAATATTGAATCACTGTGTTGTACACTGGAAACTAATACAATATTGTATGTCAATTTGTCTTCAATAAATATACACAAGTTAAAAAATTAAGAGTTTATTTTCTAGTAGACAGAGGAGCTCTGAGGAGTTGTAAAAATGAAAGACTTATAGGCAGAAGGGAGCAGGAACAAGGAAGTTATTACTTGGCAAGAAAAGCAGGTGGGTTGTTGCAAAGTTACTTTCCTTTAGTGGGTTTTTGGAGGGTGGGGGTCTGTTAGGTAGATTACCTCACTAGTGCTGATCAGTGATTCCTGACTGACTGGTTTAAGATTCCATTCCTTAGAGAGCCAAACCTGTAATTACGTCTCCATTTGGTGATGTGGGGCTTAGCAGAAGCAATCCCATTTTGTGCCTGTTGGCTTATTTTTTTACCAATAGGCAGATAATAGCTCTAAGTCTCCCAGCAGCCCGGCAAGACAGGGTTTATTAGTTCCATGTTACAGATACAGAAATCAAGGCTCAAAGAGATGAAGTTATTTTAGGCCACATTAGGTGAACTCCATGGAATCATTTTAGCTTTGAAATTCTAGGATTACTGAGAAAATTCTACCCCTTGGGTTTCATGTTTCCCTTTTAGAAATTTCATGGTTTGGGATTCAGTCATGAAATGCCAAATGTGGAAAGGGCCTTAGAAATGATCAGTGTTAGGTTTTTCAGTTGTTAAGAAGGAATCTAAGATCCAAAGAGGATGAGTGATCAGCTCATGGTCGTAACTTATTTTCCCTTCCGGTTTGACTATAATGAATACTCTTTGTAACCTGATTCTCTACCTGGGTAGAAATATATATTTAAGAAGGTGTGTCAGGAGGTGGAATTTGGACTGGGTTCCAAAAGCTTCTTAAAGATGACCTTGGTTATGTTGGTAAATATTGTCTGTCCAAATAAGTGGAATTTCCAGGTCACTGGAAATTCCTGACCTGAAGGTCAGGTCACTGGAGGATAGTCCTTTTCTTTGGAGACATATAAATTGAGGTAGTGAAACTTTCATCTAGAATCACCAACCACCGAAAAGTCAAAAATGCATCACACATAATGAAAAAGGAATTTAATTTAGCTGTTAATGTGTCACCAAAAAAACTTTAAAAAATTAAGCACAAGTATTGATCTATTTTTACATTTTAAAATTATTCAAACACTAAAAACGGGATAAATTTCTGTAAATAATGAACTTTCAATAAACATTATAAATAATTATTTATTATGGCTAGCTAAGAGGTAGAATTCCCATGGAAGGAGGAGAGAAGAAAGAAGGGGGGGAGGCAATGCTAAATTAAAGAGAAAAGGGAGAAAAAAGAAAAGGAGAGAAACATGGAAAGAAAAATTAGAGCCGGAGAGAAGGAAAGGAAGAGTTAAAAAGAACAGTTAGGGAAGAGGGTGCCTGGGTGGCTCAGTTAGAAAAGCATCTGACTCTTGATTTTGGCTCAGGTCATTATTTCAGGGTCCTGAGATAGAGCCCTGAGTTGGACTCTGTGTTCAGCCAGGGAGTCTGCTTATGGATTCTCTCCCTCCCCATCTCTCTGCTCCCCCTCAAAAAAATTACAAAATGCTGGGACAATATAGAGAATGCATTATTAAAAAAAAAAGTTGGGTGCCTTGGTGGCTAAGTTGGTTAGGCAACTGCCTTTGGCTCAGGTCGTGATCCCGGAATCCCGGGATCGAGTCCTGCATCAGGTTTCCGGCTCCACGGGCAGTCTGCTTCTTCTTCTGACCTTCTTCCATCTCATACTCTTTCTCACTGTCTCTCTTTCAAATAAGTAAATAAAATCTTAAAAAAAAAAAAAAAGGGCTAGGGAAGGAGAAGGAGGAGTCAGGAAGAGAGAAACCAGAAGTGGAGAAAAGGAGGAAGCTGGTCTTACTTAGAAGGGAGAGAAAGACTAAGAACAAACAGACTTGCCCAGCAGAGAAGAGTTAAGAGGGTTCCTTTTTTCATCAACAAACGTTTATTGCCTACTGTGTGCACTCTAATAAATTCGTGTCCTAGGAAAAATAAATATGCATTACTCTACTGCAAGAAGAGTTAATGATTTCATTTCGTTAGTAACCTTTCTATCTTCTGAGTATGAAAAGTAATTTATGCTCATTTAGAAAATTTGGAAAATAGGGAGTGGAATAAAGAATTGCTAATTCGTTTCTTTGGGAAAAGGGAGGGGGAAGAATCCCTAATTCTAGCCTACTGGCATTTTCCTGGCTTCTGTTTGGCATTCTTTCTGGTGCTCAGCTTGAGGGGCAACAGCTACCCAGGGAAAACTCTTCTCCTAGAGATGGCAAGAAGTACAAAAGGGCAAACTGAGACACACACTAGGCCCCTTCAGGCCCAGGTTGGAGCTAGCACACTGTCATTACTGTCACAGTTTCATGTAGCCATTCATACAGATCTAATTTTATATCACATAAAAAGTGTAACTTCCTAAGTATAACATAAATTTACATTTGTACTTTTACCTCTTCTGGGACAATATAAGGGCTTTAGAACACTTTGAAAGTCACTTTTTAGTTATTGATTGATTTATTTTAATTTTTTTAAAGATTTTACTTATTTATTTATCAGAGAGCGAGCAAGCACAAGCAGGGGGAGAAGCATGCTTCCTGCTGAGCAAGGAGCCCAGTGTGGGCCTCGATCCCAGGACTCTGGGGTCTTGAGCTCAGCTGAAAGCAGACACTTAACTGACTGAGCCATTCAGGCATCCCTGAAAGTCACTTTTTAAAACAACTGTGTTGTCACACCTCATCTTCTATCCTGGAATGACATGTATGGTTTATAGGAACTATGTACAAATCCAATTTAAAAAAAAAAATCTATATAATTATCTTCCCCTAGAGGAGAATGAAAGGAAATTAATTGGGGTGCCTGGCTGGCTCAGCTGATTAAGCATCTACCTTCAACTCAGGTCATTATCTAGGGATCCTGGGATTGAGCCCCATGTTAGGTTCTCTGTTCAGCAGGGAGCCTGCTTCTCACTCTCCCTCTGCCTGCTGCTCTGCCTACTTGTGCTCTCTGTCTCTCTCTCTGTCAAATGAATAAATGAAATCTTTGAAAAGAAAAAAATAAAGTAATTTACGATAGCAGTTACCGTATATATATTTTTCAATACATGTTCAGATACAATACAAGAGAAAACTCAATTAAGTAGTCATTTGGTTGCACTTATACATAGAATCACTGGAAATGTGACAGCCGCAAATACAGTCTGATAAGGTATATTAAATTAGGAACTCGATTACCATGTGTGGCGTGTAGTCTATGATCTGATTTTCTGATATAGTAAACGAATTTTGCCAAAGTTCAGAAAAATAGTAACAATAAAAGTATGTTTCTCTTGATTTCTCTGCATTTATACTGTAATGCATTCTTAGTAACTCCAGTGTATATAAAACCCATGCAAAAAATCTTTGGATTTATATGCGAAACAGACTTAAATTCTAAACTTAGGTAATTATACGTGGATGTATATATTTTTTAACCTACATGAATATCCAGAGGAATAGTACAAATATAGCATATAGGTTGTAGGACAATTTTTTTGTGGGCAGGATCTTGGCAGGCATTGGAGTAGGTCTATGATACCTGATTGGACATGTTAAATCTGAATATAACCCCCTACTAATATCACTATACAAGTACGCCACACTGTTTTCAACAACACCCTGTAGGGACTTGTACTGCCCACAGTGGAGTCCACTTATATATCCTGTACCATAAAGGTTTTGCTCACAATTGTAACCTAGTGCCTAGCATAGTGTCTAGCACATAGTAGGAATTTATTAAATATTTCTTTAGTGATTGAATGTAAGGGTGTTCTTTTCACTTACACTGCATTTTTCATCTTCTCTAGGATAATGACTCACAAATTTAAATTTCCAGCCCTGATCTCTCCTGTGAGCTCCAAATTTGTCTTGGCAAATGCTCACTTAACTTCTTTACTTGAATGATTTTCAGAGGCATCATTGAATATATCCAACTTACCATTTCCTGTCACCAATTCCCCTCTCCCAAATAAAACCTATCACCAAACAAGGCAAAATGTTAATTCTGTGCTGGAGTTCTCTGGTTTAGTAAATGCCACCATAATCCACTTACTTGCTCAACAAAAATTGGGGCATCTCCCTATCATCCTGTTCTCTCTCTCTCTCTCTTTTTTAAAAGATCTACTTTATTTGAGAGAGAGAGCGAGCACAGAGGGAGAGTGAGAGGGAGAAGCAGATGCTGCCCTCTCCTCAATGAGCAGAGGCCTGATTCAGGGATTGATCCCAGGACCCTGAGATCATGACCTGAGCCAAAGGCAGAAGCTTAACTAACTGAACCCCCTAGGCTTTACTCATCCTGTTTTCTAATCTGTCAATTCTACTTCAGTCTTCTCAACTGTAACCACTTTTCTCCATCTCCGCTGCTACCACCCTAGTGGATTACTGAAATATAGTCATCTCTTGTCTGTTTGCAAACCCCCTCCATTTAGTAGCCAGAGTGGTCTTTTGAAACAGAAATATGGTTTTGTCACTCCCTTATTTAAATCCCACAAATAGTGTCTCACTTCTTTTATTTTTTTATTGTTATTATTTTTTTCAAGAGTGTATGAGCAGGGGAGGAGTAGGGCAAGAGGGAGAGAGAATCTCAAGCACGCCCCAGTCTAGTTTGGAGCCCCACCTGGGGGCTTAATCTCATGATCCTGCGATCATGACCTGAACCAAAATCAAGAGTTGGACGCTTAAGCAACTGAGCCACCCAGGCACCCCATCTCACTTCTTTTGGGATAAAATCTAAAGCTCTTGGCAGGACATATAAGGCCCTGAATGATTTGGCTCCTGTCTATAAATCTTTTCTTTTGGGGGCTACTTACCTATTATTCTTCAATCACACTGGCTTCCTTTTGCTTTGCTTCCTTATTTTTTTATTTTAAAAAACTAAACCAGGGGGGCGCCTGTGTGGCTCAGTTGTTAAGTGGCTGCCTTCAGCTCAGGTCATGATCCTGAGGTCCTGGGATCAACCCCGAATTGGGTTCCCTGCTCAGCAGGAAGCCTGCTTCTCCCTCTCCCACTCCCCCTGCATGTGTTCCCTCTCTCACTGTGTCTCTCTCTGTCAAATAAATAAATAAAATCTTAAAAAAAATAATCCAGGCGCATAATTTTGAAAGCAATCATTGCTAAAGAATTTGTTATGCCCCCCACCCCCCATCATTATTGGTTTACTTTCTTTTGATGAGCCCCTCCCTTCTCTGTGTTTTTCTCTCCTCCACCCCTGCAATTCCTATTATTTAGATATTGTACTTTCTAGATCCTCTAGTCTTCTCTTTTTCTTCTTTTGTCAATATGTTTGACTTTTAATAACTTCAAGAAGGGTTGTTTTTTTTTTTAATTTATTTGTCAGAGAAAGAGAGGGAGAGAAGAGCACGCACAGGCAGACAGAGTGGCAGGCAGAGGCAGAGGGAGAAGCAGGCTCTCTGCCGAGCAAGGAGCCCGATGTGGAACTTGATCCCAGGACGCTTGGATCATGACCTGAGCCGAAGGCAGCTGCTTAACCAGCTGAGCCACCCAGGCGTCCCTTCAAGAAGGGTTTTAACCACAGAAAAATATTACTCAGAAATTAACCTCCCTAAGCTGTTAAAAGAAGAATAAAAAGAAAATGATAACATTTCAGCTGATACATTTTATTACTTTGGTTGAAAGTCTACACATTTTAGCAGTTGATTGAATAGAGGCTTTTGCTGCTTAACTAAATAGAAATCTTTTCAAATCACATACATTTAAACTATTTTCTTTTTTACATGCCATAATTGTCAGACTGACAAGACTTTTCAAGTACTTGTGCATTATTGTAAGCCTAATAAACTTATAAATATGAGTGATTGTTAGTTCTCTTATATGCCAAATTCTCTTGGATATCTGAAATATAGATTTGATTTCATTTGGCCTTTATACACCCAAACAGTTCCACTTAAACTAAGGAGGATTTCAATTATATCATTAACTAATTTTCAATCTGATTAGGACTTTAAAATCTGATTAGCGACCCCATTTGACTAGATTCAGCCAGTTTATTGACAGCTTCATTCTATTTTGAATTATTTTCAAAAGAGGCCACAATCGAAGGAAAACAAAACAAAAAGTGAACTATTGGGACTTCATCAGCAAAGGAAACAGTCAACAATACTAAAAGGCAACCTACGGAATGGGAGAAGATATTTGCAAATATTAGATAAAGGACTAGCATCCAAAAATCTAGAAAGAACTTACCAACCTTGGGGCACCTGTGGTACACTCTGTAAGATATCTGGCGTGGTGTCAACCAAACATCGATATTTTAAAAATAAGGAGTTAGGGGACGCCTGGGTGGCTCAGTGGGTTAAAGCCTCTGCCTTCGGCTCAGGTCATGATCCCAGGGTCTTGGGATGGGGTCCCACACTGGGGCTCTGCTCAGCAGAGGCTCTTCTTCCCTTCCTCTCTCTCTGCCTGCTTCTCTGCCTTCTTGTGATCTCTGTCTGTCAAATAAATAAATAAAATCTTAAAAAAAGAAGAAGAAGAACTTACCAAACTCAACACCCAAAACCCAAAACATCCAGTCACGAAATGGGCAGAAGACATGAACAGACATTTCTCCAAAGAAGACATACAAATAGCTAACAGACACATGAAAAAATGCTCCAAATCACTCAGCATCAGGGAAATACAAATCAAAACCACAATGAGATACCACCTCACACTGGTCAGAATGGCTAAAATGAACAACTCAGGAAACAACAGATGTTGGTGAGGATGCAGGAAAAGGGGAACGCTCTTATACTGTTGGTGGAAATGCAAACTGGTACAGCCACTCCGGAAACCAGTATGAAGGTTCCTCAAAAAGTTAACACTAGAACTACCCTATTACCCAGGAATTGCATTACTAGGTACTTATCCAAAGGATACAAACATAGTGATTCAAAGGGGCACATGCACCCAGATGTTTATAGCAGCAGTGTCCACAATAGCCAAACTATGGAAAGAGCTCAGATGTCCATCAAGAGATGAATAAATGGGGCGCCTGGGTGGCTCAGTTGGTTAAGCGACTGCCTTCAGCTCAGGTCATGATCCTGGAGTCCCGGGATCGAGTCCCGCATCAGGCTCGCAGCTACACGGGGAGTCTGCTTCTCCCTCTGACCGTCTCCTCGCTCATGCTCTCTCTCACTGTCTCTCTCTCAAATAAATGAATAAAATATTTTAAAAAAAGAGATGAATAAATGGATAAAGAAGATGCGGATTATATATACAATGAAATATTTCTTGGCCATCAAAAAGTATGAAATCTTGCCATTTGCAATGACGGATGGAACTAGAGGGTATTATGCTAAGTGGAATAAATCAGAGAAAGCCAATACCATATGATTTTAAGAAACAAACATGAACATAGGGGAAGGGAAGGAAAAATAAGATAAAAACAGAGAGAGTGGCAAACAATAAGAGGAAACAAACTGAGGGTTGCTAGAGGGGTTAGAGATGGGTGGGGGGATGGGATAACTGGGTGATGGGCATTAAGGAGGGCACTTGATGTAATGAGCACTGGGTGTTACATGCAACTGATGAATCACTAAATTCTACCCCTAAAACTAATAATACACTATGTTAACTAAGTTGAATTTAAATAACAAATTTTTAAAAATACGTTGTATGGTAAACACACACAACAACAAAAGAGGCCACAACTCTTACAGAATTAACACAAAGGTCTATAAAATTTTAGATCTCTCTCATGACCTTTACCCATAAGTTTTTATTATGAAAAATTTCAAACACAAAGAAAAAATGATATGATACATTCAACAAAAATGTAACCACTACTTAGATGCAACAATAATCAACATTTTGACATATTTATCTTATTTTTGTAACAATTTATTATGAAAAATTTCAAAGTTGAGAGAACTGTATGATCAACATTAATATATCCACTACTTAGATTAAGCAATTGTCAACATTTCCCCATATTTACTTTATATATTTATCTATTTTGCTGACCTTTTGAAAGTGGCAGACAACATGATATTCACCTCCAAATATTTTAAAATGTAACTCCTAAAAATAAGGATAATCTCTGTATGCCTGTAATAGTATTATTGTGCTCAGGAAAGGAAACAATAATTCCTCAATAACTTTTTTAATAGTAGTTTTTCTTTTCTTTTCTTTTTTCTTTTTTTAAAGCTAGTATCCAAAGTTCACACAGTGCATTTGGTTGTTTTATTTCTTTAGCTTTTTTAAATCTAGAGCAATGTTGTCCATCTGCCTATTATTTTATCTCCTTATGAGACTAATTTAAAAAAAAAGACCAGTCAGTTATTTTTGTAGAATGTCCTCATGACTTTTTCTGACTTGTATCAACTTCTAAGGTTATTCTATTTCAGAGTACTTATCTTTATTTTTCAATATATAGTTTCTTACTGAATTTTACTGAATTTTAGTATTTGTAATTTTCAACTGCTTTCCTTGCTCTTAGATGATTTTTTCTTTTCGCATCCTGTTCTTGTTTCATGAATACAATAATTTTCTGATGACACTACAATTTCTTTGAAGTATTTTAAAAAATATTTTATTTGTTTATTTGTCAGAGAGAGAGAGAGCGAGCGAGCACAACCAGGGGCGAGTGGCAGGCAGAGGGAGAAGCAGGCTCCCCGCTGAGCAGGGAGCCTGATGTGGGACTCCATCCCAGGATCCTGGGATCATGACCTGAGATGAAGGCAGATGCTTACACTTAACCAACTGAGACACCCAGGTGTCTTTCTTTGAAGTGTTTTTATGCTCCCTGCATTGTCTCTGTTTTTTTTTTGGGGATTCCTTTTCTCTCCCTGATTCTTATATGTTGAAGGGTTTTTTTTTTTTTTTTTTTTTTTTTTTTTTCTTTTTTTTCTTTCTTTCTTTCTTTCTTTTTTATAAACATATAATATATTTTTATCCCCAGGGATGTTGAAGGTTTTTTTAATTGTTCATGTTGAAGTTTTCCCTCTGGTATCTGGTGATTTTTATCATTCAAATTTTAAGAGTGAAGTCCTAAAAGCTGAACAGATGCCCTGATTTGTGTCTGAGTCTTGTTAATTAAAGGCTTTTCCTTTGGGGACCTCCAAATGTCAGTATTTGTGGCTCTTTTTTTCTGGCATGGTTCATTTTTTTCTTTTATTCTTTGCTAGAGGCAGAACTTGGTGTCAGAGTTCTGTGAGCTGGAGAAGAAGACTGGGTGCCTCATTTTCTGTTTCAGACTTAATTCCTCTTTTCTTTCAGTCAGATCTATGCCTTGTGTTGCCACAACTATAACTCCTTTGGGTTACTCTCTCTAAAGGTGGCATTTCCTGTTTCCAATGGAGGTAAAAGCAGTAGCCTGATTCTATCAGGTGGAATGGCAATGTGGGGGATCTGTCCATTTATTAAACGGATTTTCAAACAAATCTCCTTTTCAGCATTACACCCCTCCCATCTCCATTCTAACTTCTCTCTGCACTTTACCTACTCCTAGTTCATGAGTCTTTCCAGGGCTCCTCAGGGTGACCCGCCTTGCTTCTCCTTGGTTTCTCCTTCTCCAACCACTTAGGCCTGACTAAGTCTTTCACCCGCCTCAATCCATTTGCCATTTTCATGCATTGTGGTTTGGGGTGACTACCAGTTCAATAAAGATGAAACCTGTATTTTCTTTTCCCTCCTTGTTATTTTTGGGAGTAGCGATATGGGGACTATCTCAGCTATCTTGGCCAATTCCAAGTCATCTTTTTGGTCCCTGCTTAAACATCATTCCTAACCCAGACTAGGTTAGGTCCACTCACTGTAATTTAGTCTCAAATACCTATCATGATTCTAATTAAGTATATACGTCTGCCTCCCTTGCTAGACCATTACCTCCACCAGAGAAGGGACCATTTCTGTCTTGCTGACTGCTATATCCCTAGTGTATAGTGCAATGCCTAGCATTTAATAGGGGCTATATACATATATTTTAAAGATTTTTTTTTTAATTTGCCAGAGAGAAAGAGTGAGAGAGCACACAAGCAGGGGGAGCGGCAGGCAGAGGCAGAAGCAGGCTCCCTGATGAGCAGCAGTGAGCCTGATGCCGGGCTTGATCCCAAGACCCTGGGATCATGATCTGAGCCAAAGGCTGATGCTTAACTGACTGAGCCACCCAGGCATCCCTAAATATATATTTTTCATTGTTGATCAACATATATTACTCATTTTAAAGATTTGTAGCTAGGAGCACCAATCTGGCTCCATCTGTAGAGCATGTGACTCTTGATCTTGGGGTTGTGAGTTCCATCAAGCCCCATGTTGAATGTAGAGATTACTTAAAAAAAAAAAAAAGGCTGGATTTACAGTTGATACCACCAATAAGTATTTAAAGTTTCATGATCTTAGTTATGATTGTCTAGTTATTGTTATAGAAACACTATCAAATGACTCTCGTCCATTTCCAAACTTACTTTACATGGACACTTTTAAGATCATAATGTACTGATAGTAATACGCACTCAGATCAGCATAGTGTATAAATTTTCTATTTCTGCTGCTATAAATTACCAGAGACTGAGTGACAAAAACAACACAAATTTATTAGCTTGTAGTTCTAGAGGTCTGAAGTTTAAAATGGGTTGGCAAGGCTGCCTTCCTTCTGGAGGCTCTAGGGGAGAATCCATTTCCTTGCTTTCAGGTTTTTTTTCTTTAGCTTCCAGAGGCTGCCTTTATTTCTTGGCAGAAATTGTCATACCTCCTTCTCTGACTCTGACCTTTCTGCTTCCCTCTTATAAGGACCCACGTGATTAAGTTGTGCACAGATAACACAGGATGATTAGATATTTCTCAACAGCTTTAACTTAACCACATAAGGAAAATCCATTTTGCCACATAAGATAAAATACCCACAGGTTCTGGGGGTTAGGATGTGAAAATCTTTGGGGGATGGTTATTCAGCCTACTACACATAGACAGCAGAATGTAAATCCATACATGAATTAGTTGCCGCAAGAAATGATAAAACTTCCCTCATATATACTTTAAACTTTGAATCAGAACAGCCTCCAAAGTAGATAACATAATTTATTAAGTGAAAAATATCATAAATATGTATTGAAATAATAAGACAGTAAACCAATGATTATTAAATAGACAAATACATCATCAGCTCAGTAGCTGCCTTGCTTCCATGTGCATATCTCCATTATTGTCCTTTCATGAATCCTGGGATTTCCTGGTGTTTCAGGTAGGCACACCATTTCCTAAAGGCATTTACCTAATTATACAAACAACTATAAAAAAGAGCATAGTGTTTTTTCTTACATATATTAAAAATAAATTTTAGACGGAAAAACATAATTAGCATTGATTATTTTTCAATAAATACCTCTTAACATCCTGCAGAATTGTTTGGGAAAAATTATAATAAAAACCTACTTGGGGAAAACCAATTCCAACATTCTTAATTGTTTATTTTGAAAGACCATGGTTAGATATTTCCTTCTCAGATATCTGGCAATGTCATGTGAATACACAGTACAAAATGACAATTTCACAAGGGGCTGATGGGAAAGGCTATCATCTGGCTCTTTCAGATAAGAACCTCACTCTGGGAGTGCCTGGGTGGCTCAGTCAGTTAACAGTTTGCCTTCAGCTCAGGTTGTGATCCTGGGGCCCTGGGATTGAGATCCACATTGAGCTCCCTGCTCACTGGGGAGCCTGCTTCTTCCTCTCCTGCTGCACAACCCCCCATGCTCTCTATCATTCTCAAATAATTAAATAAAATCTTAAAAAATACTGTAACTGTATCTTGACCATCAACTTTGGCTAATTTAGTAATTTAATAATTCTATTCAGGGCTAATTTGGCTGTGCTGCATTAGCTGGAGAGCATGTCCTTTTTCCAATGGAAAGTGTACTTGAGAAATCAAATTAGGATTAGAAGGTTGTCTGATGCATATAGTTAAAATGCCAAACTGTTAAAATAGATGAAGGGGATTAAGAAGAAGAAACTTTCAGTTATAAAATAAAGAAGTCACAGGGATTAAAAAAAAAACCGTCAAGTTCCCAAGGTATCAAAAAGGCCCAGGCACCCACAGCCCTTCAAAGCATAGCTCCCTCTTCCCTCATCTGGCCCACATTATAAAAATCAAAATATTCAAGTAGCATTCTGCTCTGGAAAATGTAGTAAATTTGAAAAAGAATGAGTCAGAATTCTACTTGCTGATTCCCACCCCCTCTTGGTTTGCATAGCTGGGATAACTGCTCATTGCTTTTCTCTCAGTCGTTTGTTTTTACTTCTTGCTTCTTTGTCTAAAGTTGGAATGCAGCCACTAGCCACATGCAGCTATTGAGCACCAGAAATATGGCTAGTCCAAATTGAGATGTATTATAATTGTAAAATACATACTGGATTTTGAAGATGTACATTAACAAGAATATAAGATATTTCAGTAATTTTTATATTGATTACCCATTGGAATAATAATATTTGGATTTATTTTGGAATATATTTGGGTAAATATATCATTAAAGTTAATTTTACATGTTTCTTTTTATTTGTTTCGTGTAGCTGCTAGGAACCTTAAAATTACATATGTGATTCACATATTTTTATTGGATAGCATTGATCTAAGGCACCCGAAGTCCTCTCCTTTACTTTCTTTAGTTGTTCTTTATTGTCTGACTTCTATTTCTTCCATTTCCATTAAACTGCTTAGATTTAGAGGGTAAACTACAAAGTGAAACTGTGGCCAACCTTTAAAGATTTTCTTTTTAATTTATTTATTTGACAGAGAGATCACAAGTAGGCAGGCAGAGAGAGGGGGGAAGCAGGCTCCCCGATAAACAGAGAGCCTGATGTGGGGCTCAATCCCAGAACCCTGAGGTCATGACCTGAGCTGAAAGCAGAGGCTTAACCCACTAAGCCACCCAGGCACCCCTCAACCTTTAAGTCAAGAGAATTCAAGTAAACAATGAAAGTCTTAGTTCAATTCTTCAGTGTGTTGGTTTGGTGCTGCCGTATTAGAAAAAAGGTGTAGGGGCGGGAGAACAGTCTTCATTAGAGTTTGTAGAGGTGGACTATGGACCATGTGTAGAGATGGACTATGTGTACATGGGGAATGAAAGAAAGAATACAAAATCATGTACATGCAAAGAAGTAGGACAAAAATATATTTCATCTCCAACCCTCCCCATCTCTAGGCTTTATTTATTTTTTTTAAAGATTTTATTTATTTATTTATTTGACCGAGAGAGATCACAAGTAGACAGAGAGGCAGAGAGAGAGAGAGAGAGAGAGAGAGAGAGAAGCAGGCTCCCTGCTGAGCAGAGAGCCCGATTCGGGACTCAATCCCAGGACCCTGAGATCATGACCTGAGCAGAAGGAAGCGGCTTAACCCACTGAGCCACCCAGGCGCCCCCATCTCTAGGCTTTAAATCTATTTTCTTTTGACTATGCTATTTTGTCTGCATTCTTCTATGCATACTTATTTAGACTACTCTCTTGGTAGAATGTGGCTATTGAAAAAATGAAGAAAAACTCCATGGAGATGAGGATGTGAAGTGGTTGCAGATCTAAAGACCAACAATATAGAAAGATGTTTATTTAAGTTGAAAAAGACCTTAATTACTCTGTTCCATTTTCCACTCAAAACCATAACCCTTAGATATATAGAATAAAAGCTGTTTGTATTGTTAGAACACCAGTACTCATCAAACATACTGAATATATACTGATGGGGGAAATTTTCTGAAGATGTATTTTTCAACAGGGAAAAAACATGAAGAAAAAACATGATACCATTGTTTGTGAACCTAAAGAACTTCTGAATGCCAAAGTAACAAATTGTTGCAAATCCCTGTGGGTGAAATACAGTTTTCAGAAGGAGTACATGACCTGACTTGTCAGCTTCCAGACAGTTTCAGCCATGTCAAGGGACCCAGGTAAGATATTATTTGCATTAAGCTAAGATAAATATTCTACTTAGCATGTGTTTTTCTTGGTATTGAGGACATAAAATCGGGCCTTAAATAGATTAATTAAACATTAACTGTAAGAAGATAGTGGTCAATCTATTCATCAATGTTCTTAGGTGGTAAAAATCTAAAACTGACATTGCCTCATAAATCTCTTAGTGTCTGTTAGCTCTAAATTGTTGATGTGACAACTCATTAAGATGATCCAAAATTAACTAAAATAGATCAAATTTGCCTTCTAATAGAGATTTGTCTTTAACTTGACCGGACAAAGTCAACATTGTTAAGTAGAGAAAATTCAGTGTCGGTTCCTCTTTGATTTTGCCAGTATAGGAAAGAACATGAAGGAAATATAAACATGAATTTTTGTTTTGCAAAAATTTGCATGATTCCTAAATGTCCCTGAGTGTTGGAAAATTAAAGTCTCATGTTCTGAAGGGCACTAGGGTGTTGGGATTAAAGAAGCTAAATTTATGGGTTTTAGACTTTTAGGTTAAGAATATGCTAGACAAAAAAAAAAAAAAAAAAAAAAGAATATGCTAGACACCTGGAAGGAATAATTAAAGCTAATCTCAGACTATTCTCCAGTTTTAAAAGAATAATATGCTACTGAGAAAGTGGACATTCAGGCATCGTGATCGCCTCTTGCCACATATCAAATATGGTACATTTTCCAGAAATAACTGGATTGACTAAAATAACTGAGTTTTGATCTGTGCAGGTGTCAACAATGATTTCTCAAAGCCTGAGATTCTGTCACCTATGAATATATCTTCTAGAACATAGATTTTTTTTTAATTGAGATGTAATCTGTACACCATAAACTTCAAACTTTTAAAGGGCAAAACCAATGGTTTTAGCATATTCATCAAGTTGTGCGATCGTTTTCACTATTCTGGAACTTCTGCTTTATTATAAAATTTTCCCAGTGTTTCCACACTCAACTATACCCTTTGAGCCTCACAGAGCCCTCCTCAGCAACTTCTGAGGTTCCCTGTGGCCGGTTGCCAAATTTAATCCAAATTAGAGTTTCACCTCAAAAGCAGAAGCAGGGTGAAGAATAAAGCCCCTACGTTTGAGTTATACAGTAACAGCCAACAATCTAATTTACGTTTGTTTTCGCGCCTAGAACTCTCATTTTACTCTGTATGCGAAATCTTATTTGTGACAGGAATTTTAGTCAGGGGCGGGGAGCGGGCCACCGGCGTGTTAGAAAAACAAGGGATCCGTCAGCGTGAGGTGGGAGCAGACACAAGCCCTCCACCGCCCTCACTCTCTTCCCGGCTCAGGAAGCGGCGGCGCCTTTGTCCCCTCTTATTTTCGGGCATTTAGAGGCGTGGAGACAGAAGGGGCCCTGAAGGTGTCAGAACAGCATCAGGAACGCCCAGCCGCAGGGTAACGGGAGGCGCGGGGCAGTGTATTCCGGGGTTCCAGCCTCAGAGCTCCCGTGAGCGCGCCGGGGGCCAGCAGCTAGAAGGCGCTTCCCAGACCGCGCGGAAGACCGATTCCGGCCGCCGCGACTGCCGTGTGTGCCCCTCATTGGCCACAGCGGGACCACGTGACCTCTGCCGCCAAAATCGCCGGCTGGAGCGCGCGCTTTCCCGCGGGACAAACTGCCGGCGGGGCCCACGGCTTGCAGGTCCCGCGAAGGTCGGGGAGGTAGCGCAGAGGATCTGCGGAAGCTCTCTGGTTGGGAACCCTATAAGGGAAGAAAAAAAAAAAAAAAAAAAAGTCTTAAGTACTGCTTCACCTAAAACTCCTACTGAGGAAGCTGATCACTGAAAGGTCCCCTTATGCCCCCTTTGCTTCTTGGATACAGACTGAAAGTGGAAATCCCCAGTCTTTGGCGACTCGCTGAAGCCAAAATGTCTCGGCTACTTTGGGGAAATAGACACGTTTGAAAGTATAAGTCTTTGGAGAAAGAAAACACAATTTCTGTCAGGGGAATTTTTTTTTTTTTAAAGGTTTTATTTCTTTATTTGACAGAGATCACAAGTAGGCAGAGAGGCAGGGATGGGGGGGGGCGCGGAAAGCAGGCTCCCGGCGGAGCAGAGAGCCCGATGTGGGGCTGGATCCCAAGACCCTGAGATCTGACCTGAGCGGAAGGCAGAGGTTTTAACCCACTGAGCCACCCAGGCGTCCCTGTCAGGGGAATTTAAAGCCGCTTTTTAAAAGAAAATTTGAGGAGATGCGTAGATCTTGGGAAATCCGGAGAGACCACCCTGATAGGTCGTTTAAGGGAAATCAGAAACTCTGGGGAAAACAAAACGTAATAAGAGCAAAAAGAGGGCTTTTCCACTTCTAAAAATGTAATAATTACTGGCAGGAAAGGGTAGAATTATGTATATGTGTGTGTCTGTACGTATGCGTGTGTATGTAGGTAGTATAAATGCGATATATTGATTGTAGAAGTCAGTAGAGAATCCAGTTACTCAGCCTCTTTCTCCCTCAGAGAGTAGATTGGATGCTCATTTTGCCCCTCTCTCTTTTCTTCTAAGTCTCAAGTGTCCTCTTTCTCCAGAGGGACACATTTTCTTTTTTTACAAATTAAAAAAAAAAAAAAATACCAGGGTCTACTAAGTTCCAGATGCTGCTAGGTACTGGGGTGACAGTGGTGAGCAAAAACATTAACAATCTCTTCCGTCCTGGAGCATATGGTCGGGTAAAGGAGGCAGATAGTTCCAGATGCTATAATGGGGCTTTGATCTAGCAGGGAGTTGAGAGAAGGCTTCCCTCAAGATTAATCCTGGACTGAGATCTGAAGGAGGCAAAGGGAGCCTTTTGGGCAGGGGAGAGCTGATAGTCTCTCCTCTTCCAATGACTGCCCATCTCTCATTTCCACTATACATAAATTATCTTGGCCTCTAAGTTATCAAAGACACTTCTTTTTTCTTTTAATTGTTAAGTTCTTAGGGAGTAACTCATAACTAATAATTACTGTTATAGACCATGTACAGTACAGTATGTACAGTAGGTAAGTATATAATACACACATCTAATATACATTATCATCTCTTGTTTTATATAATAAAAGCATGCAATGATTTTTTAAATTCCATTTTATTTATTTGAGAGAGAGAAAATGAGAGAGAGCACAAGCAGAGGGAGGGGGGAGAAGCAGACTCCCCAGTGAGGAAGGAGCCCTCAGTGGGCTCAATCCCAGGACCCCGGGATCATAATTCGAGCTGAAGGCAGGCACTCAACCAACTGAGCCACCTAGGCATCCCAAAACATTCAATGATTATAACAAAATTTAGAATATGATGTATCTCAGTAGAACTAAAAGCTCTATAGATATTCACAGTGGTGAGAGATCACATTATTTTGGAAGATTCAAAAAAGCCATATTGAGAAAGTATTTTTTGAGTTGTGATTTAAAGGTAAAATTTGGTCAAATAGAGTAAGAAGGCTGGAGAGGTGAGTTGAGATATATTCTAAGGACCTTGAAAATCAGTCCAAAGAGTTTATAGAAACTAAATAAAAATGTTCTATTTCACTTTTAAGGACTTTCCTGAGATATTTTTTCTTTTCTGTTTACCTTAGAAAATTTAAAATCTGCAAAAAAGTTGTACAAATGAGGGACATTTGGGTGGCTCAGTTGGTTGGGCCGCTGCCTTCGGCTCAGGTCATGATCCTAGCATCCTGGGATCGAGTCCCAGGGGATCCTTACCCCGCAGGAAGCCTGCTTCTCCCTCTGCCTCTTACCCCTTGCATGGATTTATCATTTTTTGGTGGAGGGGGGAGCACATTTGCTTTATCTTTTTATCTCTCTCTTTCTCTACCTCCCTATACACACATACTCACAAACCCATGTACAGATGTTTTTCTTTGCTACAAAGAAAGTTATGAGATAAAGTTGTAGATCTACTAACTTCATCTTTAAATAATTCCATTTCTAAATAATTTGTCTCCTAAGAACAAATATTTTCCTGTATAACCACAATAGAGTTATGACATTCTTGAGATACTTTCTAAATTTAATTTTGAGTATTTATGTTAATACATTAATAATAAATGGTTACTAATTTTAAATGGCTTTTTAACAGTGACTAAGATATTAAGTGCTATAGAAGTATTTGCTTATAAAAACATATTTTCATGGGTGGAAAATTAAAGAATATGAAAATTTTGGCATATGGTGAAGAGTCTTGCGTTCTTGTTCCCTGTCCAGTTCCCATTCTGAAGACTCCTTATTGCAGGCAACCATTGTTCTTGATTTTGGGGCATTCTTTTTTTTTTTTTTAAATAAAGATTTTTATTTATTTATTTGACAGACAGAGATCACAAGTAGGCAGAGAGGCAGGCAGAGAGGAAGAGAAGCAGGCTCCCTGCTGAGCAGAGAGCCCGATGTGGGGCTCAATCCCAGGACACTGGGATCATTACCTGAGCAGAAGGCAGAGGCTTTAACCCATTGAGCCGCCCAGGTGCCCCTCTAGAGGTTTTTTATGTAAGTATGAGCAAATGTGAATATAGATTTTTATACCCCTCCCCTTTTTTAGAGAAAAGGTAGCATTCAAAGCACACTGTCCTTACTTGTTTTCTCAGTTAACAGTATGATTTGTAGATATTTATCCATTAATAGTTACAGAGTGTCATTTTTATTTACAATGACATAATATTCCATTGTGTGAATATAGCATAATTTATTTAAATAGTTTATTCTTGATATACATTTAGATTGTTTCCAATCATTTAATATTGAAACTGTGCTACAACAAATTTGCATTTTGCATTTGTAAACCTTGCACATATTTGCATTTGTAAAAATTGATTGATACATTGCCCCCCTCACCCAGAGGTTGTACCAATTTCACTCCCACCACTAACTGCGGGAGTTTCTTCAGGCTTTTGATAAGGTTCTATACTGAGAGGTAAAATATGTGAATCTGAATTATTGTTGATATTTTACAAGTTTAAATGAAAGATCTGTCTTCAAGAGAAACTAAAAGGTAGGGCGTTCTTATTCTTATAGAATAGCCAACGTTTTTCATATAACCCTAACCTTATTTTCTGTCCCATTCTCTCTACCCCCTCATGCAACTGCATCTTTATAACCATAATCAATAATATCTGTTGAGGACCTTCCATGTGCAGGGCACTGAGCGAGGTCTCAGAGTTATGAAGTAGATACAGTCCTCAAGGAATACACCGTTTAGTTGGTCAGACATGCACAAAATATTATTTATTATGTTGAGTTCTGGAATGTAAAACACATCCCTAGCTTTGGTACATTTAATCCTTTATTGCATCCTATCTGCATGTCCTTTCTTTTCTGCCCCTTTGCTTACCCAATTCCAATTGAGCTATTCAAGTATTGTTGGCTTCTCTATAGCTCTTCATTTCTCCCATTGTCCATTACTGAAACATATCCAACTTGTATTCCATCTTCCTAATGCAGATACTGGATTTGGTATTTCCCAGGTGTCAGTGAATTGATCAGTTAAACTAATAGATGCAGATCGTTATGCTTCTGATTGGCATGGGCAGGGCTGGTCCTAAACCCATTTTGAAAAGGTGACCTCCATTTGGAGGGTGTCCCTACTCAGTTGCCCTTTCTTCTCTCTGGGTGACTTCTCTCCTGGGTGAGCTCTCAGTCCTCACTGGTACCCTCACATAATCTTTGATTGGTGTCAACTAATTATTAGGGTGTTATTTCAAAATGGTCTGAGATGAGAATGTCATTAATGTGTATAGCGTTCATGATACTCTTGAAAACAACAATGGAAACTGAAATGACAGGTAGTATGGTTGCAATTTTTATCAAAGGGCCATATATTTCACCTACTATGTAATTCACCTTCTCTTGCCTGAGGTGAGTTAATGCACTGAGACCCTGGCCCTCCCTACCTCCTATTTTCTCCCTTCCCCACTTAACCCTGTTGTAGGGTTCAGGAATTCTGGAGCCATTGCCCTTACAGCACTTTTTTTAAAAAAGGCTTTTAAAAAAATTTGTTGTAGAGAGAAAGAGAGATAGTGAGAATAGAGAGAGGGACAGAGGGAGAAGGAAAAGGAGAGGGAGAGAATCAGAATCCTTGCTGAGCACGGAGCCTGCCATGAGGCTCCATCCCAGGACCCTGAGATCATGACCTGAGCTGCAATCAAGAGTTGGAGGCTCAACAGACTGAGCCACCCCAGGTGCCCTCAGAGCTCTTTACTTTTGAACCCAGCCAGGCAGCCATGGCTCAGTGGCTTCTGGCGGTAGGACAGGGGGCCTGTGAAGTGGGGTGGGTAATCTCCCGTGCCCTTGGACACTCTTCCCGTTGTCTTTCCCAGTCCTCTCACAGCCTGGCTGTCTCCTTGTGAAAGATTTTGTTTTCTAACTGTGTCACCCTGCATAGGTGATGCTCCTTGTAGTCAGGCAGAAGTGGGTCTCACTGGCTGCCCAGAGTATGTCAACGTGTGGGTTCAGGTAATGATGCTGTGTTTTCATTGCATTAAAATATTTTTTCCAAGCACTCATGTCCATGAGAACAAATCAACTAGTATTAGAGAGGTTGTGGTAAAAAGGGCCTGAAGCAGTGTCTGGTACATAGAAGGCCTTCTATAATATTTATTTATTTAATTTATTTATTTGACAGACAGAGATCACAAGTAGGCAGAAAGGCAGGCAGAGAGAGAGGAGGAAGTAGGCTCCCCGCCAGGCAGAGAGCCTGATGCGGGGCTTGATCCCAGGACCCGAGATCATGACCTGAGCCGAAGGCATAGGCCCTTAACCCACTGAGCCACCCACGTGCCCCCTATAATATTTATTGAATGAATGAATGAATGAATGAGTGAAGGAAGGCTAGGTTAGTATCCAGTCTCTCCTTTCACCTCCACCCCCCGCCCCACTGTCCCATTTCCAGGAAGGAAACTTTAACTGGCTCTGTTTTCCAGTTGTGTCGATTAGTGAGTCTCAGTGCTGTAGGCTAGGATCACCTGGGGAGCTTTAAAAAAAAACACCAATCTGTAGTTTTATTCCCAGACCAAGAAAAAAAAATTTTTTTTAAGTCTCCAAGTTGATCTTCATGTGCAGCCAGAGTTGAGAACTACTGTTCTAATAATGTGTGTTTATTCTTCTATCTCTTGGTTTATCAAATTGGTGCCATCCATTGCTTCTTTTCTCCCCCCATTGATTCTTTAACATGACAGATGGGGTTTAGTTCATACTATACCCTCTCTTCTCATGGTTGACAGTTAAATTATTGTAAAACTTCCATTTGTTGTCTTTGGAAACTTCAGTAATTTAAAATCCTCTTTCTTATTTCATGTATTTTTAGCACTGTCATATGACTCCCCATTTTATAAGACGCAGATATTAACTTCCCTGTCCTCTGTTCACTTGGCCTTCCATACCCTGCTCTTTGTCCCTTACACTTTTTTTTATTTTGATATAGCTGGAGTCATTAACATTTATATTCTCGCCTCCAGCCACAACAACTCTTCCATACTTTGTCCATCAGCTGAGTCCAAAAGTTAGAAACCAGTAACCTTGGTTTACATTTTTATACCTATGTAACTATCATCTAATACCAAGTCCAGTGGTAGTAGCTAAGATATATAACATAAAGCTTATTATATACCTGGCACTTTGTGAACATCGTTTTTAATATTCGTAACAATCTTGGAGTCCTTTTTAACAAATGAGGAAACTGAGGCCCAGAGAAGCTAAGTATCTTGCCTAAGAATAGGAAATTAGAAAGTAACTGGGCCAAGCCTTGATGCTTCCCCTATGGGAAGATAGGATAAAAATGTCTTTTCTTTAGGTTCAAATTTAGGACACCTACCAGCTGGAAAGAGAATGCCCATCAAGAATATATACACATTTTTTCCTTTCTCTTTTTTTTGGGGTGAGGTTGGAGGTGATGGTTGTCTTTAGCCCCTATTATGCAACTCTGGTCAGCCTTCTTTTTTCCATTTCTGCTAGTGACAGATTTCAGCCACTTCAAGATCCCCCCCTTTCTCAGCAGATGGCGTAGTTTTCCGCTTCATGTACAAAACTGAAGTCATTGGGGTAAACACCTAATTTCCTTCTCCCTTGCCCCAGACTTCTGTACCTGCACGTCACATCTTACCAACTATTCTATCTCAAAGGAAGGGTGCGCCACCCTCCAGCTTCGATTCAAAGTTAATCTTTCCATGTGATTTCATTCTCCTTTGTCCCAAACCTTTGGGACTTGGCCTCAACAATTCGCTCGGCTCTATGTTCCATTGCCATTATTCCTGCTCTAATTCCTCCCCTCAACCTACAAAACCTGCTCAAGACTCTCAACCTAGAAAATTCCTTCAACACAACTCTTCCTCTTGCCACTGTCTGTTCTCTTTCCATCATGGGCACCCCTTGGAAGAGTAGTCTATACTTCTTGATGCTACATCTAGTCTGGTGGTTCAAATTCACACTTCACTGTCATGCAAACTTCCTTCTGTTCAGCCTTCCTGCATGGCCATTTTTCTTTTGCTTTACTTCAATCCTGGGTGATATCAGCAGTTCTTTTTAAAAAGAGCAGTTTGTCCTTGGTGAGAGACTTTGAGCCTTTCTGAGATTGACCAGCAGTCCCGCTAAATTGAGGCAAACTGTTTTGAAATTATTATTCAGCTCGGGTATTTATAGCCATCGAACATTTAACTATAATATGTTGACTTGATGTCCTGTGAGATGAGGCAATGACTGTTGATTTTGCATTTCACAGATTTAAATGTTCAAAGTACAAGCTAATGGCTTCAAGCTCTCCTAAAAGAAGTTCCCTTCCTCAGCTAAAAGAAAAGGTCCCGCTGAGTTTGAGATGAGGACTTGCATTCTGGAAAAGGTGGTTTGTCCCTGTGAAGGGGAGGTATCTGTTTTCCAATCTGGAAGCAGATGGTCCAGCATAAAGAGAGGCCAAGACTTCAGAATCCTCACACTCATTTCTGTCCACCCGTTGTGTCAGTATCCAAAGGTAAAAGGTTATGCAAGGCTCTGGGATTAGGGGTTCTGGCTACCAGCAATAAAATCCATACGTGCTAGAATGACTTTTTCCCTCAGAGTAATCACCTCCCAGTCATAAAACAAGGGACAAAACCTGCGATTGTTTGAAACCTTGTCCAGTCATACAGGTAGAGTACCAGGAAGTGGAACACAGAGGAATATCCTGTTGAAAGGACCTAAAAAAATGATTCCTTTATTTTCAACTTAAACCACATTAAAATTTGCTTCACATTCAGGCCATAAACTTCCTGTATGACCTTTTATTGTTTTCTGGACTTTCTCACTCCCTTTCCTTCTCTTCTCCCACATGATTCATAGTTTCCATTTCTTTGAGTTTCCCCCGATTTTCGTCCATACCAGTTATTCTACTAAATCTCACTTGCTCAAGGGTCTGCCCTTCCAGAGCTGTTCTCTGGCTCTCATCTAGTCTCTCTCTGGGCCTATTGTCCCACTGTCATCCTGGGACTTTCCTTCATGTAGGTTGGATTCACCTTCTGCTAAATCTTCTTTCTCTTTCTTGGTTTAGTCATACTCTGTGTTATTGGAATACTCCCTCCTAAGGAATTTTGTATGGGAGAAAAATTCTTGAGCCTGTGCAGATCTGCAAATGTCTTCATTCGCCTCTCATGTATGACTGAGAGTTCAGCTAGACATGGAATTCTAGGTTGAAAATAATCTTTTATAGAAGTCTTGGGGCAAAAATGGTTCCTTTATATTCTAGTATGCATTGTAGTTGGGAAGTCAGTGGCCAAACTAACCTGTGTTTCTCTTTGGAGATTTTTAGTGTCTCTTATGCCTAGTGTTTTGAAATTTTAATATGTTCTGGAGGTGAGGTTTTTACTTCCCCATTTGTTGTGTTGGGAACTTGGAGGGGCGTGTGTGTGTGTGTGTGTGTGTGTGTGTGTGTGTGTGGCGGGGTGCGGGGTGCGGGGTGTGGGGTTGGGGGGTACTTTCTAATCCGATGTTTGGTGTCCTTCAGCATTGGGAAGCTCTCTTAACACTGCTTGCTTTGAAATTTTCCTCCTCTGTTTCTCTCTTTCTGGCCATCCCATAAATCAAATGCTCATCTTTCCATATTGACCCTCTATATTACCTATCTCTTCTCTTGTATGTTTTACACCTTCTGATTTTTTTTCCCGAGTGATTTCCTTGACTTAATTTTTCAGGCCATCCATTGTCTTTTGAATTTTGGCGATCATATTTTTTAAATTGGAAAGATTTTGTTCTAGGATTGTTCTGTCTTCATAGCAGTTTCTTTTTTTCTTGAATGTAATATTTTCTTAAATCTCTCAAAATATATACATTAGAATTGGCAAACATTCTCTTCCATTTCCTGAATTACGTGTATTCTTCAGGATTAGTTTTCTTTGTTTTTCTGGTATTTCTCTTGCATTCTGTGGTCCTTCTCAATTGCCTAGTGATCCTTTATTTTAAAGAAATTATCGACTGGGTAGCTGGTGTGGGTTTTTTCTGCTGTTGTGCGAGTATGAAGGAGGTAGCAGTAGCTAACATTTATGTAGTGTCTATCTATGTTCCGGACACTTCCTTGTGAACTCATTCAGTCATCTCCCAAACTCTCTATAAGATACTTACTATGCTATTTCATGAGGTTTAATAATATGCCATTAATTGTAAAATATACCATCATTTTGTTTACTTCTGAAAGGTAAATATCATTGAAATATGACATGCCATAGGTTTTAAAACACATTCTAATTTTGGAGACATTACAAAATCTTATGGTTGATGAAATAATACATTACTATTCCCCTCTTACAGTTGGAGGAACTGAGGCACAGAGAGATTAAATAACTTGTCCCTGGTTACACAGTATTACCTATAGTGGATTTTACATTTGAACCCAAGGGACCTGGCTTCAGAATTTTACCACTATGATTAGTTGGCTCCCCATTGAGTGAGGACTCAAATTGGGGCGTAGGAGGGCTCTGAGTTAGGGGGACTTTAGGGACATGAGTTAGGGAGCTCACTTTCTGGTCCCAGGTCCTCCAAATGCTACAACAAGGAGACCTTTAATTTGAGGCACCAACATTCATAAAGAAGCTTTAGTTTTCTCCACAAGATTTGTTCTCTTCCATTAGAGAAGAGTGGCCTGGGTTTTTCTTGCCTGAAGTTTGTGCTGAGTATAGTGGCCTGCGGGTGTCAAGGGTACCATGTGGTACAGTTGATCCCCATCAGCCTTCCAGTCAAGGTCATGTCTCCTTCTCCCAGCCCTGGGGTTTTAGTGGAGTAAATGGGCTTCCAGGCCTCAGGAGCTCCTGTGGTGAGACAGTCTTGGCACTTTCTCTGCCTGGCTCATTTGTCCATATCTTGTCTCATCTGCTTTCTGCCTTCCAGAAACACGTACACATCTCTCATCTGCTGTTGATCCATTTCCCATTCTTCTCACTGTTGTGGTTTTATTCTAATTTTATGCATTCATTTTGGTGGTGTCTTGGGAGGGATTAGGGCCAATGGGAGGCCGATGCTTATGTCCAGGCTTGAGCCGGAAGTCTCTAGAACTCTATTTTTAGTGAACAAAATCAAGATTATGAAAGCACGATCACCATAGGAGAAATTAAAATAGGCACAGTATAGCTAGCAGCAGAGAAACACTTATAAAACCTTAGAAGTATGTTTGCTTAAAAGTTTTCCCAAGTGCAGCTGAAGGGACAAAGTTTTCTACGTAAGATTCTCACCACAGCAATATTTTTTAAAGTTCCAGTACATTGGGGCTTATTATTTGCTTTATGAAGGAATTATTCTTGCAAAAGATTAACCACGTGATTGTCCCAAATTTCTCAGGAGGCCTTTCAGACTATGAATTTTATTTTCAGAACACTGTGTGGATATCTACGTATATACATTCACACAACTTTTCAGCACAGAGCAAGATACTTTTTCCCTCTGGATATTAAAAATTCAATTCTTGGAAAATACAGCTTTACTTTTATGTTTAATTCATTTTGGTCATCTTGTCACAAGACCTCTTACTTCTCTGATATATGGTTATTTTAGAGCTTTGATTTAATAATTTCTTTCCTCAGGGTGGCTGAGTCACCCAGTCTTTCCTGGGTGGCTCAGTCATTTAAGCATCTGCCTTCAGCTCAGATCATGATCCCATGGTTCTGGAATAGAGTCCCGCATCAGGCTCCTTGCTCAGCTGGAAGCCTGCTTCTCCCACTCCCTCTGCCTGCTGCTCTGCCTACTTGTGCTCTATCTCTCCGTCAAGTAAATTAAAAAAAAAAATCTTTAAAAAATAATTTCTTTCCTGTAATCTTATAATATTTCTTATAACATGGTGGCATAGGTATTTTGCTGTGTAAATATCTGTAGGACAGGGATATTGGTCTCTCTTTAGTCAGCAGATGATCCTGACTAAACAGGTTGAGTACAGCAGAGCCTTGAAGACATTTTGCATTCAACTTTTTAAAAAAATATTTTATTTATTTGAGAGAGAGAGTGTGTGCACGGGAGCATGTAAGCACAAGCGGTGGGGGGCGGGGGGGGGGGCGAAGCGGAGGGAGCGGCAGAACGGGCAGACGCTCCCGAGCAGGGAGCCCGATGCGGGGCTCGATTCCAGGTCACCACCCCGGGATGGTGACCTGAGCCAAAGGCAGGTGCTTAACTGACTGAGCCCCCCAGGTGCCCCTCCATTCAAATTTTAATAGGAATAGATAAATGACCAGAACCAAAACACAAGCCACTAGTACCAGGAACCTAATTTTTTTTTCATTTTATTATTTTTAAAAGATTTTGTTTTTAAGTGATCTCTACACCCAGCATGGGGCCCAAACTCACAACCCCAAGATCAAGAGTCATGTGCTCCACCGACTGAGCCAACCAGGTGCCCCAGGGACCTAATTTTTAAATTTTGCTTTCAGAGTCTGTCCTGAAGCAGCTGTATAGCCAACATAATTTCCTATACAGTTTTTCCTACATTTTACAGCTCTGCACAATGATAATTGATATGATATTTGATGACTATTCGTTTGGTTGCAGGGAAGAGAAACCTATTCTAGTCACCTCCAAAAAGCTGTGGTTGCTGGTGAGGATGTTTATGAAACAGAACTGAACTTGGTGGGGTCAGGTTCTCAGGGAATTCTGGGGCCAGTCTTTTTTTTTTTTTTTTTTTTTTTTTAATCTTGCTTTCCTAGTAAGTGTCTGGTGGCTTAGTTCTTCTCTGTCAACCAGCTTTCTCCATCTCTCCTTTCAGTGTTTCCTTCCCTTTCATAATGTTTGCTTACAAATGGATTTGACTTACCCTAGGCCCAACATAGTCCTGTAGCATTACTGGTCTTGCTGCCGATTTTTTTCTTAGTCTCCTGAACACTGAACAGAGAGGAAGGGACCCTCTTCTCTTTAGGGGCTGGGTTATGACTACCTGGCCAGCAAGTGAGTCGTGGTTCTTGGGTCAGGTATCCATCTCTGATCCAAACAGCTGTGGGCCTGAGGTCAGGGTGAGGACATGGAAGAAGGAGCTTGACTGCTTAGGCAACATGGCAGATTCTATTGCAAGGGGGTGTGGGCAAGTCAGACGATGATTGGCATCTTTAATGATGCTTGATTTCATTGTTGGAAAACTTTTAAGTATGTTTGGAACAATTCGGATGCATGAATCCATGTTTTAAACTGTAAATTGCATGAGACTAAATACAGATCAAGATTTTCCACCTGGAAAGCAGGGTAGTGCCTGGATTGAGATGTGCTGTAGGTATTTGTGTTGGATTTGAAAGACTTAGGTATAATAAAAAGAATGCAAAATAATATCAGCAATAATCTTATATTGATTATACATTTAATGATAATATTTTGGATATATCATTTTAAATAGAATATATTACTTATGTTACACTAGATGTTACTACTAGGAAATTTGAAATTAGTATGTAGTTTGAATTATATTTTTATTGAACAGAGCTAATCTATTCCAATATAAGACTCTGCTTTTCTATAATCATTGATGATGAGATTTCATCCCTCTCGTTGTCTAATAAGACAGTTTTTTATGACTAGTGGCGAGGGGTTTACAGATAGTTAATAATCTCTTCTGAACTCTTCTGCCCATGTAGGTCACTATCTGCCTTCTCAGCCCAAGGAGAGTAGCAGTGGCCAGAACCATCACCAGGAGGAGATAATCCACAAGTTGGCCCTGCAGTTGAGAAACATCGGGGACAGCATTGATTGTGGGATGGTTCAAGAGGTGGGTCTTCCGTTTCCCCAGCAACAGCCAGTCAGGTAGCCAGGAAGAGCAAAGAGAACAAGGGCCATCAAGTGGCTGAGATGCCCAGGAATTAGCAGAACACATGGATTAATAACATCCAGATCATGAAACCTTAGATCTGAAAGTTGTGAACCTGAGTCAAAGCCAGTATTTGATCTCACACTTGCTACTCAAACTGTGGTCCGCAGAGAGCTAGACAGCAGATGCGGCATTTGGCAACTGGTCAAATGTGCAAAATCTCAGGCCCCAGCCCCAGTGCTGGAATCAGAATCAACTTTTTTACGCATGCCCTGGGAGATCTGTGTGCACATTAAAGTGTGAGAATCGTTGCTCCCCACCCTCAAACTGGGGGGCCTATTAGATTCACCTGCGGAGTTGTAAGCACTATAGCTGCCTGCGCCCCACCTTGAGAGATTCTGACTGAGTTAGCCTGAGGTGTGGCCTGGGCAGCCAGCGGTTTAAAGGCTCCCCAGGTGAATCTAATGCTCAGTCAGGGAGGAAAAAAAACCTCAGCTTTCCTGGTGGTTTTCCCCCTTGAACTATCTAGAGGTGATGCTCTAAGCCCTACTCCTGCTGGTTTCTTTGCTTCTCCTGGTTATTACGAGAGATACTAAGGGAAAACAATAAAGAAGAATGATTACTGTTTGATGTCTTAGAGGTGCTCAAGTCCACTGGGACCAACCTATTGTTGGCAGTGGAGAGAGAATGATAGGTGGGTTCCATGGAGGGTGAGGGGGCGGCGGGTGGCGGCCCTCACAGCCCAACTTCTTTTTTACTTTAATTAATTAATTAATTAATTAATTAATTAATTAATTTTAGAGAGAGAGAGCAAGAGAGCGCACAAGCAGGGAGAGGGAGAAGCAGACTCCCCGCTGAGCAGAGAGCCCAATGGGGGCTCAAATCCAGGACCCCGGGATCATGACCTGAGCCGAAGACAGACAGACGCTTAACCAACTGAGCCACCCAGGCATCCCCAGAGCCCAGCTTCTTTCCTCAGATGGACCTGTCCTGTGATGATTTCTTGCTTGTCGCTGCTGCTGCCATCACACTGACTTCAGGGGGTGCCATGTCCTCTTTTAGGGTCTGGTCCAAAGGCGGACCATATTCAGCCTTTCCTTCAGAGAAAACATTCCCTGTTTGTCTCATCAGACAAAACACGAAAGAAAGCTCCCAGAAATATCACACTACTAAAAATAAGAAGGAAACCAAGAGAAAACAAAGAGAGTCAAATACAATATTTGATGGACCAATTTCATTCAAACACATTTTATTTAGTGCTTACTGTATGCTAGACTCAGTTCCAGGTGTTGGTAGCTAGAACAGAGAGCAGGATGGAAGATGAGGCTGCTCTCATTGAACTAGTAATGTAGGAGGGACACAGTAAAGCCGATGACTAGCCAGACAGGGATGCAGGCTCAAAGCAGGATTGGAGATGCTGAGTGAGGCAGAGTGACTTTGGGGAAGGCCTCCCTTAGGGAAGCAATATTTGAACAGAGAGTGGCAGTTGGGGAGTGAGCCATCAGAACACGTGGGGAAAAGTGTTCCAAGCTGGGGGACAGGGAATGCAAAGTCCTTGTGACAGCAACAGACTTAAAGCAACGCTAGGAGGCCAGAGTGGCTGGAGTGGAATGAGCTGAATTCCAGAAGTTGGCCTCGGTCTTAGAGACAGTGGTCAGGTGTCTGCGTTCTACCTATGCATAAGGGAAGCTTCCGGGGAAGGGAAGCAGCGAGTACCAGGTGCTGGTTTACATTTAGAATGGGGACTGACTCCCTGGGCAGAGAGTAGGCTGTTGTGAAAATCAAATGAGATAATCCGTGTAAATCACTTAGAACCCAGCCTGACCCACAGAAAATGATTGCTAAATGTTATCTCAGCCAAAATATTAATTTGTTTTCTGGCTTTGCCCTTTTCATCATTGGAGTTGACCACCTCTATGCTTTTACCACAACATCCTCCTCATAGTCACCATTTTCCTTCCAGGCTCCAGTCTTTTCTCTAGGAAAGTTTTCTCTGATGACTGTACTTTATGAATTCTAGGAAGGTCCTTAGCTCAACATTCCTGCGTCTTTATCCTCTAATTCTGAGTACTCTATTTTTTTTCTCTGAATAGGAGAAAATAGAGGAGGACAAATCACAACACCTGTTTTCTTTTTTTTTCTTTTTTAAGATTTTATTTGTTTACTTGTCAGAGAGAGCGAGCACAAGCACACAGAGTGTCAGGCAGAGGCAGAGAGAGAAGCAAGGCTCCCTGCTGGACAAGGAGCCGGATGCGGGACTCAATCCCAGGATCCTGGGATCATGACCTGAAGTGGAAGGCAGTGGCTTAACTGGCTGAGCCACCCAGGCGTCCCACAACACCTGTTTTCTGTATTTGCCTCACCCCAGTCAAGAAGGCACTGCTCTACATAACCTCCTATTCCATTTTTCTTCCTTCCTTTCTTCCTTCCTTTTTTCCTTCTTTCCTTCCTTCTTTTCCTCTTTCTTCTTTCTTTCTTAAGATTTTATTTATTTGAGAGAGAGAGAGAGAGAGAGATAGATCAGGAACAGGGTAGAGGGAGAAGCAGACTCTCCACTGAGCAGAGAGCCTGATGTGGGGCTCAATCCCAGGACACTGGGATCATGAACCCAAGGCAGACCCTCAACACACTGAGCCACCCAGGGGCCCTATTCCGTTTCTTTTTATTGCTGAATATTATTCCATTTTATGTATTATCCATTCATCTGTTGATAGATATTTTGGTCGTTTCAACTTTTTGACTGTTAAGAACAGTGATGCCATGAACATTTGTGTAGAAGTTTTTGGGTTGACATACGTTTTCAGTTCTTCCTGGAGCATATCCAGGAAGTTGCTGAGTCACCGGGCAGCTTTACATTTAACTTTTGAGGAACTTCCTGATGGTTTTCCACAGTGGTTGTATCATTTTACATTGTGGCCCAGCAGCAGGATGGGAGGTGACAGTTTCTCTATGTCCTTGTCAACATTTGTTAACTGTCTTTTTTATTACAGCCAGCCTGGTGTGCAGAGTCTCATAGTGGTTTTGATTGGCACTTCCCTGATGGTTAGTGTTGTGTATCTTCTTATGTCTTCACTACTCTTTAAAAAAAAAAAAGATTTTATTTATTTATTTGACAGAGAGAGAGAGATCACAAGTAGGTAGAGAGGCAGCAGAGAGAGGGGGAAGTAGGCTCCCCGCCGAGCAGAGAGCCCGATGCGGGGCTCGATCCCAGGACCCTGAGACCTTGACCTGAGCTGAAGGCAGAGGCCCAATCCACTGAGCCACCAGGCACCCTCTCACTGCTCCTTTGTATATCTCTTTGGAGAAATGTCTATTCACATCCTTTGTCTATTTTAAAATTGGGTTATCTGTCTTTTTATTATTGAGTTGTAGGAGTTCTTTATACATTCTATTTGCAAGTTCCTTTTCAGATCTTATTTGTACATTTTCTTCCATTTTCACTTTTTGGATGGTGTTCTCTGAAGCACAGAAGTGTTTAATTTTGATGAAGTTCAATTTATCTATTTTTACTTTTGTTTCTACTGCTTTTGGGGTCATAGCTAAGAAACCATTGCCTCACCCAAAGTCATGAAGATTTACATCTATGAGTTCTTTTAAGAGATTTATAGTTTTAGCTCTTCAATTTGGGTCTTTGATCCATTTGAAGTTAGTTTTTGTATATTGGGATGAGTTAAAAATTCATCTTCATTCTTTCGCATATGGGCAACCCAGTTGTCCCAGCACCATTTGTTGAAAAAAACATCCTTTCCCTGTTAAATTGCCTTAGCATTCTTGTCAAAAATCAATTGAGCTTAAATGCGAGGGTTTATTTCAGGACTCTCCATTCTATTCCATTGATCTACATGTCTATCCTTATCCCTGCCCTAGCTTTCCCTGAAGCATATTACCAAGCTGGCTTTGCCCTAGACTTTTAAAAATATCTTTTCCTGGACAAGAACACCTATAAATAGAGCACAGTACATTTAAAAAATAATTTTAAAAAAATTCCTCCGAAGTTTGGCTCTAGAATGTTCAAGACTTTATTCTGCTGCTTGAAGACTTAAATGAAGCAACTTTAATAGAATTTCAAATCTGGAATGGTATATTTAATATATACTCATCACTTATTTACCTTTTGTATGCTGTTTAATCAAGTGGTCACATTGACTCTCCAATCTATTTCGATTTGGCAGAAATCGATTTGGCAGAAATCGATTTGGCAAAAAGCTCGTGAGAATTGACCAGAAAGCCCCAGTGAACTGGCTTCCTGGGAGCTGCCTGGGCTTAGCCCAGGGCTGCAGGGTGTCCCCCGACAAAGCGCTCTAAAGGGCAGGTGCACGTGCAGCCCTAGTCGCCTCTGAATGGTGGCCAAACCCGCCCTCTACTCAGTGCTCCCAGGAGCCTGCCTCAGCATCAGCAGCTGGGGCCTGCCACGCCCCTAGGCCCAAACCCTAACCCAGATTTGGGTTCTCAGGCTTCCGTCCCCAGAGTCCTGGCCCTCAAGCCCTCCAGATTGGGGATCCCTGAGCCATATGGCAGGGCACCGCCTGCCACCCAGGAGGAAACCATACCTTTGGCAGCTGCAGGAAACACTCAGAGTGGGAGAAACCTGCATGCCCACTTCAGGCCACCTCACCTTTGGCGCCCCCTTCTGCCAAAAAAAAGCTAGAGACTGAGGCTCACGCTCACACCCTAACTCACCTCTGCACCCCGGGGAGCTTGCCTGGGGGGGTGGGGGGGCTCCAGGAGCCGGCTCATGGTCTTGCACAGCTGCAACACGCACCTAGCGAGAAAGTGCTCTTAGCTCGGCGCGGCGAGGCCCCAATGGCGGCCCAACAACGCCCAATTCTCAGGAGCTTTCTACCCAAATCGATATCGATTTGGGCAGAATGCTCATGAGATTTGGCTGGAAACCCCTGGCGGAAGTCACTTCTGGCTGTGGGGGCCTTCAGGGGAGCCACCTGAGCCTGCCAGAGGTCCAGAGTGGTTGAGTGGTTGGGGCTCAAACTCTGTGAGAAAGCATTCTAAAAGCCAGGGACAGGAGTGGCCAAACCCTCCCTCTACTCAGCCCCCTGGGGTTTCATTTTCAGCACTGGCAGATGGGGCCCGCCGTGACACTAGGCCCTATCCTGAACCCTAGGTTGGGTTTTCAGTCTTCCATTTCCAGGGGCCTGTCCTCCAAGCCCTCCAGATTTGGGACCCAGGAGCCCCACCCCAGGAGTCCGCTTTCCACCCAGATGGAAGCTGTGCCATTTGGAGCTGTGCAGAACCCTTCAGAGCTGGAGAAACCTGTATGTCCCCCCTGAAACCTACACCCCCACCTTCTGTAGCTCCCTGGCTACAAACCCACAGCCTGACATACCTCCTGACCCTGCCCTCAACTCAGCAGCCCAGGGAACCGGCCCCAGCACTGCCAGATCATGCCTTAGCTTAGCTCACCTCAGGGACCCCTGTCAGCTCAAGGCAGACTTGGAACTCCCTCTGCCACAGAGCTCTGGGATCTCCCTCCTTCTTCCAAAATTACACTGGCCCAAGTCTTTCATGAGAAAGGGAGAAGGCTACCTCCTGAATGCTTAACACCTCCTTTCCTCTTCTGTCACATTTCTCTCCACCTACCTGTGTACCTGGGCAAACTGTAAGGAATGTATCAATGGAACATGTACATGCTCTGAGATCTGAATCTTCCATGGCAGCTTTTTTTTTTTAAGATTTTATTTATTTATTTGACAGACAGAGATCACAAGTAGGCAGAGAGGCAGAGAGGCAGGCAGAGAGAGAGAGGGGGGAGTCAGGCTTCCTGCTGAGCAGAAAGCCTGATGTGGGGCTCGATCCCAGGACCCTGAGATCATGACCTGAGCTGAAGGCAGAGGCTTTAACCCACTGAGCCACCCAGGCGCCCCCCATGGCAGCTTTCTGAGGATTCCTTATGCAAAAATAAACTAGTGTATCCTACCACAGTGTATTTGAAAATGATCGTCTACAGAATAGGAGAGTGAAAATCACTCCATTTTTACCTCACTCTTCATGAAGCAGAACATGGTCTTCTTTTCTTCATTGACTTCAATTCCAACTCGTTTCTGTGCAGTGGTAAATCCTTTGCTTCAGGGATAGGATTTTGCGATTTCTCACTTGCATAGAACACCCAGAGCTCATCACAGCAATTGCCCTCCCTAATAGCCATCACCCATTGAACCCTTCCCCCACACCCCTCTCTCTAGCAATCCTCGGTTTGTGCTCTAAGGTGGAGTCTGTTCCTCATTGGCCTATCTTTCTCCCTTCACTATATTCATCTGTTTTCTTTCTGAAAATTCCATAGGAGTCAAGTCATAGGGTATTGGTCTTGTCCTACTGATTTTGCTTAGCTTAATCCACTCCAGATCCATCCACATCCTTGCAGATGGTAAGATTTCATTCTTTTTGAAACTGGGTCCTATTCCATTGTGTATAGATATAGATAGATATAGATATAGATATAGATATAGATATAGATATAGATATAGATATAGATCACCCACATCTTCTTTCTCCATTCCTCAGTGAATGGACATTGGGACTCCCTCCATAGTTTTGCTACTTACTGTTGATAATGCTGCTATAAACATCACGATGCTTGTACCCCATTAAATGTGCATTTTTGTATACTTTGGGTAAATACCTAGGAGTGCAACTGCTGGATCCTAGAGTTCAGTTTTTAGCTCTTGGAGGAACCACCATACTTTTTTCCAGAGTGGCTGCAACAACCCACATGCCCACTGACGGTGCAGGTGGGTTCTGCTTTAAGCAGAATATCATCTACCAGCAATTTCCTAAGGAGGAAATGGAAAACCTGTGGGATAACCTGACTCACCCAGCGTCAGGCACGAAACTCACCCCAGGGTTGCTGATGCCAAGCCCCTTGAAACCACCAGCATGCCTCTATCCAGGAGAATTCCCAAAGAATCTCCTTCTGACTTCAGCACCCATGAAACTGGGTGTCCCCAGCCCAAGTTCCCGGATGGTGGCAACACATACGTAGACAGAAAGCGCTCTCAACAGCGGGCACGAGTGTGGCCTGAATTGCTGCATGATGCTGGCCAATTCTCATGAGCTTTCTGCCCAAATTGATACCGACTTGGACAGAAAGCTCGTGAGAATTGGCCAGAAACCCCCAGAAAACTCCTTTCCAGCTACATGGACCTTCAGGGGACCCAACAGGGCCTGGCCCCAGGTCCTGAGTTGGTCGTGGCCTGAACCATGTGAGAAAGTGCTCTCAAAGCCAGGTGCACACATGGCCAAAACCTCCCTCTGCTCAGCCCTCTGGGGTGCCAGTCTCAGCACTGGCAGATCGGGCCTGACATGCCACTAGGCCCTAACCTGAACCCTAAGTTGGGTTTTCAGGCTTCCATCCCCAGGGGCCTATCCCCCAAGCCCTCCAGATTGGGGACCCCTGAGCCATACCACAGAACTCCGCCTGCCACACAGAAGGCAACCGTGCCATTGGGAGCTGCACGAAACCCTCATACCTGGAGAAACCTGCATTCCCCCCTCAGGCCACCCTGACCTATGGTGACCCCTTCGAACCACGTGATGCTCAGGCTCACGCCCTCCCACATCACAGACCCCAGGGAGCTTGCCTCCACGGGGGCCCTCAGGGGAGCCACGTGGGCCCATCTCATGGACCACATGGCCACAACATTCACCTATCGAGAAAGCGCTCCCAACACCAGGTGGGTGCCCAGCCAGAATCACCGCCCAATGCCAGCCAATTCTCATGAGCTTTCTGCCCAAATCAACATTGATTTGGGCAGAAAGCTCATGAGAATTGGCTGGAATCCCCGGTCGAACTTGCTCCCAGAAGCGGGGTCCTTCATGGGAGCCACCTAGGCCTGACCCAGGGTCCTGCTTGGTCATGGACGGAAGCCTGTCTGAGAGGCTTCCGTCCAGTGTGGCCCATGTGTGGCCCAGATCTCCTCCGAATGCCTACCCAACCTCCCTCTCCTCAGACCCCCTGGGAGACCCACTGGGAGGTGAGGCCTCCATGCCCCTTGGCCTGAAGCCCAACCCTGGGTTGGGCTCTCAGGCTTCTGTCCCCAGAGTCCTGGCCCTGAAGCCCCCCAGATTGGGGACCTCTGAGTCACACCCCAGGAGTCCTCCTGCCCCCCCCAGGAGGAAACCATGCCCTTTGGAGCTGCACAGAACCCTCAGAACAGGAGAAACTGCGTGCCCCACTGAGGTCACTGCCAACATTGGCAGCTCCCCTGACCACAAACCCGGAACCTCATGCCCTCCATTAACCCCCTTGGTGATCCTGCCTCTGTACCCACAGATCTTTCCTGGACTCCCAGGCTCTCATGGGACTCTTCAAGAGGCATATTCTGAGAACAAAAGTCAGGTCAGGGCCACAGAAACCACTGGTGGTTATAATGAGACTCTGAGATGTCAGTGGAGTCCCAAGCCATAGGCCATCTCAGAGTTTGTCTGCAAAGACACAGTTGGTAGGAAACACAGATGCTGACAGAGGGTAGAGAAGATGGGAAAAGCTATGTTTTTTGTAGCCTAGGACAGGCCCGTGCCAGTGCCACAGAGGGCCCAGGAAGCCAGGTGCGCCATAACTGTGGAGGCCGAGAAAATTAAGGCCATCCCACCTCAAGTTTAGCTGATGTGGGAAACAGAGGGAGAAGAAAATCATTAAAATTCCTCACCTATTGACAAGCCCTTGAAACAGACAGAGTGGCTCTCCCCTGGGGACTTAACTGCCCTCACGCTGAGATTTTGCGAAGGACAATCCTAGCCTGACCGACCCCCTACCCCGACAGGTACAACCAGAATTCTGTAAGTCTACTTTAACAATTCCTTTAGGAAACTTTATCTCTAAACCTCCAAGATAGTGTTGAGAATCATTCCCAAGTATATGACCCACTGGTATACATCTAAAGGGTCTCACAGGAAGATTTTTATTATTGGTAATGAATAACCTTTTCCTCAGACAACAGCTAGCCCCTCAAGGTCCTGGAGACCTCGCTTCCAAAATTCCTTAGAGACTTACATCATCCATAACCCCCTTTGTCCTCACCCCCTGCCGAGTCCAACCCTACTCTGCCTTTAAAAACTCTGACTGTAATCTGGTTCGGGGTCCAAGTCCCTACTCCGCTGTGTCGTGTATACTTGGGCCCAAGTTTAAGCTTGTCAAATAAACCCTCACGTGATTGCATCGGTGCTTGGCTCCTTGGTGGTCTCTCAGACGTGAAAACTCGGGCACAACAATAACATTGCTGAGGGCTCATTCAGATTCGTCCTGAAGCCCACACATGCTGGATCCTCTTCTAACTCAGGAGAACCCTAAATGTGCTCATGGTCTTGGCCTGAACAAGATGACCATCAGTGTGGTATATAACCTGAAAGATATAACCACAAGGCAGTGGGGACTGACTCAGTTAAACAATACCTATGTTGAATTCCACCACAGACAAACATGTTGGGGGAAACTCGAGGCTGTCAGGGAAATGGAGGGGGGGGGATTCCTGAGGCCTTAACTTTTGGCCAATCTCACTATCATCTTTCTTTTCATTCAAGTACAGGGGCCGGGTTCAGGCAGGATAGATCACAGTGTCTTCCCACTCTGCCACTGGAAAGGAAGAGCCCTCTCCACTATCCAACATTTTGCAGATCTGGGGTGTGGGAAACTACCACCCGTGGGCCAGTTGGACCTCCCCCTATATTCTCGTAATCAGGTGTGGCTAGAACATTAGTTATGGATGGTCTGTGGCTGCTTTCAAGCCACAGTGCAAGAGTGCAGTCATTGTCAGAGTCACCATGTGGACTACAACACCTAACAGAAAATCTTTACAGAAGACATTACAGAAAAGTCTTTGTCAATCCCTGGTCTCAAAGATCGTAGGATCATGTCCCTTATTTGAGTAGAATGTAGCGCCTCTGGGGCAAATCTAATTTTTTCACTCCCAGAGACAAGGACTTACATCCTTTTAGCCATAGCGCCATCTCCATCCTCCTCTACTGACACCTTGAATGGCCCGTCTACAAGTCTGCAGTCCAATGGGAATTCACTGTCATTTCCATGGTAGTGATGTTCAGAAACGGAGCTGTAAGTGTGAGCTTGTGAGGGTAAGCGTGTTTCCTCTTTGGTAGCCACAGTGTGCAAGGAGAATACAATACAATAGCGTGCTTTCTGTCCCCCAGGAATGACCACGCAATGTGGTTGCATAGTGATCTCAGAAGGAAGCCACCTTCATAGAACAAAATTAATCTGCAAGGACTCCCAAGTCCCTTGTCCTGGACACTAGGTTCCACTGAGGCTGGGGGCACACAGAGGGGCAGAGACTCCCCCTGCCCATCAGGGATTTGAAGGACACCTTCTGTTCCAGGACAAAAGATCCCAAAACCATTCATCCACCTGTCACCCAGCCAGGCATCTGTAAGAGAGATCTACTCCAAGCAGAAAGGACAGACTGAGAGACAGGTGGCAGCCTTGTGTGACAAGTGCCACAACAGGGGACACTCAGGAGGACTGGGGGTGTGCAGGGTTGGACAACCTGGGGGTGGGGGACCAGGAATGCTCCAGGAGGGTGATCACAGCTGTGATGCGATGGGGGATCCTCTGGAGGACTGGGGGTATGCAGGGTTGGCCAGACCAGGGGACAAGGGGACCAGGGGTGCTCCAGGAGGATGTCACAGTTGTTCCCTTGTGTGGCTACACGTGTCAGTGTGACTGGGCATTGGCCAGGCTGGAAATGACAGCACAGGCGAGAGGTGGTGACCCTAAACTATCTCTTGCAAGGCAAAAGTTCGGTAACAAAATTTCTTACAGTACGCTTTCATGTCACATGCATCTGTGAGTCCCTAAAGCTGATTGTGTAGAACATGAAGTACGTAGTGGGCCACGGCTTTCAAACCTATGGTGCTGGCAGCAGAGCACATTGATATTTCTTTTGGCTGTTTTCACAGCAGAATGACTTTTCCCACCTTCATTTCCAATCCCAGGACAGTGAACGAAGGAACACAGACCTACACTTTGAAAAGTCAACACAAATCTGCAAACCCAAGTTCTCACAGGAGCTAAAGGTTCAGGACCAGGATGACAGAAAGGGGAGGCTGACAGCAAGGAACCAAAGGAACATGTCATGTGCATGGGAGCTGACCCACTTCTCTACCGTTGGAAGCAAGCCATACCTGACAGGAGGGAGTCCCACCTGCACCTGGTCCATCTGTTTGCTGCCCTTGAGCAGAGCGGAGGATGGGCTGAGCTGGGTGTGGCTGTCGGAGGGAGATGGCCAGCTGGCCACAGATGTTACCTGCCAAGCACATATAGGCCCATCTCCTGGTCCTCAGCTAAGATGAAACAATCATTGTGTTTAGTGACCTATTTCCGGGGACAGGTCCTGTGCTCCGTGCTTTGGTGACTATATCTTCTCTTATTGTGTTCTTTAAAAACACCTCAGGCAGGTAAGATTGACATACAAGAAGCTGTCCTATAGTTAATGTATGTAACTTGACCTTGACCCTAACCCTAATACCTAGTTAAGAGATACTCGATTTAGAATACTGCTCATCAATTAGAGGATGGTTTTCAGGAGCTAAGGAATTCAGGGACCAACTTTCTTCGGTCTTACTCTCCCTTGAATCCAGTAAATCCGAACCCATTCGGCCACGTGCTATCTGGAGAGTGGCCACACGGGGGCAATAGTGCCCCAAACCCCACTGCAAAGCCAATTCTTCCTTCATCCTGTCAAACCTTGTTCATTCAATGTTTACAGATTATGGTAGAGATGATGAAAAGTGTGACTTTGCTGAATTTTTAAAAAAATGAAGTAATTCTTTCACCCTGTTAAGAATAGAGCTTCGAGAGCACATGAAGGCCCAGGGGCCTGGGAAAGGGCTACTACTATGGAATCTCTTCAGGTCTACTTAGGAAACAAGGATGGCTTCTACTCCACTTCTCTGCAGGAAGAATTTGTGTCAATTAACAGCCCTGAATCCACACAAAATACTGCAGCTCAGAGGAAAACAAAGGAGAATCAACAGCCTCCAGAAGCAGAGAAAGAACCACACCCAGGAACAAAGAGAGACCACAGCTGCTCTACTCAGGCCAATTTGCATTTCTGTAGATCCTCTGGAGCTAGAATGCCCTAGTGTCCTGGGGGTTGTGGGTCAGGCGGAGTGCACACCCTGATGCTACCCTTTGGAACCCGTGAAAGCCTCCTGGTCCCTTCCTCCATGTGACACCCCCTACCTACCCCTTTACGACTCCATCCTACTTCTTGGAACTCCCACTCCCTTTTTTGATGCCATCGTTCACTTTTCCCATCACTGCCATTATATATAGTACATTGAACTACTTACTATTCTGTCATTTAAATGTTTTTTGCATTGTATGGTGGGAATTGATACCTTGCATCATCTACCCTAATATAGAATCCCTTGTCGCATTGCATGACTTCACTGTGGACTCTGAATGCCCTCACAGTGTCGTGGGGCTAGTGTCCTGGGCAAGGTCCTCACTAAGCTGGCTCAGCAGTTGCAGTGAAGGCCTGACCCAGGCACTGCTATTTGTGTGCAAGCCAAAACCTTGGTTTGGGTTCAGAATTGCTCATGGCCCCTCAGCCACATCAGATGGCTTGGGGGCACACCCTGAAGACACTGGCTAGTCCAGTGTTGCCCTGGGGAATCTCCATGGAACAGCCTTTGTGTCCAGTGGGAGAACTCCATAGGAGCAGGGTGGATGGGAGTCAGAACTCCTGAGATAAAATCCATTGTGGAGACTGCCCAGAACTTAAAAACATTTAAAAATAGAGCTACCGTACAACCCAGCATTCGCACTCCTAGGTATTTATCCCAAAGATACAGATTGAGTGAAAAGTAGTGGTACCTGCCCCGCCCCCTATGTTCATTGCAGCATTATCCATTCTTGACAAACTATGGAAAGAGCCCAGATGTTCATGGACAGATGAATGGAAAAGAAGAGGTGGTTCATATCTACAACAGAATATTATTCAGACATCAGAGAGGATGAAGGCTTACCATCACATCCACCTGGCTGGAACTGGAGGGTATTATGTTCAGTGAAATAAGTCTATCAGAGAAAGACAACTGACACATGTGTTCACTCATATGTGAAACAGGAGACACACCACAGAGGATCAGAGGTTTAGGGAGGGAAAACTGAATGGGAAGTCATCAGAGAGGGAGGAAAACCACGAGAGACTCTTCATTATAGAAACAAACTGAGGAGTGCTGGAGGGGAGGTGGATGGGGGATGAGGTAACTGGGTGATGGGCATTAAGGAGGGCATGTGATGCAATGAGCACTGGGGGTTATACACACCTGATCTATTATTGAACACTACATCTGAAACAAATGATGTATTATAGGTTGGCTCATTGACATTCAGTTAAACAAAAAGAACTCAAGCAAACACTCCTAAAAATCTGTAGGGAACCACCAAAGATACTGAACAGCCATTGCAATGTTGAGAAAGAAAAACAAAGCTGGAAGAGTCACAATTCCTGATTTCAAGTTATACTACCAAGCTGTAGTCATCCTAACAGCATGGCACTGGCACAAAAATACACACAGCAACCTAGGGAACAGAAGAGAAGCTCAGATATAAACCCGCAATGGTGTGGCCAATTAGTCTTCCACAAAGCAGGCAAGAATATTGAAAAGGAAAAGGACCGTCTCTCCAACAAACCGTGCTGGGAAAACATCTACTCACAGAAGAATGCAATTACTTTGCTTCCTTACACCATACAGACACATAAACTCAAAACAGTTTCAAGACCTCAACGGAAGACCTGAAACCATAAAAATCCTACAAGAGGGCACAGACAGTAACTTCTTGACATGGACCAAAGCAACATTTTTCTAGACTGTCTCCTGAGGCAAAGGAAATAAAAGCAAAAATGAACAACTGGGACTATATCAAAATAAAAAGTTTCCGCACAGCAGAAGAACTAGGAAGAAAGAAGTAATAATAAGAAGACAACCTATTAAAAGGGAGAAGGTATTTGCAAATATCTTATGCAGTAAAGAGGTAGTGTCCAAAATATGTGGAGTGGATACAACTCAATACCGAAAAACAATCCAGTTAAAAAATAGTCCAAAGACATGAACGGACATTTCTCCAAAGAAGAAATACAGATGGCCAACAGTCCCAAGAAAAGATGTTCACCATCACCCAAGCTCAGGAAAATGCAAATCAGAAGTATAATGAGATATTAGCACATACTGCCAGAATGGCTCCCATCAACAGCACAAGGAACAGCAGGTGCTGGGAGGGTGTGGAAAAAGGGACCCTTCTGCACTGTTGGTGGAACAGCAACCTGCTGCAGCCACTCTGGAAATCAGTCCCCCAGACGTTACAAGTAGAGCTAGCCTAGGATCCAGCAACCACACTACTGGGTATTTACCCAAAGCATACAAAAACAATAACACAAAAGGATGTATGCACCCCTACATTTCTTGCAGCATTATTTACAAGGTCACAATATGGAAGCAACCCAAGTGTCCATTGATAAAGTGCTGAATGAGCTCAGAGGTATGGACACACACACACACACACACACACACACACAGTGGAAATTTACTCAGCCATAAAAAGAATGAAATCTTGCCATTTGCAGCCACATGGATGGATCTAGAGAGGATTATCCTAAGTGAAATCAGTCAGTCAGAGAAAGACAATACCATATGATGTCACTCTTGTGTAGAATTGAAGAAACAAACATACATAAATAAAGGAGAAAAAAGAGACAAACCAAAATACAGATTCTTAACAGCAGAGAACAAACTGAAAATTACCAAAGCGGGGGGTGAATGGAGGGTTGAGTGAAATCGATGAAGGGGATTAAGAGTACACTTTTCTTTTCTTCTTCTTTTTTTTTAAATATTTATTTACTTGACAGAGATCACAAATAGGCAGAGAAGCAGGCAGAGAGAGAGGGGAAAGCAGGCTGCCTGCTGAGCAGAGAGCCCGATGCGGGGCTTGATCCCAGAACCCTGGGATCATGACCTGAGCTGAAGGCAGAGGCTTTAACTCACTGAGCTACCCAGGTGCCCTGAGTACACTTTTCTTGATGAGCAGTGAGTATTATATAGAATTACTGACTCATGCTATTGTACACCTGAAACTAATACAACATTGTATGCTAACTTGGCTGGTATCAAAATAAACAATAAAAAAGATTTTTCTTTCAGTAACCTATTTGAAAAAGCTTTGATACACAATGTTCATATGTCCTACTTCGGAGTACTTTCTCATCACTATTTATTCCCTCTATGCCTCCAATTCAACTTTCAGTAAATTCTTATATTTTACCTGTTAATCCTAGCCCACAGGAGCCATGGTCCCTTTTTATCCAGGATCAGCACCTGTGCATTCAAGAGAGTGTAAGCAGAGAAAGATGCCATGTTATAATCCAGAAAGCTACTGCTGTTTCTGTTTTAGTACAAGATGGTCACAGAGTGTGGGACAGGTTTCAAAGCTGGTTTGTTCTCTATCCTGGATCACTAATTCAGTGGTCATGACTTGGATCCATTTGGCTACTAGATTTCCTGTAGACAAGCTTGCTTCCAAGTGCATCCATGGAAGACACAAAGGTGGGTGGGCTCAGTGTAGGATAGGAAGAGGATCAAGTACAGACAAGGGTATGATCCCTCCCCTGATCCAGGAACTGCCATGTATGTGGGTATGGGACACAGAAGCAAGAGGAAGCCACCAAGCTCCCCAGCTGAATGCTGGAAGTGCAGGTCAAGGGATCTCGTGATGTGGGGTGTAGAGGCTGCTCTGAGCTACTTCTGGGGGTCAGAGGGGGGAAGGAATCAGAAAGAGATACTGCCTGCCCTGGCCCATGCCACCTGCCCACTGCTCCTGGCACACATCAGTCTACACTGCTGACACAGCCTGGGCTCAGGATGGACTGGCTCATGTCCCCAGCACTCAGCGGGGCAGCTGGCTCCAGGGCTGAGGGACATGCAGAGGGCAGTGGCAGGGAAGGCTGGACCTCCAAGGTCATCCCATCTTTGAGCAGACATCCCTGCAGGACTGCTGAAAACCCACTGAGAGATTTGAAAGACATTCCATGGATGAACTACGGTATGGAGAAACACAAAACAATATTGGTTTTTAAGGTTACAGCTGTCACCTGAGGAAGTATGACAGCTTCCCTGAGGAGGAGTGAGGGGAGGGGAGGGCAGGCCAGGCTGAAAAGGAAGATGTGGGTCTCCTGATCGGGGACCAGCAGCCTCCTTCCAGGGCAGGGCATCATCCTCACCTCTCAGGGGATTGATGGAAGTGTTCCATCAGGGGACTGACAGAGCTGCCTCTTGAGATAGCTACCCTGGCATCAGCTTGTACAAGGCAAAGGATGAGGGCCAGATGGAGGGAGGGCAGTACCCTGGCAGGCCAGGGGGCAAGAGCAGAGGCTCATGACCATGAAGATGATGAAAACTGGGAGGCAGCAGCATGGGAGCCCGTGGCATGAAAGTAGCCACAGGCACAGTGTCCACAGCTACAGTGACTGGGCGCCTTCTGTGCCAGGCATGGTTCACTTCAGTGGACTCCAGTTTAGTGCTGACCACAACACTAGGAAGTGTGCACCACCACCACCCTCCTCTCCCCATGCTTCTGCTAGGAATCACAGTCACCAGATCCTGATCAGTTTTCATGGAAACAGAGCACTGGCTCCCGCCATGCACTGCCCCTCTGGTGGTGGTCTAGTGTGACTCTTGTGCATCACCAGAGACTGCTGTGTACCTGTTTCCACACAATTCAACAGACAGGAGTGTCCCTGAATTCCACAAGTTTTGATGAAACAGACCACAGGCCCTGCATCACCACCCACCACCAACACCCAGTTGGTCACTCGGGACCTTGGCTATTTATAAGTACCTTGAGACAAATGAAAAAGAGAACCTATGAAAAGTTATGGGATGCAACCGAAGTAGCTCTTAGGGGGACATTCATAGAAATTCATGTCCTCATCAATCCATCTGAAAGCTCTCCAATAACCAACCTAATATACACGAGAAAAAAGTGGAAAAACAAAACAAAACAAGCAAAGTCTCAAATCAGTAGATAGAAGGAAATAACAAAAAGGAGAGTGGAAATAAATCCAATGGAGACTAAAAAGATAAAAGATCAGTGAAAATATGAGCTGCCTTTTTTGGAAAGATAAACCAAACTGACAAACTTTTAGCTAGAAAACGAGAGGGCTCAAATACAACGAGGAAAGAAAGATAATTGATTCCTGTCTCACATGAAAATCCTAGAGGAGAATACAGACAACAACCTCTTCAAACTTGGGCACTGCAACTTCTTGCAAGACATGTCTCTAAAGGCCAGGGAAACAAAAGCAAAAATGAACTACTGGGACTTCATCAGGTAAAAAGCTTCTGTACAGCAAAGGAAACAACAACAACAACAACAAAAAAAGGCAACCTACAGAATGGGAGAAGATATTTGCAAGTGGCATGACGGATAAAGGTCTAGTATCAAAGATCTACAAAGAACTGCTCAAACTCAACACCCACAAAACAATGAAACCACTCAAGAAATGGGCAGAAGACAGGAAGAGACACGTCTCCAAGGAAGACACACAAATGGCCAACAGTCCATGAATAAATGCTCCAGTCAATTGTCATCAGGGAATTCAAAACCACAATGAGCTACCACCTTCCAGCAGTTAAAATGGCTAAAATTAACAGGACAGGAAACAATAATGGTTGTCAAGGATGTGGAGAAAGGGGAACCCTCTTACACTGTTGGTGGAATGCAAGCTGGTGCTGTCACTCTGGAAAACAGCATGAAGGTTCCTCAAAAAGTTAAAAGTAGAGCTGCCCTACAACCCAGCAATTGCACTCCTGAATATTTACCCCAAGGATACAGATGCAGTGAAATGAAGGGGCACATACTCTCCAATGTTCATAGCAGCAATGTCCACAAGAGTCAAACTATGGAAGGAGCTGAGATGTCCTTCAACAGATGAATGGATAAAGAAGATGTAGTACACACATACCATAGAATAATATTCAGCCATCAGAAGGGATGAATGCCCACCATTTGCATCGACATGGATGGAACTGGAGGGGGTTATGCTAAATGAAATCAGTCAAGCAGAGAATGACAATAATCATAGGGTGTCACTCATATGTGGAACACAAAGAATAGTGTGGAGGACCACAGGGGAAGGGAGGGAAAACTGAATGGGAAGAAATCAGAGAGGGAGACAAACAATGAGAGACTCTTAATCATAGGAAACAAACTGGAGGAGAGGTAGGTTGGGGAACGGGGTAGTTGGGTGATGGGTATTAAGGAGGGGACATGTAATGATGAGCTCTGGGTGTTATGTGCAACTAATGAATCATTGACCATTACATCAAAAATTATACCTTGACTAACTGAATTTAAATTAAAAATGTGAAAAATTTAAAAGAAAGAAACCTGAGCTATTACAAGGAATATCACAAAAATACAAAGGATCGTTACAGAGTACTATGAGCAAGTGGAGGCTAACACCTTAGACAACCTAGAAGAAATGGTAAGTTCCTAACAACAGCCTAGAATCAACCTAGAAAGGGAAAAAAAAAATCTGAGCTGACTGATCACTAGTAAAAAGATTGATTTGATAGTCAAGTCTTCCCAGGAAACAAATGCCCAAGACCAGACAGTTTCACTGAGGAGTTGTAACCAGATGGTAGAAGAAGAATTAATACCAACCCTTCCCAAACTGTTTTTAAAAAAGGAGAGAAGGGCATAGGTCCAAACTCATTTCATGAAGGCAGCAGTACCCTGCTACCAAAACAAGACAAGGATGCCACAAGAAAAGGAAAGATCAATATCCCTCATGAACAGAGATGCCAAATCCTCAACAAATTATTGGCAACATCAATTCAACAATTCATCAGGAGGATCACACAATGTGATCCACTGGGATTTATTCCAGGGATGCAAGGATGATTCCACATCTGCACATCCACCAATAGCAAGCACCACCTTAACAAAATAGAAGATAAAAATCCTAGGATTGTTACAATAGATGAAGAAAGAACACTTGACAAGATTTGATATATATTTATGATAAAGACTCTAAACCATCTGGGTACTGAGGGGACATACCTCAACCAAACAGAGGCCCTATATGAAAAGCCCACAGCTGACCATATACTCGAAGGTGAAATGCTGAAAACTTTCCCACTACCAGCAAGAACAAGATAAAGATGCCCACTCTTACCACTTTCATTCATCATCGTATTGAAAGCCTTCGCCAAACCATTTAGACAAAAACAAAACAAAACAAAACAACCAACCAAAACAGAACAAAGATATGAAATCTAAATAGGAAAAGAAAATGGTCACTATTTGCAGATGACATGATACTATATGTAGAAATCCCTAAGGAGTCCACAAAAAAATTGTTTTATTAACAAATAAATTTGAATAAGTTCGAATAAATAAATTCAGTAAAGCTGCAGGATACAAAGTCAATATACAGAGACATGTTGCATTTCTTTCTTTCTTTCTTTCTTTCTTTCTTTCTTTCTTTCTTTTTTTTTTAAAGAATGTATGTATTTGACACACAGAGAGACAGAGAGAGAGAGAGCATAAGCAGGGGGAGCAGCAGAGAGTCAGGGAAAAGCAGACGCCCTGCTGAGTAGGGAGACCAATGCCAGACTCATTCCCAGAACCCCAGGATCATGACCTGGCCTGAAGGCAGACACTTAACCAACTGAGCCACCCAAGTGCCCCAACTTGTATTTCTATGTACTGATGACCAACTTTCACAAAGAGATTAAGAAAGCAATGCCATTGACACTTGCATCAAGAAAAAAAAAATCTAGGAATAAAAGTAACCAAGAATGAGGAAGTCCTGCTATACTGAACACATGGTGGAAAAGGAAGGAAAAATATGTGTGTGTTGGTGTGTGAATGTATGGGCCAAAGATTTGGAAGATGACACAAATAAATGTAAGCATACGCCATGCTCATTAACTGGAAGAGCTAATAATGTTAACATGTCCACCAAACCCAAAGCAATCCGGAGAACGAAGAAGAGAGAGTCCAAGATGGCAGAGGTGTAGGACACCTTCATTTCATCTGGCACAAGGAATTCAGCTAGAGTGTACCAAACAATTCTGAACACCTGCAAATTCAAGCAGAGATCCAAGAAAAGAATAGCAGCAACTCTACAAACAGAAAAGTGACCACTTTCCACGAGGTAGGACATAGAGTAAAGTGAGTCTAAACTGATAGGTGGGAAGATAAACCCTGGGGAGAGGGAGCCTACGTCAGCTGGCTACTGCCAAATGCTAGGGGCAGCAGAGCACAAAATCAGAACTTTTGGAAGTCTACTCTGGTGAGGGATGTAGCTCTGGCCGCTGGGCAGGGGGTGGAACCCTCAAAGGGACAAGGTGGTCTCAGAATCCTCAGGGTCCCAGGAAGACCAGGAGCTATTGAGGGCAGCAGAGCTCCCAGGTATTGGAGCAGGGAAGCCGGCTGCAAAGAGTGAGCCCAGGAGTGGGCTCTAAGCTGGGGGTTGCCATAAGCTGTGATCCACAGCACAGTCTGGCCACTGCTCTTTGAGAAGGGGCCCAAGAAGCGGCACAACTGGGGAGAGCCCCCTTCCTCCCCCAGGAGGAGTGGTGTCTAAGCATGCTGCAGGAGTCTGCTGGGTTTGGAGACTCCAAACTGGGTTGTGTGCCAGAGACAGAAATTCTTTGTCACAAGACTGGTGAGCACAAAGTGCAGGCAGAGACCAGGGAGACATGAAGAATTGACTGCTTTTCTGTGAGGGTGCTCTGAGTAGTGGGGTCCCAAGCTCTCAGCTCTGGGGCCAGAGATATGGATGCTGCCATGTTCATTCTCATCCCAAAAGATTGGGATCATTCCCTGCATATTTTCAAACCACAATGCTTTGAAAATGAAACTCAATCACAAGAGGAAAGGCGGAAAGAACTCAAATACATGGAGGCTAGAGAATCCTAATAAAGAATGAATTGGTCAACCAGTAAATTCAAGGTGAATTTTAAAAATTCTTGGAAACACAGGAGAATGAAAACACAACCATTCAATATCTTTGGGATGCAGCAAAGGCGGTCCCGGAGGGGAAGTATAAAGCACTACATGCGTTTCTCAAGAACCAAGAAAGGTCTCAATTACACAATCTAACCCTACACCTAAAGGAGCTGGAGAAAGAGGAGCATAGAAAGCCTAAACCCAGAAGGAGAAGAGAAATAATAAAGATCAGAGCAGAAATCAAAGAAGTAGAAACCAAAAGAACAGTAGAAAAGATCAATGAAACTAGGAGTTGGTTCTTTGAAAGAATTAATAAGGTTGATACACCCTTGCTCAGATTTCTCAAAAAGAACACAGAAAGGACCCAAATAAATAAAATCATGAATCAAGAAGGAGAGATCATACCCAACACCAAGGAAATACAAAAAATTATAAGAACATAGGATGCCTATGTTCTATGTCAAGCAATCGGGCAGTCTTGAAAAAAAGGATGCATTTCCAGAAACATAGAAATGAAAAAAACTGAACCAGGAAGAAAAGGAAACCTGAAGAGACTCATAGTCAGCAACAAAACTGAAGCAATCATCAAAAATCCTCCAGAAAACAAGAGCCCAGCACCAAATGGCTTATCAGGGGAATTCTACCAAACATTTAAAGAAGATTTAATACATCTCTTCTTCTGAAGCTTTTCCAAAAAATAGAATGGGAAGGAAACTTCCAAATCCTTTTGATGAGACCAACATTACCTTGGTCCCCAAAACCAGACAAAGACCCCACCCAAAAGGAGAATTACAGACCACTATCCCTGAAAATATGTATGCAAAAATTCTCACCAACATATCAGCCAATAGGATAGGTAGGATAGGATCCAACAGCCCATTAAAAGGATGATTCACCACAACCAAATCGAATTTATTCCTGGGCTGCAAGGGTGGTTTGACAACCACAAATCAATCCATGGAATCCACTACCTTGATAGAATAAAGAACAAGAACCATAGAATCCTCTCAATAGATGCAGGAAACATTCGACAAATTAATGCATCCCTTCTTGACCCAAACTCTTCACCATGGAGGGAGAGAGGGTACCTCTATATCATAAAGACCATCTATGGGAAACCCATAGCGAATATCATTCCCAATGGGGAAAAACTGAGAGCTTTTCCCTTCAGGTCAGGAACACTACAGGGATGCCTATTCTCATCACGTTGTTCAACAAGGTACTAGAATTCTTAGCCTCAGCCATCAGACAAAAAAAAGAAAAATAGGTGTCTGAATCAGCAAAGAAGTCAAACTCTCACCCTTTGCAGACAATAGGATACTTTTTGTGGAAAACGCAAAAGACTCCACCCCCAAATTGCTAGAACTTATCCAGGAATTCCGTAAAGTGGCAGGATATAAAATCAATGCACAGAAATCACTTGCACTTGTCTGCAGCAACAATGTGACAGAAGAAAGAGAAATTAAAGAGTCCATCCCATGTATAATCGCACCCCAAACCATATGATACTTAGGACTCCATCTAATCAAAGAGGCAAAGGATTTGTACTCAGAAAACCATACCATAGTCATGAATGAAATGGAGGACCATTTCCTTATATCACACACAAAAAATAGACTTCAAGTGGATGAAAGACCTCAATATGAGACAGGAATTCATCCAAATCCTTGAGGAGGACAGAGGCAGCAACCTCTTTGACCTCAGTCACAGCAACTTCTTGCTACACACGTCTCTAAAGGCGAGGGAAACAAAAGCAAAAATGAACTGTTGGGATTTCATCAAGATAACAAGCTTTTACACAGCAAAGGAAACAGTCAACAAAACCAAAAGACAACAAAAAGAACGAGAGAAGATATTTTCAAATGACATATCAGATAAAGGGCTCATATCCAAAATCTAGAAAGAACTTACCAAACTCAACACCCACAGAACAAATAATCCAATCAAGAAACAGGCCAAAGACATGAACAGGCATTTCTCCAAAGAAGACATCCAAATGACCAACAGACACTTAAAAAGTGCTCAACATCCCTCAATATTAGGAAAATACAAATCAAATCCATAATGAGATACCACCTTACACTAGTCAGAATGGCTAAAATGAACAAGTCAGGAAAAGACAGGTGTTGGTGAGGATGTGGAGAAAGGGGAACCCTTTTATACAGCTGGTGGGAATGCAAGCTGGTGAAGCTGTAAGCGCCTATTTAGCCAGAGCGATGCCATCTGGTTAAACAGTGATTTTGTTGTTTAAAGTAAAACTTAAGCTGTCTAAAGTTTAACTTGAGCAGTAAAACTTAAGCTGTCCCTGCCCCCCCCATCCCCCCACCCGCCCCTGGCCAGGGACTTACTTAAAAACAAGTCCCAGAAACCAGTCCCAGGTAACAAAGCCCAAATACAAGGGTGGGTCAGGCCAGGTGGAGGTATCCAATTGGTGGGGGTGCATACTGTCTCCCTAGCTACCAAGGAGTATGGGCTCTGCCCTTTGGGCACCTTTTGGGTGCCAATTCTGACCAAAGTGATAGGCTAGTTCAAATATCTACTAGGGTATTGTAATTCAATTGGCCACCCATGTGTGACCTAGCATGACTGTGCAGCTTTCTCTCTGTGTTACAATCTCATTGGCCACCTGTGCATGGCCAGGCCCAACCACATGGCCTTTGCCTTTAAAAGTTAGTCGGTAAGGCAGGGAGAAGTCGCCTCTTTGTAAGAGACGGCCCTGACCGGTCAGTTTGATTCTCGATGCTTAGCGCAAAATAAAGCTTTGCTTGACCTTCGCTTTCTATCAGTCTCGCTCCTTTGACCATGGACCCAACAAAGCCACCCTGGAAAACAGTGTGGAGGTTCCTCAAGAAGGTGAAAATAGAGTTACCCTACAACCCTGCAATTGCACTGCTGGGTACTTTCCCCAAAGATACAAATGTAGTGATCTGAAGGGTCACCTGCACCCCAATGGCTATAGCAGCAATGCCCACACGAACCAAAGTATGCAAAGAGCCCAGACATCCATCAATAGATGAGTGGATATATATGGTTACATATACTATTGAGTATTATGCAGCCATAAAAAAATGAAGTCTTGCCATTTGCAATGACATGGATGGAACTAGAGGGTGTTATGCTATGTGAAATAAGTCAACCAGAGAAGGACAATTATCCTATGATCTCACTGATATGTGGAATTTTTTTTTAAAGATTTTATTTATTTATCAGACAGAGATCACGAGTAGGCAGAGAGGCAAGGTAGAGAGAGAGAGAGAGGAGGAAGCAGGCTCCCTGTTGAGCAGAGAGCCCGATGTGGGGCTCCATCCCAGGATCCTGGGATCATGACCTGAGCTGAAGGCAGAGGCCTTAACCCACTGAGCAACCCAGGCGCCCCTGATATGTGGAATTTAAGAAACAAGACAGAGGATCATAGGGGAAGAGGAAAAAGAAAGGAAGCAAGATGAAACCAGAGAGGGAGTCAAAGAAAAGAGACACATAATCTCAGGAAACAAACTGAGGGTTTCTGAAAGGAGGGGGGTGAGGGAATGGGGTGGCTGGTTGATGGTCATGAGGAGGGTATGTGCTGTGGTGAGCACTGTATGGTGTGTAAAACAGAAGGATCTCACCTGTACCCCTGAAACAAATAACACATTATATGATCATAATGAAAAAGAAGTGAAAGAAAAACATTTAGAATACAAATGTAAAAAAAGTAAAAATAAATTAAAAAACAAACAAATAAATAAATACTCTCACTAATAAGAAAGAAAGAAAGAAAGAAAGGAAGAAAGGAAGAAAGCATGCAAGCAAACAAGCGACTAAGCCACCTGGATTCACCACACTCCAATTTCAAGCTAGATTACAAATTTCTGCCAGTACCAATTTCAAGCTAGATTATAGATTTCTGCCAGTACTGTCATCAAACAGTATGGTACTGGCAGAAAAACAGACACACAGGACAATGGAACACAACAGAAATCTCGGAAACATAATCATAGTACTTTTGGCAAAGTTTATTCATTCGTATATTAAAGGTATATTTAATCTTAGCTCTGATAGAATTTTTGACTCTGAATGGGAATTTATAATATTGATGTCCTGTTCCAATGTTTGCTACCAATAAATGCATTTTTAAAACATGCTGTTTTATATACATATATATTATAAAATAAGGATGATTTAAAATCCACACTTTTAGGAAAAATTAAATTCACCTTAATAAACCTACCACAGGAAAGGAAACATAGATATCCATCAACACAACTGAGAATATCACAAAAGAAGACAATCAGACACAATGTGGTGTCTGATGGAAGAATAGGTACTACTTAAGTAGTTCTGCCCAAATGTTCAACCTGTTGAAAGTTATAGATCCAGCTACTCATATACTACAACACAGTTTTCAGAGAAAAGTCCTACCAAAGAGTATGAAGACATCACCAATGAAGTCCACATATATTCTGACAGGAAAAATATTTTCCCAACAAATAAACTGTAAGACCAGATAGAAGGAAGAAGGAAGGAAGGAAGCAAGGAAGCAAAGGAGGGAGGGAGGAAGAGAGGGAGGAAGGAAAGAAAGAAGATAATGAAAGAAGAGAAAGAAATGAAGAAAGAAAGAAAAAGGAAGAAGGAAAGATAGATAGAAACCTCAGAAACCAACCCCCACATGTATGGTCTTAACTTATGACACAGCAGAAAATATAAAATGGGAAAAGACGTCTCTTCAGTGACTGGTACTGGGAAATCTGGACACTAAATGCAGAAGAATAGGACTGGATCACTTTCTTACACCGCACATACAAATTATGAGTGGATGAATGACTTGAACATAAGAACTGAATCCATAAACTTCCAAAAAGAAAACACAGGTAGTAAGTTTCTTGATACTGGTTTTGGGGAAGAGACTTTTACATCAGACACCAAAAGCAAAGGCAACAAAAGGAAAAATAAACAAGTGGAAGGACATCAAGCTGAAATTTCTGCCTGACAGAAGAAACCATCAAACCCTTAAAGGCAACCTCCTCAAGGAGAAAAAATATCTGCATATTCTATGTGTGAGAAGAGGCTAATATCCAAAATACAGAAAACACTCCTTCAAATCCAAACAAAAACTGAATAAAAACTGAGAAATATGTGAATAGACACTTTCCAAAGATGGCATACAGGTGGCCAACCGACACAGAGAAAGTTGTTCAACATCACTAATTGTCGTCAGGGAAACAGAAGTCAAAAGAGCCATCAACTATCACCTCACAACTGTGGGAAAGGCAATCGTCCCAGAGACAGGTATCTGGTGTGATCAAGGGTATGTACACAAGGGGACCCTGTGCACTGTTGGTAGGAATGGAAATTGGTGCAGCCACTGTGACAAATGATTTGGAGATTCCAGAAAAAATTAATAGAACTACCACATGACCCGGTAACTGCTCTACTGAGTATTTCTTTGGAAAACACAGAAACACTCCCTCCAAAGGAGAGGTGCACTCTCATGTTCATGGCAGCATTATTCACGATAACCAGGCATGGAAATGGTGACCTTGGGAGTATTATGCTAAGTAACTCAGACACAGAAAGACAAACACCAGAGGCTCTCATGGACATTCCACATGGAAAAAAAATACTGAGTACATAGATAATGAGAACAGATGGGTGGTTCCAAATTCAGAGATGGTGGGGGGAAATGGGTGAAGGTAGTCAAAGGTGCCATGTTTGGGTGATAAAATCCACAAGTCATGGAATGTTCTGTGCAAAATGGAGATGAAAGCTAACCCTGCAGGATGGGGTACAGGCTCCCCCGCTACATACAAATTCAGTGTTCCTAGGAAAACTTTCACAGCAGAAGTGGTGTAAGTGGAAAAAGGAATTACTGTTCATTTCTAGAGAAAAATGAATGAGCATGCTCAGACACCAAAAGTTCCTTCTCTTTGGATCCTCTTAGGCCTCAGGACACAACATCCTCACAGATGCCCAAAATAAATGGAGATAAAGCACAGCAGATGCTCACAGACACAATTTAAAGTGCTGGTGGCTGGACGTGGAGAGCAGTGCCCAGGAAGGAGCTGGTTGGGGTGCATGGTGCCTCTGTGGTGGTTCCCCACAAAACAGATCCTGAACGCGATGCACACTTTTTGACTTTTTTCATGAGAGAGAAATCCTCTTCAGGTTTCTTCCTGCTACTGGAGCTGCGTAATAACATACATCTTTCGAAAAAGCCAAGTGTCTTACCATGAACTTTGAGAAAAGTAGGGAAGACTTGTACTTGAAAGTTGCTGAAGGGGTAGAAGTTCCAAGTTCTCCTGGACACAAACAACAGCAGGTTCACTGTGAAAGGCACCTTCCTCAACAGGTGGAACACGGACTACCTGTTACCCCCAGAAACCTCCTCTTTCGCCTCGCTCAGGACAACCCATAAGAGCTTGGACTTACCTCAATTCCTCCTTTCTCCCATTCCCAATATCAAACCCATCAGCAAACCCTGTGAGCTCCACCTTCAATAGGTACCCAGAGTAGCACTAATCCCTCCTTCCAAGGCTGCCTGTCTATCCCATACTGGAGCCCATCTCTTGCCTCACTTCCTGGAAAAGATTCATCATTGACCTCCCTTGCCCATCCTCAACCTGCATCATCTATTCTCAACCCTGTAGCCAGGATGGCCCAGTGAAACAGGGTCCCATGGGGTCACAGCCCTGCCATGACTTTCTGTCACCCTACTGTCACCTCTCTGAGGTCATGTCCTAGGCTGTCTCCTGTGGCCACAGGGCTTGCTGCACCTGGACATATGTAGTATGCTCCTGCCCCAGGGCCTTTGCATATGCTTTCCCTTCCTTTTAGAAGATTCTTCATTGATATAACTCACGTTTTTTGGGATTTGACTCAAGCATCACCTTCCTAGTGGAGACACACCTGGCCCCTATGTGAATAGCAAGCACCACTTCCACCTTCCCCTTCAGCACCCTAGCCTTGTCTCCTGCTTTCTATTTTCAGATCAGTTATCACATTGACCAGGTCATCTTGGCAAAGGAGAAACAGAGACCTACTAAGATAGTTTCACCACTGACTCCCTCTGATTTCCTTGTCCAGAGCCCTGGGGGAAAATGTGACCAGAGCTCTTGCAGAGCCAGGATGCCCAGGTCAGTAGGTCCCCCTATGGCACCCTGAAGACCATCAGGAAAATGAGCCCTAAGAGGAGTTCACTTGCACATGAAACCTGAAACCAGACACCTTCCAGGTGAGCACACACAATTCCTCCCCTTATCTGATGTGCTCACCTGAGAAAGCTGAGCAGAGAAGTATCCCAGGGTCCAAATCTCCCTCTGGCCAAGGTCCTGGGAAACAGACATCTCTCCTCCCTGCACCAGCCACTGTGATTGATGTTCAGCATCCTCCTGTGCTGGGGCAGAATGGTGCACCTGTCCCTCTTTCCTGGGATGTCATCACAAACCAGGCTTTGTTGCACACTTTTCAGGAAGGAACCTGCAGCAGCAGCAGCAGCAGCAGCAGCAGCAGCAGCAGCAGCAGAACAGGAGCCGGCTACCCAGGATTGGTGTCAGTCTCGCACATCAGGCCCCATGTGGAACTAGAGCTTCAAGGAGACTGGTGTGCTGTGTTGCCTTGGAACCTCATGGCAGGAGCTGAGATTTCAGTTCCAAATGAAAACCGGCCTCTTGCACACAGCACAGGAGAGTGGAGGATTTCTCAGGAGTGTGGTTCTGGAGGAAGAGCTTTTGCTGGCTGAATTCACAGAAGCCAGGAGAGGACACCTGCGGTGCCTCGTCCAAGGAAGCAAGGGGGCACACTGGGCAAGAATCCAGAATGCTGCCTGTGGGCTGCTTCTCACCAAGCCCCCTGCTGAGACGAGGGCTGGAGAACCCAACAGGAAGCAAGTTTCCTATCACATCTGCAGCAGGAGGGCTGGCTGGGGAGCAGAGCCCTGTCCCTGGAGCAAGCTGGCCTGTGCATCAAGAGTGAAGGACCCACTGTAACCTCACAATCTCCCAGCTATCTAATCTGACTCCCCTGCCAGGCTCACACCTGCTGACACAGTGACTCCTAAGACCCAGAGACTGCTTTCCTCCCCAGCTCAATGCTGCTTACAGAGAAGCCAACTCCAGCCTCAGAAACGTGTTCATCATTAGTTCTGGAATTCCCTGGGTTTGTCTACACTGGCCCACTCAGGTGTCCCTTCCAGATCATTCCTCCAGTTCCCTAGGGTTTTGAGCCACCTTCAAGCTGCCCTTCAAAAGGCCGGACTGAGGGACTCTGTGTGTGGGAATCTTGGACCACATCCTCCATGAACACCAATGCTTCTAAGTCCAAGCTTCAAACCCTCACTCCCTGGGCATGGAGCACCATGTCAGCATGAACACTGCTCTTTCAAGTCTCTTGTCTCCCATTCCTTCAACTCAGAAACCAAGCACCAGACCACTACTCTATTTTCCCTTCAGAGAAGTAAGGAAGAGGATAGAATAAAACACTAAGTGTGGAGGGAGGAGCAAGTTGGCAGGGGTGTAGGAGATCTAAATATCGTCCTGTCCCAGGAGTTCTGCTGGATAGCTATCCAACCATTCTGAAAACCTACTAACTCAGTAAGAGGTAGACGAGAAGAAGAGCAGCAATTCTAGGAACAGAAAATCGGCCACTTTCTGGAAGGTGAGATATGCAGAGAAGTAAATCCAAGGTAACCTACAGGAAGATAGACTGTGGGGGGAGGGGCCGGCTCCTGGCAGGTGATAGAGCAGCAGAGCACAAAATCAGAAATTTTGGAAGTCTGCTCCACTGAGGGACGTGGTTCCAGAGGTTCAGTGGGAGGTAGAACTCTCGCAGGGACAGTGTGATCTCAGGACCCGCAGGGTCACAAAAAGACGAGCGGTATCTGAGGGTGGCAGAGCTCCCAGGTATTGGAGTAGGGAAGCCAGCTCCAGAGATGGGGCTGAGGAATCGGTTCTCAGCTCAGTCTTACCTTAAACCATGATCCCAGGCACAGTTGGCCACTGTTCTTCAAGGAGTGTCCCCACCAGTGGCAGATCTGTGGAGACCCCCTCCTTCTTGGCGCGGGAGTGAACAGCAGGAATCTGCTGGGTTTAGAGACTCCAAATGGGGCTGTACTTCTGTGATAGAAACTCTTGGTCACAGGCTGGAAGCGCAGGGAGTACAGCTGGGGGCAAGGAAGACGGGAGGGATTGACAGCTTTTCTCTGAAGTCACACTGAGGAGCGGGGCTGAGCTCTCAGCTCCTATGGGGCCGGAGATTGGGAGGCCCCCATTTTCATTCCCGTCCTCCACAACTCTACGAAAAGGGGAAAGCGTTTAGGGAACAAAAGCTCCCAAGACCAAAACCGGGCAGATTACTTAGCCTGGCTCTTGCCAAAGGTGGTACAAATCTGCCTTGGGCAAAGACATTTGAGAATCACGGCAACAGGCCCCTTCCCCAGGAGATCAGCAAGAATATCCAGCCAAGGTCACTGATACTGAGAGCTGCAGGACTCCACAGCTTAGAGAAGGCAACACATAGAATTCATGGCTTTCCCGCCATGATTCTTTAGTCTTTCAAAGTTAAATTTTTTTAAATTTTATTTTTTTATTCTATTTTTTTAATTTTTCCTCTTTCCTATTTTAGCCTTTTTAAACTATTTTATCTTATCAGTACATTTTTAAAAATCTTTTTAAATTTTTTATTTTTATAGTCATATTCTCTCCCTTCTTTGTACTTAACCTTATTTTTTGTGTATATATATAGGTTTCTTTTTTCTTTAAAATGTTGGGATACAATTCTTCTAATAGATCAAAATATACCTTTAATCTAGTGCATGGCTTTGTTCTAGTCTCCAGCCTAATCACATTCTTTCCTCTTTTTTTTTTCTTTTTCAACCAACTTATCTTATCAATTCCTTTTTTAGAATACTTTTTCATTTTCATCTTTACAGTCATATTCCATCCCTTCATTGTGTTTACCTTTATCTTTGTAATATATATATGTTTTTCTTTCTTTTAATTTTTGGGAAGCAGTTCCTTCTAACTGACCAAAATATAACCAAAATCAAGTGTGCAGCTCTGTTCTATTCACCAGTCTAATACATATATATTTTTTTCTTTCTTTTTCCCCTCTTTTTTCTCCCCCCAGTTTTGGGTCTCTTCTGATTTGGTTAGTGTATATTTTTCTGGGGTCGTTGCTACCCTTTTAGTATTTTGTTCTCCCATTCTTATCTGGATAAAATGGCAAGGGGGAAAACTCACCACAAAAAAACAGAACAAACAAAACAAAACAAAAACACAAAAAAACCCCAGAGGCACTACCAACAGCTATGGACCTAATCAATATGGACATTAGTAATATGTGGGAACTGAAGTTCAGAATGACAATTATCAAGGTGCTAGCTGGGCTCAAAAAAAGCATGGAAGATATTAGAGAATTCCTTCCTGAAGAAATAAAATCCCTTTCTGGAGAAATAAAAGAGCTAAAATCTAACCAAGTTGAAATTAAAAAAGCTATTAATGGAGTGCAGTAAAAAATGGAAGCTCTTACTGCTAGGATAAATGAGGCAGAAGAGAGAATTAGAGACATAGAAGGCCAAATGATGGAGAATAAAGAAGCTGTGCAAAAGAGGGACAAACAACTACTGGACCACGAGGGGAGAATTTGAGAGATAAGTGATACTGTAAGACAAAACAATATTAGAATAATTGGTATCCCAGAAGAAGAAAGAGAGAGAGGGGCAGAAGATATATTGGAACAAATTATAGCAGAGAATATCCCTAATTTGGTGAAGGGAACAAGGATCAAAATCCAGGAGGCACAGAGAATCCACCTCAAAATCAATAAAAATAGGTCCACACCTTGTCATCTAATAGTAAAACATACAAGTCTCAGTGACAAAGAGAAAACCCTGAAAGCAGCTTGGGATAAGAAGTCAGTAACATACAATGGTAGAAATATTAGATTGGTAGCAGACCTATCCACAGAGACCTAGCAGGCCAGAAAGGACTGGTGGCATGCCATGTTCAGAGCACTGATTGAGAAAAATATGCAGCCAAGAATACTTTATCTAGCTAGGCTGTCACTGAAAATAGAAGAAGAGATAAAAAGCTTCCAGGACTAACAAAAACTAAAGGAATTTGCAAACACCAAACCAGACCTATAGGAAATATTGAAAGAGGTCCTATAAGCAAAGAGAGAGCCTAAAAGTAACAGATCAGAAAGGAACAGAGACAATATACAGTAACAGTCTCCTTCCAGACAATACAATGGCACTAAATTCATATCTTTAAATAGTTACCCTGAATGTAAATGGGCTAAATGCCCCAATCAAAAGACACAGGGTACCAGAATGGATTTAAAAAAAAACAACCATCGGTATGCTCTCTATGAGAAACTCATTTTAGACCCAAAGATATCTCCAGATTTAAAGTGAGGGGGAGGGACACAATTTATCATACTAATGGACATCAAAAGAAAGCTGGGGTTTCTTATTTCAGATAAATTAGATTTTAAGCCAAAGACTATAATAAGAGATGAAGAAGGACACTATATCATACTTAAAGGGTCTGTCCAAAAAGAAGATATAACAATTTTAAATATCTGTACTCCTAACATGGGAACATCCAATTATATAAACCCATTAATAACAAAATCAAAGAAACACATCAACAATAATACAATAATAGTAGGGGAATTTAACACCCCCCTCACTGAAATGGACAGATCATCTAAGCAAAAGATAAACAAGGAAATAAAGTGTTTAAATGACACATTGGACCAGTGGGACATCACAGATATATTTAGAACATTCCATCCCAAAGCAACAGAATACACATTCTTCTCTAGTGCACATGGGACATTCTCCAGAATAGATCACATCCTGGGTCACAAAACAGCTCTCAACTGGTACTAAAAGATTGGGATCATTCCCTGCATATTTTCAGACCACAATGCTTTGAAACTAAATGTATCCTAGTAAAGAATGAATGGGCCAACCAGGAAATTAAAGAAGAATTAAAATAATTCATGGAAACAAATGAAAATGGAAACACAACTCTTCAAAATCTTTGGGACACAGCAAACGTGGTCCTGAGAGGAAAGTCTATAGCAATGCAAACCTTTCTCAAGAACCAAGAAAGCTCTCAAGTACAAAACCTATCCCTACCCCCAAAGGAGCTGGATAAAGAGCAGCCTAGAAAGCCTATACCCAGAATGAGCAGAGAAATAATAAAGATTAGAGCAGAAATCAATGAAGTAGAAACCAAAAGAACAGTAGAACAGATCAATGAAACTAGGAGCTGGTTCTTTGAAAGAATTAATAAGATTGATAAGCCCTTGGCCAGGGGCCTTTTTTCTCCAAAAGAAAAGAGAAAGGACCCAAATTAATAAACTCATGAATGAAAGAGGAGAGATCACAACCAACACCAAATAAATACAAACAATTATAAGAACATATTATAAGCAACTATACACCAGCAAATTTGACAATCTGGAAGAAATGGATGCATTCCTAGAGAGACATAAACTACCAAAACTAAACCAGGAAGAAATAGAAAACCTGAACAGACCCATAACCAGTAAGGAGATTGATACAGTCATCAAAAATCTCCCAATGAACAAGAGCCCAGGGCCAGACAGATTCCCAGGGGGAATTCTACCAAACATTTAAAGAAGAATTAATACCTATTCTCCTGAAACTGTTCCAAAAAACAGAAATGGAAGGAAAACTGCCAAACTCATTTTAACAGCATTACCTTGATCCCAAACCAGACAAAAACCCCATTAAAAAGTAGAATTACAGACCAATATCCTTGATGGACATGGATGCAAAAATTCTCACCAAAATACTCGCCAGTAGAATCCAATAGTACGTTAAAAGTGTTATTCACCATGACCACGACCAAGTAGGATTTATTCCTGGGCTGCACGATTGATTCACCATCTACAAATCAATAAGTGTGATACAATACATTCATAAAAGAAAGAACAAGAACCATATGATACTCTCAGTAGATGCTGAAAAAGCATTTAACAAAGTATAGCATCCTTTCTTAATCAAAGATCAAACTCAAACTTGATCAAAACTCTTCACAGTGTAGGGATAGAGGATACATACCTCAATATCAGCAAAGCCATCTATGAAAAACCCACAGTGAATATCATTCTCAATGAGGAAAAACTGAGAACTTTTCCCCTAAAGCCAGGAACACGGCAGGGATGTCCACTGTCACCACTGCTATTCAACATAGTTCTAGAAGTCCTAGCCTCAGCAATCAGACAACAAAAAGAAATTAAAGGCATCCAAGTCAGCAAAGAAGTCAAACTCTCACTCTTTGCAGATGATAGGATACTTTCTGTGGAAAACCCAAAGGACTCCACTCCAAAAGTCCTAGAACTCATACAGGAATTCAGTAAAGTGTCAGGACATAAAATCAATGCACTGAGGTGTGCCTGGGTGGCTCAGTGGATTAAGCCTCTGCCTTCAGCTCAGGTCATGATCTCAGGGTCCTGGGATCCAGCCCCATGTCAGGCTCTCTGCTCAGCAGGGAGCCTGCTTCCCCTTCTCTCTGCCTGCCTCTCTGCCTACTTGTGATCTCTCTATCTCTTTTTTAAAGATTTTATTTATTTGACAGAGATCATAAACAGGCACTGGCTGACAAGTTTTTGTATGTATGTATGTATGTATGTATGTATTTTGTAAATCTCATGTTGTTTTTCATTTCTCCGGTCTCTGTTTTGTCTTGTGGGTGATGGTCTTTGTTACATAAGGTTATAAGTGATGTTAATGAGAGCACCTAACAGAAATACACAAAGTATCCACCTTGTCATTACTAGGGCACAGGATTGAAGTTCCCTCTTAGCAAAGCACAAAAGGGAAATCAGAGGAAGTGATTTAGTATTTTCAAGCAGGAAATTAGCTGCTTTAATGCGTTTTGCAATTTACTGTTTCCAAGGGAGAAAGCAAAGCATGAGTGTTTCAACAGGGGCAGGGTTCTCTTTTAACTTTCCAAAATTTATGTACATTTCTAATAATATTGCAAGTAAAGAGTGCTAGCAACTCAAATTCAAAGCAATACTGAAGAGAAAATTTAAAGGTCAACATTCCATAGTATTTTTGTTGAAATACTATCAATTGAAAGTCTCCATTTATTAGACTCCTCTAGTTCATAGCTATGTTACCTCTAAACATTGTATTTCTTCCTAAAGATGATATTTCATTTCACCTTCTATCTAAAAGGGTAAGGATTTTCCTCCCAGATAAATGAATGTAATTAAAGTGAATATATTTTAAAAAACGACATCAGCTTTCTATCTTTTCATTTGATGAAGCCTTCCTTTTAAAATAAAACAAATAGTAACTCTATCCATTTTAAACAAGTTCTCTCCCTATATTAATGCCTGTATTATGTTTCTCTTTCTAAGTCTGAAAATGTCTCACTGAGTCTTCCTTGTCAACTGGTTATTAAAAATAGAGCATGATTTTCTTACACCTCTTTCTTCTACTTTACAATGCTTTTAGAGTGAGACCAGGTCAGAAGTACAAAGAGTGTACAGATAAGTGGGAAATAAGGATTGCATAAAAAGAATAAGCATGTTTTGAAACTAATCAAGAACCTTAGTCATGGTCATGAGCATTCCAAAGGAGGTGCAGGGATGAGCTAATATGTCCCAGCAGGAATACGATGGTGCTTGCTTAAGGGTGTCAGGGCAGAGATGGACAGAACTTGAGGCTGCATAAAAAAGAATTCATAGACTCGGGGACACTTTCCCAATTTAGAGTTTAACAACCAGTGAAGACCCAGAAAATAGGACAAGTTCACTGCTAGAGCGGCCCTTCAAAGCCTGGAGAGAATGATTGTCCACACTGAACAAAGTGGGAATGCCTGAGTTTCCCTGGGATACAGTTCTAGAAGGAGTCAAAATGGCTCAGAAAGGTGCCCTTGCAGGAGGGACTATATTATGGGAGACCAGACCACTCCATGGAGGATTATATTCTGTAAGAATGCCCAGAGGGCACATCCATTTACCAAAGTCATCAGGAACACCCCTGGTGAAAGGGGTACTGATACCATTTTGTACTGTATAGACTTTCTTCTGTAGGTCAGGGCTGATGGTAAGAAAGACAATCACAGAGTTTGGCTTTAGAGCAATAGAAAAGATGGAACACCAAAGCAACAGTGAAGAGGTGGGAGTTTTTAACTTCCAGAAGCCAAAGGACCACAGTTACTATAGTGACCTGCATATCAGAAAGATAAGCAAGGGTCTCCACCCCCAGGAAGTTAAGGAGATGGTTAGTAAAGCATAGTGTCTTGGACAGCAAAAGAGTTGGGCAGAAAATGGATTTGGATGCAGATAGCTTCTTCTTTCCTTTTTATGTCACTTGTATTTGTGTATCTTCCTTTTCCTCTCCTTTGATGTCTATTTATTCTCACAATATAAACCTTTTCAAGATAATATTCAACAGATATGTGTATATGTTATATACACAGCCATATCAGTATTCTCCACCAAACTGAGAGAAGTCTAAGGGGTAAAACAAAATCACCAGCATCCATTTTTCTCTTTATAAATTCTAGCCTTCATTGTTCGGTGTTTCTCTCCACCATTTCTTGGCACTCAATAACCTTTTCTGCCTTTATTCATTCACTTGGCTGATGTTCACTGAGGGTATATTACATGCTAGTTTTACTGGAGACACAAAAGTGAACAAAACAAAATTTGTGCCCATTTGGCCCTTCCATTCTTGGGGAGAGAGAGAGAGAGAGAGAGAGAGAGAGAGAGAGAGACACTAGAGAAACAATCACGTGAGGTACCAGGCAGTGATTGCTGCTCTGGAAAAACTCAAGTGAGGTCAGTGGGATGAGGCGCCCCGAGCTCGCAGGGAGGTGTGGTTTTGTCGTATTCTCCTCTCCTTTCTGTTAAGCCGTGGTTTTAAAAGATTTTATGTATTTATTTGAGAGAGAAAGAGAGCATGAGAAGGGTGAGGGTCAGAGGGAGAAGCAGACTCCCTACCGAGCAGGGAGCCAGATACGGGACTCGATCCCAGGACTCTAGGATCATGACCTCAAATGAAGGCAGTTGCTTAACCAATTGAGCCACACAGGTACCCCTAAACTGTGGTTTTTAAAGGAATAGTTTTCATCTCAGTCTTCGGAGGCTGAAAAGAGTACTAAGGGATAGTAGTATTTGTGATTTTCATTCATGGTATAACCTAAGATTCCATCCTTTTTGGGCCCAAAAGCATTTGAAGAGATCAGACAAAAGAACCTAATTCTTCTCTTTGGACAAGCACTGAGTCCTCTGCTTATATATTACCCCCAACCCTTGCATCAATATCTTGAACATTTTTATATAAATTATAAAGATGATAAAAACAGAAAAGATCTGAACTTCTTTTTGATCCTTATATCGGAGCACCCACCACAAAATCAAAGTTTTCTCCAAACACATAGGTTCTACTATTTCTATGAGATGATGTCCAGACAACGATGCAGATAAGTCAACCAGACATCCAAGCTCTAGCCTCCTGTTTTGAATTCTGTGAGGCATTTAAACATTGCTGGGGATAGAGGCTGTCACTGCCAGTAAAGGCTGACGGTACAGGCTGTTTTGCTCAGATGGTAGCAAGGTAGTATTTGCTGCCACTTTGATGATAATAGTTAAGAATCTCACATCCTGTTAAATTCTGTCATCGCACTAATAGCCTAGTTTAGGCAAAGCCAATGTCACACTGATCTTCTAGTTCAGAGAAGAGATATATTGTCTCTGAAATAATAGGATGAATCAGTGGCCCTTCTTTCTTCCTCTCTTCAGCACCAGAGAGCATCTGGTCTGTTTTTCTCTTGCTGTTTGAACAACAGTGGTTCTACCCTGAACAGACACTTGAGTCCTCATTGACATTTGCTGCTGTTCTGAAGAAGACATTGGGCAGCAATTTGAAAAATTATGGTGGGGGCGTGCACCTGGGTGGCTCAGTGTGTTAAAGCCTCTGCCATCGCTCAGGTCATGATCCCAGAGTCCAGGGATTAAGCCCCACATCTGGCTCTCTGCTCAGGAGGGAGCCTGCTTCCTCCTCTCTCTCTCTCTGCCTGTCTCTCTGCCTACTTGTGATCTCTGCCTGTCAAAGAGATAAATAAAATCTTTAAAAAAAAATTGCGGTGGGTTTTTTTTAGAAGACCTCATGTCTCATGGCATTTTTTGGTCATGTTGTCTTTTCCTGGTAGCTATGTAGAAGCATTAATAGGACAGGATGCTCCATAACCTCTGACATCAATCAGCTGGCCTGGGCCTCACGCTATCATCTGTAAAATGAGCCACACAGGAAAGAAATGGCAAAGCCATACTAATCATATGAATTATGGAACTTTCTCTTTTGGCAGAATTTCATCTTGAGAGATACATTTAAAACTGTAATTTATTTCATTTTTTATTTGGAAAACAAATTGTAATCTCAAAAAGATGGTAAATATGTATTGGAATTAGATGAGGGATTTTGTTACTATGTGAGACCAATAACATGTTGGAAAGCACGATCTTTAAATCACTGGGAATGCAAGAGTGCTGAGAAAGTCAAAGTTGCTTGAAAGGCGTATTTCAAATTGTGTCACTTGCACGTTGCTGCGGCCATTTGCAGTCAAATCTATGCTAGATGATAGGAAAGCGAAAGAACATAATGCTGGAGTCAAATCCTTCCCTTAAATACCAGATGCTGGTAGCTGTGGCCAGATTGCTTATGCTCTAACTTAAAATCAGTAAAACTCTCAGTCATTTATTTACTTCCATATAAGGGCTTAAAAACAGAAAAGGCCAAATTTGAGTGCCCAGGCTATGTTTAAATAGCTCTGGACTCAAAGAAATCTGATTAGAGGCAAGAACAAGACTGCTGGTAAGCAAATAACAGAAAAGGAAAAGAATGGCTTCCATGTTTTGTTTTGTTTCATTTAGCATTGCTTTATTTTTTATTTATTTTTATTTTTGCATCTTTTAAATTTTATTTCTTTAATGTCTTAATTTTTTTTTCAGTGTTCCAAGACTCACTGTTTATGCACCACACCCAGTGCTCCATGCAATATGTGCCCTCCTTAGTACCCACCACCATTGGTCTTGTACTGAGAGAGCAGATTTTCAGCTAATAATACCAATTCCATCAACCTAGTAATGCATGATATGAACTGCATCTCTCTGGTTATCCCTGGATGCTTGGCTCCAAAAAATATATGAATATCATCAACAACAAAGGCAAGATCAAATGGGAGAAATAAAACTCCATCAACACAATCAGTACAGTGGGGACTACAGACCAGAGCAGAGCAGAGCATCCTCCTATTTGCAAGGCCGTCCCCTTCTTTGTCTGATTGCATCCATCTCCTGCGTATTAAACACACTTGCAATCCCCATGAATACTCTGCAAAGAGTTCAGCAGAAATCATTGATTACAGTGCCATTGTTGTGTGAGCTACAATTTTTTTCCTGCCTAAGTGCCTAGAAAATCTCAGCTATGCGTGGATTCTTTACACTGATTTTGATTTTGTTAGTTTTCTCTGAGCAATTGAAATCTTGGGAAACATTTCTTCACAGGACAATGGAATAGGAACACGATTAGTGGATTTCCCCATTTCTCTGAATGAAAATTCACCCTAAAGCATTTCAACAAGAATTATAACACTAAATGTTCAAAAAGGAACCAAAAGCCCTAGCGGTGAAACAAAGAGTTGCTAGCATATATTTATCTCTTCTGAAGCCTGAGATGACAGTAAATAGTGCAATGACACATGAGAACAATCTGGAAATATTCCGAATACTCCAACAATGTGCAATACTCACTTCTTGCCTACACAAGTACATCATTCTGGTGATGCTTCCCTCTTCCTTCTGCATATTTTATTTTTCCTACTCTACTGGTTTATCACCATCAGCAAATACTTCCATTTCAAAGCTGTTTCTGACTTGACCTTTGCTTCCAGTCTCTGCCCATTCCCCTGTTGTACATCTCACTGAGAGTGTTATCTATCATTTCTGCCTATGCTGCCCCCTCTATTTCTCATTAACCCTCTCTAATCAGGTTTCCACCCCATGATAACACTATAACTTTTTTGTCAGAGTAACCAGTCAGCCTCCATGTTACTTAAGCCAATATCAGGGGCGCCTGGGTGGCTCAGTGGGTTAAGCATCTGCCTTCCACTCAGGTCATAATCCCAGGGTCCTGGGATGGAGCCCTGCGTTAGGCTCCCTACTGAGCATGGAGTCTGCGTCTCCGTTTTCCTCTCCCTCTTCCGTGGCTTGTGCATACAAGCTCTCTCTCTGTCTCTGTCTCTCTCTCTCTCGCATGTGTGCTCATGGAAATAAATAAATAAATACAAATTTAAAAAAAATCCAATATCGAATCTCAGCTATAATCTTAATACGGAATTTAGGGAATATTCAGAAGCTGGTTCTGAGAGTCAAGAGACAATTGCTTTTCGGCCACTGTGCATGTTGTTCTCTGATCTTTAACCTTCATGAAAGCTAATGAACTTGGTGCTTTATGAAGGCTATTGTGCTTTATGAGTTTGACTATCAATCAGAACTCAAGACCCCTGCTGCTATTTAATCACTGTAAATCTTACAGGCTGGCATCTTGAAGAGGAGGGATTGACTTTCAGACCTACAACTCAATATGGCAAGGGTACTTTGTGGTTCATCAAGGAGGAGGGAAGAAAGAGCTCAGGTTTCAATGCCGGGACAGATGCTGACCCACTCAGAATGAAGCAGCAAAACTTCTGTGGTAGAGGGTTGTTTGTTTGTGTGTTTGTTTATTATTTATGAGTGAAAAGTTTTAACTCCTGTTGAGCTGGCAAAATAAATTCATACAGTAAGGATGATTGAGAGGAGGAGACCGAGAAGGTCTATAACTGGGTTAGTACTTAATTGATTTTTAGTGTAAGTAGAATTGCTGAAAATGGTAGAAAAGAGTCAGTCATAGCAAGTAAAACAGACAATTGAAAAAAATGTTATTGTACAAGGTTCTGTTGGGAGTTTGAGAAATACTATAATCAGTTATGATTTTATTCAGCTATGGTCATTAGTCACTAGCCATACTCCCAGGCATATGACACAGGAGAGAGGTGAGCATAGAAGGCTGTGAATAGAGTTCAAAGGAGTGTGACACTTTGTTTGAAAATATTAGCAAGTCCCTGATAAATCTTCATTCTCTCAGATTTGTTAGTTAATTGATTGGGAGACTTAAAATTTCATGGTAGACATAATTGAACAGAATGGTCTAGTCAGGCTGAGTCCCAGCAGAACTCAACACACAGAAAATTCTCTAGAATTTAGATGTAATTGAATTGACCAATTTGGAATGAATGAAGTTATGAATTGAGCAAGTTTATGCTGAAAATTTTACTCCTTTGATTGTCTTGCCTTCTTAAAATAATGAAATATCCCCTGAAGCCCTTAAAATGTTACATGTACAAGCAAGGTGAGATTGGTTTTAAGACAACAAGCAATCACCCAGGCAAAACGGGTCCAAACAACCACATACCTTGTGATACAGGCAGTTCCTTCTGTCTGGGCCATCTTATTTCAACCTCATGTTCAGAGCGTGATAAACCACATAGGAAACAACCTCTTGCTACCCTATCTGCCATGTGTTGCTTTAGTAATGAGAAGCCATTCCAAAGAACAAAGAAGGCTAACAGAAACATAAAAATGATAATGAGAGAAATGGAAAAAAAAATTGGTTTAGGTGAGTCAACTGTTCAGGTGGTGGATAAAGAACAGGATGAAAATCAGAATGAAAGGCATTGTTGTTCTTAAATATTGTTGATACAGAATCACCAGATCACAATGGTAATCCCAGCTCAGGTGGCTGCCTCTCTTCAAGGGCACTATAAATCCTTCCCCTTTTAACCCAAGTTGGAGAAATAGAAGTCCCGTGATGCTTGAGAAGAATGGAGCAGGGGCACCCTGATGGTTCAATGGGTTAAGCATGTGACTCTTGATTTTGGCTCTGGTCATGATCTCAGAATCTTGGCATGGAGCTCCAAGTCAGGCTGCATACTCAGCTTGGAGTCTGGGATTCTCTCTAACCCTCTCACCCTGCTACTCTCCCCACTCGTGTGCTCTCTCTCTCTTTCTAAAATAAATAAATAAAATCTTAAAAAAGAAGAAAAAAAGAATGGGGAGAAGAAACGGAAATGGTGTGACACATTAATGTAGGCTTTCAATTGCCAGCCTGTCCTTGGATGTCAAACAATGCTCTTTGCTACCTTTTAATGATCACGCCAGAAAGAAACCTTTTTTTTCAAACAGTTTTATTGAGATCTAATTTACATACTATATAATTTGGTCAAACCTCTCTTTGCAGTTAAGATTAAGCAGTACTGAATGTCAAGATTTATATCTTAATTCTATTTTGTATTATATAATCAAATGTCTCCCCTATTCACCTTTCATTTGGTTAATCAATATTTTTACATTCCTTTGATTTTAAAATTTTGAAAATATTTTACCTTAAATATAGTATATTCTGTCTATGACAGGTTTTCTCTTTCATTCTATTTTAATAGTCTTTTCTTTGAAATAGATGATTTTAATATGCTTTTGTATTTTCTATGAAAATTTCTTTTATAGTTATTTTTCAATTTAAACTATAAATACCTCATCCCAATTCCAAACTCTTCACTTGTTTTCCCATCCTTTGAACATAACCAATAAATTAGCACGTTTTATCCACCAACAGAAAACCAGACACAGGGGTACCCGGGTGGCTCAGTTGATTAAGTGGCTGTCTTCTGCTCAGGTCATGATCCCAGGGTCCTGGGATGGAGCCCTGCATTGGGCTCCCTGCTCAGCAGGAGGTCTGCTTCTCCCTCTCCCACTCCCTTGGCTTGTATTCCTTCTTTTGCTGTCTCTCTCTCTGTCCAATAAATTAAAAAACTTTAAAAAAACAAACAAAAAACCCACAAAAACTACACATACACACACATACACACACACACACACATTCTTTTTATGGTTGTCTAGAATTCTGGTGCCATTGAAAATATGAAGTTATTATGTAGTACATATGCATCATTGGCCAGTAGTTCCTGTTTTTTTTCTTTTTTTTTTCTTTTTCTTTTTTGTAATTTACCACTATCTTTAAGACAAAAAGAATTGTTTCATGTTTGAATTTGTTGCATTTCAGTATTCAGTTTTAATAAAACAAATAAAACATATTGGAAATTAACAAATTGAATAGCTTTCCTTTTCAGCATTACATTGAGGGCAACTTTTTCATCAAGTTTGTGGAAGTTAGAGAATTTATTAGTAGACAATCCTGAGGTACATTGATACTATTGCTACTGATTGTTTTGTGTCTAGTTTGGGGTGTTTCCCCATCCCCCCAGGTTTAGAGGCTCCTATTGAGATATTCTCAAGGGCAGAGATTTTTTCCCTCGGCTGCACCCAGTCTACTAACAGCCCATCCAAGGTGTTCTTCATTTCTATCACAGTGTGTTCTGTCTCTAACATTTCTTTGGGGTTCTTAGGATTTCCATTTCTCTACTCACGTGGCCTATGTATTCTTGTGTGCTACCTCCTGCATCCATTATAACACTCAGAATATTAATTATGGTTGTTTTAAATTCCTGGTCTGATAATTCCAATATCCTTACCATGCCTGTTTCTGATGCCTGCTCAGTCTCTTCAAATTGTGTTCTTTGCCCTTTTGGTATGCTTTTTTTGGTTGTTGTTTTCCTGATAGCCAGACATGAGTACTGGGTAAAGGGACCAGCTATAAATAGACTTTTGCAGAGCACCTGGGTGGCTCAGTTGGTTAAGCGGCTGCCTTTGGCTCAGGTGCTGACGTTAGAGTCCTGGGATCAAGCCCCATGTGGGGCTTCCTGCTCCGTGGGGAGCCTGCTTCTCTCTCTCCCTCTGCTTGCTGCTCTGCTTGCTTATATTCTCTCTCTCTGTGTCAACAAATAAAGAAAATGTGTCAAATAAAGAAAATCTTTAAAAAATAATTAATAGATCTTCGGTGTTGCAGTATGAGGTATGAGGAGAGAGGAAGCATTCTATAGTCCTATGATTAAGCCTCATGATATTTTAGTGAGTCTTTTAGTTAATGTATGTCTCTTCTGAACTATGAACTTCATAAGCATTTCTCAGTTTTGTTTTGTTTGCTTTTTTCCTTTCCCTTAGGTGGTACAGGATGACTAGAATGGTCTATACTTGGCGATTTCCCTTCTTTCCTGTAGAAAATTAGACAGGCTGGACTTGGTTATTTTTCTTTTAGCATGTGAGCGGTGTCTCCTAACATCCCAGCAGGTTATACTCTGGTTACATAGTTTCCCTGGAGGGCAGGCTTTGTTAAGGGGAAAGCAGTTTGCTCTGGTTAGTTCTTTTCCTTTTCAAAAAAAATTTTTTTTTTTTTTTTTTAGCTTTCTATCATTGTTTTTATTACTGTGGAAAATTTCAAACATTCACTAAAGTAGAAGGAATATTCATCCTGAATAATTATCTACATTTACCAACTTCAAATTTCCCCCTCCCATGGCCCAAAACACAAGTGGGGGAAGTTTTCTCCATTACTTATTGAGGAAACCTGGTCGAGCTCCTGGAGGTCCATCTGGTGAGGGCCATGACGGTTCTCCCCGGGAGTTTTTAACTCTCAGAGTTGTTTGTGTTCAGCCTCTAGGAACTCAGCAACTGCACATCGGGTTTTCCTACCCTGGTTCTCCTTCGGTGGTGATTTCTGCTGGAGCCTCTACTGCGGTGAGTCGTAGCTCCCGGGTCTTCCTGTGTTTGTGTCTCCAGTGTTGGGGGCAGGTGATTTGTTTCCCTGTGTCCTGTCTTCTCTGAGAGAGCCATGAAGAGTTACTGACTTTTTAGTCTGTGTAGTGTTTTTATTTGTTATAACTTAGCAAGAAATTCCAAGTTCTTTACATGTGGAGCTGGGACTGGAAATGAGTTTTTTAAATTAATAGATTATATTTTAGAGTAGTTTTGGGTTATAGTAAAATGAAGGAGGAACTGTGAATTTGGTATACATCCTTTTCCTTCACATATAGTTTCCCATGTTAGTAATTTGCTGCGTTAGTGTGATCCCTTTGTTAAAACTGAATCATTACTGATACGCTGTCATTCCTGAGGTACATAGTTTATGTTAGACTTCACTCTTGGTGTTGTATATTCTGGAAGTTTTGATAAATGCATAGTATCATGTATATATTCCATTACAATGTGCTGCGGACTATTTTCACTGCCCTGTAATTTCCTGTGTTCCTTCTACTTATCCTTTACCCTTACCCTTAATCCCCAGCAACCACTCATCTTTTTACTATCTCCATATATCTGGAAGGATACTGTATGTAGTCTTTGTGGACAGGCTTCTCCGAAATAAACATTTAGGGTTTCTCCCTGTTTTTTCAAAACTTGATAGTTGTTTCTTTTTATTGCTGGATAATCTATTGTTAGGATGTTCCAATTTATCTGTTCACCTGTTGTATGACATTCTGGTTGTTTCCCATATTTTGCAATTACGAAGGAATCTATAGAATCTTTATGTGCAGCTTTTTGTGTGAACATAAATTTTCAGCTCATGTGAGTAAATATTTAGAAGAGTAACTGATGGGTCATGTGATAAGACTGTGACGAACTTCGTAAAAAAACTTCCGAACTGTGTTCTACACGAAACCGGTCAGACCGTTTCGTGCAAGCAATGGCTGAGAGTTTCTGTCGCTCCACATTCTCGTCAGTACTTTGGTGTTATCAATGTTTTGGGTTTTAATCATTCTAGATGTGCAGTGGTATCTTGTTTTAGTTTGCAATTTCCTAATGCCCTAAGACACTGAGCAGCTTCTCCTGTGCTCTGATTTGCCCTTTACTTTTTCTTCTCAACTTGCGTCCCTTTTATGTACTTTTTTCTTACTATGTCAGCAAGGACTCCCATACAATGCTTAGTAAGGATAGTGAAAGAAGAACGTTTGCCTTGTGGGTGGTCTTAGGGGGAAAGTATCTGGTTTCTCACCACTAAATAGGACATTAGTTTTAATTTAAATCAACTTGATTACTTTCCCCTCTATGTTTAGTTGGAAGATTTTTTTTTTTAAATCATTAATGGTATTTGCATTTTTCAAATAATTCTTCTGTATCCATACAATTTTTCATGTCTAACCTGTGATGGATTTTAATAATTAATTTTAAAATGTTGATACAGCCTCTGATACCTGGGATTCATTCCACTTGTTCATGGTATATGGCTCTTTTCATACAGTGTTGAATTTTACTTACTAATGTCTTGTTGTAGGTTTTAATCTGTTTTTGTGAAACCTCCTGGTTTGTAGTTTTTCTTTTTTCTTTTTTTCATGTTGCCATCCAGTTTGTTAATTGAGTAAAACTGACCTCACAGAATGACTTAAGAAGGGTTTGCTATTTTTTGTGTATATTGTAGAGAACCGGTATCATTATTATTGAAATGTTTGTCAGAATTCACTGGTAAAACCACGTGTAACAGGTAATTTCATTTAGGCAGGTTGTTAATCTCTGAATTGGTTGTTTTGATAGAGATCTATTCAGATTATGCATCTTCTTGTGGGAGTTTCTTTAGGTGATGACTTTGAGACAATGTTCTATTTCATCAAGTTATCAAATTGGTGGGCATAGAGTTGTTAATAATACTCATTTATTAATGTTGCAGTGTTCATGGGATCAGAAGTGATGGGCACTTTCCAACTTCTGATATTTGTAATTTGTGTCTTGTAATTTTTTTTCTTTGGTAACCTGACTAGAGGCTTATAAATTTTACTGTTAAAAAAAAAACTGAAAAAGTAGTGGTCCCTAGTTTGTTTTGGCAAAGTTAAAAGTGTTAGCCTGGCTGCAGCAGGAGGTAGAAAATACATCTAGTGAAGTTGCTTTGGAAGAACAAGTTTCAGACAGAATGTTAATACTGCAAGTGGTATGTTACTAATTTCATCTTACTAATGACTATTAGAAGTAGAATTCAAAAAGAAGTCTAGCTATTGGCAGTCAGAGACTCACTGAAAGAAATAAAACACAGATTTTCTAGAACAATCAGCATGGAAATTTGGGACTGTTTATAAAATCGTAACAGATTAGTTTGAGAAGGGCAATGAATAACATTTTGCTACTTACTGTGCTGTGTTGGGCAAAGAGAACATAAAAGGAAGCATGTTTATAAAATTCATTCTTAATATATATGCATTAATTTAGTTCTTTGGGAATATTTTCATTTGGACATCCCATTTCAGATTTCCTATAAACCGGTCAAAGTAACAGAGCCTAGAAAAATTGAACTAACTATCTGAGCTACAACCATCCAGCAGACTTCACATAACATGAGTTAAAAATAAATGTGATTTTTGTAATTCATGGAGAATTTGGTTGATTTCTGCAGCAGAAAAGTGTAGTACAGGAAGAGGGAAAAAGAACCATTAAAACTATTATTTGTCTACAGAAATTCTAACCTTCCCAATATTTTATGTGTACTGTACATTTTTGGTCATTAAAAAATGCAGTCTCACTGGGCACATCTGATCTTCATAATGTGAGTTAGACCACATTTCTAGACTGAAAATTATAGAGACTAGAAAACTTATAGAGGTAATTTTCTAGCTCCTAGGAAAGATGAGGAAAGACCTAGGTCTTTTGATAATACAGCTAGTATTTTTAATTACACTAACTTGTTTGAATGTGTTATGCATTAACTATGTAATTTTACCTGGTTTATATTTATATTAGTCACTTAAATAACAATACAAGAAATGAAAACGTTCTTCAAAGAAATATGGTTATTATTAACTTCTTTATTGGTTTGAGAAGAGCATAAATCATTCAGAAAACAGACTATGTGTGGTCATAAAAAGGACATAGATCACCTTGATTTTTAGAAAATATCACTGCATCTGGACTTTTGAACTGTATCATAAGTGACATTTAAGATACAAAGGAAATACTGGTGTTTATTTTTGCTCTGCACCACACATTCTGACACTTGATTTTATTTTCACTGGTTTTCACCTCCAAGATTTACATATCCTCTGATGTGCTTATATAAGATTACAGTCTTTTAGAAGACAAAAACTTGTTTTTTTCTTTTAACACATTCACCATGACTTAAATAACAAATGGTAGGTGTGTAAAAGTTTTAATTCATTAAGTGATCAAATAAATGTAACTTTTGCTTTTCTTACCAAAATTTGTGTTTAATTTTGTTAAAATGGTACTAGTATATGCAGAGGCTAAACTTAAATTGCATTTATTTCTACGCATGAGAATTTCGCTTCTGATTAAGGAGTACTAAATGAATAGCCCTTCTTATGTTCTATATTGGCTTTTTTGGAGATTACCTATTACTATAATATGTCTGTATCTGTCAGACAAAAATAAAAACACAGTCTGACCTCAGAGTTTTTCCATTATAGAATGATCTTGGTAAAAAGTGGGTATGTGAAAAAAAAAAGTGGGTATGTGGATAGTTGGTATTATTAATAAAAACTTCAAAGGAAATTGATAAAATTCATTAACTCTCCAAAAAGGAAATAATTTCACTCTGCTTTGTATTCATGAAATTTAATTTCATGGTTATCCAAAAAGCTCAAACCTGCCAGTGAAAAAATGTCTTCAGTCTAACTAATGTCAAATTTTGGAAACGTACAGTCTATGCTTTGAATATTGATATTTCTGGTTAAGAATATCAAAAGTAAGACTTGGTAGAATTTTAGAGACAATGTATTACCTGTTAGTTTCAAAAAGTATTGATCCATACTTGAAACTTTTATGTAAGTCTTCAGTGCTGTGCCATTGCTACTTAAATCCATTTACAGGTTACTATACCATTGCTCCATTCTAAGAGGAGGTAATTTGTCTCTATTCCCTATAATCCAAAATGTAATAGTTCACCTGAAGATTGTTGAGTAACCGCTGAGGGTTTACTCCATGCAATTTCAAAATGATCATGTTTCCAACAGCAGATGGACACATCTATATAGATACTCAGGTCAATTTTTTTCCCAAATTTTTCTTCAGAATGCATAATGGATTTATGTGTATATAAATAGTTGTCCCATGAGAGGTTAACTTATGTTTTAACTACCAAAATATTCCATTGTGCTGAACAAATCATTTTTGTTTTGTTTTTTTGTTTTCTGTAATTGGCTACTACAATGTTTTTCAGAGTTTTTTTTTTTTTTTTAAACACTATCATGTCCAAATCCTCCTTGTATGTTGGCTTTTCTAGTTGGTCCATGTTTTTACCTTTGATTCTAAGAGTCTTGTTCTGCTCTCTCTAGAATTCGGGATGTCTGCTTTGTCCTTAAAATCCAATTTAATTAAATTCAAAACTTCTTTATTGAGTTAGGAGCTGTGTTCAGCTCTGAGGCCAAGTAGGATAACAGTCCCCTATGAGTTTTTTCCCTTGGGAGTGGACAAAAGAATATAAAAGGAGACATGGAAACAGATAATTATTATGAGTTAGAGATGTAACAGAGTTAGGAAAATATTTGCTTTATGTGACTGAAGGATGACAGTACTACTTCTCTACATAAGAAAGTTTTCATTTTTATGTGCTACCAATAACCATCTGATTGTCTTATATAAAGCCAGAATCTATAAATCTATATAATATCTCCAAACTTAATTTTGTTGTGAGTTAAATTGTTTCCTTATTTTCTCCAGGTATTACAGCTTGAAATATATCATTTAACTTCTTAACCTACTCTTAAGAGTACAACATGCTTTAATAAATGGGTCAAGAATTATTTTTATGGTCCTCTTTGAAGCCAAGACTGTGAAATCACCTCTCTTCAGTGACTCTGAAAGTTCTGAGGAAGCATCACCAATGAATTAGAAACCCCACATATGTACCATAGTTTCCTGATAGTAGAGACATCACACTGAAAATGGAGATCAGCTGCTACATTTGATTTTGGAAAACCTCAGATAATATTGATATTGACAAGAGTTGGAGGTGTACACGTATGTGTGTGTGTGTGTGTGTGTGTGTGTGTGTTTGTGTGTGTGTGTATTTCTCTCTATATATGGAAAACATGAGAATGAGAGCCTTAAATGGTTATTCCTTATGTGGTTTATTGTGATGGTTGTTGTTCAGTCTTTGTAACATCTTACTTTCAAAATACCATTCTGCTTATTTTCTTAGCTATTAAAATATTATTTTGAGGTATAATTTGACTTTAGGACTACTCACCTACTGAACTAGGCATACGGTCTTGGATACACTGTTTAATTTCCCTGGTAAGACTGAAACGTTTTTGTCTTGTTCCTGATCATGGGTAAGGTAGTCTGTATTTCAGCATTAATTAGGGTATCAGCTATAGCTTTTGGTTTCAATTTTGTTTTTGAGATTTAATTTATGAGGTTGAGAAAATTTACCATTATTATTAACTTACTGAGCATTTTTATCATGAATGTACATTACATTTTCTCAAGTGCATTCACCACATCTTTTGCAATTAGCATATAATATTTCTTCTTTAATTTTAATGGAATAAATTAACTATGTAGAATTTTTTTTTTATGTTGACAACTTTGACTTACTCTGTGATTATTTTGTTCAACTAGTTTCTTTAGGTTTTTTTTTCCTCATTAAGTAATTTCTTTCTTTTTTTTTTAAGATTTTATTTATTTGACAGAGATTACAAGTAGGCAGAGAGGCAGTCAGAGAGAGGAGGAAGCAGGCTCCCTGCTGAGCAGAGAGCCCGATGTGGGGCTTGATCCCAGGACCTTGGGATCATGACCTGAACTGCAGGTAAAGACTTTAACCCACTGAGCCATCCAGGTGTCCCTCTCATTAAGTAATTTCAACACCCAATATGGGGTTTGAACTCAAATCACGAGTCACATGATCTACCCACTGAGCCAGCTAGGTGTCCCTCCACTAATGTGGAAGTTTATATCCTAGACTGGACTCCTTTTTCCTTTTTCTTTATAGCATTTAATGCTATAAATCTAAGCACTGATTAGCTTATGAGACAACTTTTAATAAGTTGTGTTTTCCTCAATTATTTTTGAGGTTTTTTATTTTCAGACCCATGATCCATTAGAAATAGGTTGTATAATCTTCAAGCTTGTGGAGATTTTCTAGATTTCTACTACTTAGTGGCTTAAAATTGGATACTATTGTAGTACAGAACAAATTCTGTATGAATTCTCCTCTAACAAAATGTGACCCGTTTTGTGGCTCAGCATATGGCTTTTACCACTGAGTATTTACTTCCAGTACATTTTAGAGGAATGTGTATTTTACCAATATTCAGTATGATGTTACGTAATATTAATTAAGTAAAAAATGGTACAGTTCTTCCAGTCTGCTATATATTTACTGACTTCCTTTGCCTAATTAAAGACTGGAGGAAGGGTATTAATGAGGCCAACTACTAATTTATGAAAAGGTTTTATAGTTATGTTGTTTTGAGATTGTTGTATTTACCATGTATTTATTCTTCCAGGTATTGCTTTCTATTCAGAATTAGTTTCCTATATGGCATTTTTTCTCTTCAGTCTAAAGAAATTCTAACAGACTTTAATTAGCAGGTCTGCTGGAGATAAATTCTTCCACATTTTGTCTGAAATGTATGTACTCATTGATCTTTATCAGCTATTTACAGTTTTCTTGAAAGCCCAAAAAATCAATCTTAATGTCTAATGTGATTTTTTTTATCATAGCATTTCCATTTAGTGCTTTTGAAAATTTCTGTCTCTTTATTGAAAAGCATTAATTATTCCCTCATGTTGCTTATTTCTCTTAATTATTTAACATGTTAATCATAGTTACCTTAATCCATTTCTGAGAATTCTAACATCTGGACATTTTTGGGTCAGATAGCATTATTATGATAGTAATATGTTTTCACATTTCTTTTTTTTTTTTTAAGATTTTATTTATTTATTTGACAGAGATCACAAGTAGGCAGAGCAGCAGGCAGAGAAAGAGGAGGAAGCAGGCTCTCTGCTGAGCAGAAAGCCCGCTGCTGGGCTCCATCCTAGGACCCTGGGACCATGACCCGAACCAAAGGCAGAGGCTTTAATCCACTGAGCAACCCAGGCGCCCCTCTTGCCCATTTTTTAATTCAATTATTCAATTTGGGGTTTTGAGTTTAAGTTCTTCATATATTTTGGATACTAACCCTTTATCAAATATGTCACTTGCAAATATCTTATCCTATTCTGCAATTTGCCTTTAGTTTGTTGTTTCCTTCACTGTGCAGAAGCTTTTATTTTGACAAAGTACTTGATAACAATAAGCAAAAGAATGAAAGAATGAAACTATCTTTTCTAAAGTATGGCCTGCCTCCTTCTTTTCAGATTGACAGGTCTTTTTTACTGGTCAAGCAGATACACCCCGATGTCCTTTATATGTTTGTTGTTGTTTTTTGGTGATTGTCCCTTTTTTTTTGATTTGCATAGTATATAATCAGAATAATTCCATTAATACGTATTTGGCAAGATATAAGAATTGTCCACTCAATGACCTCCTATAAGATGACTCACTTTTTTACTCTAATAGCAACAATGAATGTTTATATGGAGTGGCCCCAAATTTATCAACTCTATTTTTTTCAGTGTCTGTTAGATTCAGTTGGGAAGACTGACTTTATTCCTTAGAAAACATAAACTTGTATTTCCCAGTATACATGTCACACGGTCTTTTCCTTTTTCTTTTTCCATTACCAACAGTTTGCTCAAGGAAACTATCATTTTGAGGACGCTGTTAGGGGTGACTAAAATACCCACAATGGGTATTTTAGCACAAGTACTGATATACTGATTTTCACAGTAGTTTCCAGTACAACTAATTTAAGACCAGATCTCCAAGTGCCATTTTAAAATAGTACTAGGCTAGTCAAGAATCAAGAATTATTAGGGTCAAGAATCAAGAAATACTAGGCTAGTCAAGAATCACTAAAGAATGCCACTTGAGACCCAGTAATTATCTCAAGACAAATAATACTCAAAGCCATAGTTATTTTATGCCATTAGAAAATAGACCTGGGGTTATGAACCCTGTGAATACAGAAAAGCAACAAGTCCCCTGCTAGAGGAGACCCATGGTGGATTTAACCTTTTTTTTTTTTTTTAAAGTATTTATTTATTTATTTGACACAGAGAGAGAGAGACAGAGAGAGAGAGAGAGAGAGAGATCACAAGTAGGCAGAGAGGCAGGCAGAGGGAGAGGGGGAAGCAGGCTCCCCGCCGAGCAGAGAGCCTGATGCGGGGCTCGATCCCAGGACCCTGAGACCACAACCCGAGCTGACGGCAGAGGTTTAACCCACTGAGCCACCCAGGTGCCCCTGGATTTAACCTTTAACAGAGAAGTGAGAGGAGGAAGAAACCTACCTAAGTGCTGTTAAGAGGAAAACAGCTGAAATTTAAACATGGTAAATGACTGTCTGTCCCTGGACTCGAGGCATGAGAAGTTCAGGTCACTTGTTGTCAAGGGACAGCAAGGGGCCTGGCAGAGTAAGGATGTATGTAGAGAACAGGAGAAAGTTAACAGGTGGCTGAACCTTACACAGTGCATCAGGCACTGTATCCTTCAATTCCAGATGAGTAACTTGGCTTACAAAGTTACAAAGAATTTATTTGTAACCCCCAAATCAACCTAGTCTTTTCATAGTTAATTGCAGAAATGAATAGAATCATAAAAAAAAATCAGAGTTGTCTAACTTACATGTTGCCAACTGAGGGCAAACAAAGCAATGCCCTGCTTTTTTATTAAATGCCCATAGTGTGAACAAATTTTGTTTTTTAGGTAAAAGGTTAAAGGGAAATGGATTGCAGAATTTTTTATTACTAAAAATCCTGCTGCTTATTTTTTTTTAGCATTTGTAAGATTATTTTGATAATTCTTCAAGCCAATTTTTTTTTGCTACACCAATCATTAATATAATTTGCATTTTGTCATTTCAAAAATTTGTTGACACTCCTACTTAGAGTGTCAAAGGCAGTGACAAATATCACATGTAATTGAAATACCAATAAATATAACACAGAATGGTTCCCTAAATCATATCTTCCTATATTCTCAAAAGCCATACAGTTTTGTTTTGTCATATTTACAGTCTCCTTTTCTTGCCTGGTTCTCTAGGATATACATGTCAGCTGATGTGATGTTTTGATTTTTTTTTTTAAAGAAAACTCATTATAAAACATAATATGTCTTTCTATCTTTAAGCTAGAAGGCAGTCCTCAAGGTACAGAGCCATAGCATTTCCTTCTGGAACATCAAAAATTTTCTTAGACAATGAAGGCAATTGCTTACTGAAACAATTTTCAGAACATAATCCAACAAAAACAGTATTTCATTTGCATGAGCCTCACACACATTCTAGCATCATCCTAGAGTGTATTACTCAAATTCAGGCACCTGCTGATATTCCAGCAGCAAATTTAAAAATAAAATGCTAAAATCAGAAACTGACATCAGTCTGAATTAGCTTTGAAGTTCACTGATAACCTATGTATCTTCCAAACACTCTTATTTTGTCCATTTCTGGTTTCATTGGCAGGAACCATGTTCCACATTTATATCTCTTGTATCCATTGAGTAGATGTATGTAAATGGCCTGGCACTATTCCCTGCACAGATTAAGTCTGTACTTCACAGCAGGGCAGTAGGGTGGTTGCTGCTGTCCATCGTTCTGATAAAATTTGTCACCATCATTGCAAAACCCAATCTTCTCCACAGAGCTTTTGATTTTTCCTGAGTGTTAGTTGTCAGATGGGGTATCACTAATTCTCCCTTCAAGCTAAAAATATGCATGGCTGCAGAAAAGTCACCGATAGATAGATAGTTACACTGAAAGAGATGACATTACGAGGAATTCAAGGTTTGGTCACAGTCATGTAATTGCTTTCCTTTTGGCACTGGTGAAATGCCTTTATTGCTAATTCCAAATGAGCTGCTGCTCTGAAGATCTGTCACCCATGGAGAGTCCGTGTCAGGTCGCTGATGACTTAGGATGTCAACTCACATTTGATTATATAAGTTCTGCTGTGTCTCAGAAAGTGTTTGTTTTATACTCCTATTTTCCTGATGACACATTACAGAGATCTAGATTGAAGAGAAAATAGATAGTAACCACAGGTTTAAAAATTTACTCATAATACTCCTTAAACATGTAAAGGAAAGCTAGCATTTTTGTTTTCTATAAAAGAGCTAAATTTGCTAGTACTTTTCCATTTTGCTGTGTTTTAAAAGAAGGAAAAAAAACAGGTGACTTTTGAACAACAGATTTGGACTGCACAGGTCTACTTATGTACAAATTTTTCAGTAGAGTACAGTACTATAAGTGTATTTTTTCTCTTCCTTGTAATTTTCTTAAGACTTTCCTTACCTTCTTAATGATAAGAATGCTGTATAGAATAGCTATAACCTACAAAATATGTGTTAATAGATTGTTGAAGTTATCCATAAGGCTTCTTGTCACAGGCTTTTTAGTAAGTGTTTAGGGAGTTGAAAGTTATACTTGGATTTTCAGTTTTACAGGGGTTAGTGACCTGAACCCTCACATTGTTCAAGGGTCAGTTGTGTAGTTTAACCTGCCAACATATGATCTCACAGGTTTCACAAGTATAAAAACCTATTTTCAATGATTTAGTAACTTTTGGATAAATACTCTGCCTTTCAGGCCAGTGGGTATATGCAAAGATGCTCACGTTCAAACTAGAATGATCCATCACCTCAACCTATTGGAATGGCCATTATCAAAAAGATGAGATAAGAAATGTCAGCATGAATGTGAAGAAAAGAGAACCCTAGTACCCTCTTGGTAGAATTGTAAACTGGTGCAGCCACTATGGAAAACAGTATGGAGGATCCAGAAAACTAAAAATAGAACTACCCTAGGATCCAACAATTCCACTCCTGGGAATATATCCAAAGGAAATGAAAACACTTGAAAAGATAGCTGCACCCCATGTTTACAGCTGTCTTGTTTACAGTAGCCAAGATTTGGAAACAACCAAAGTGTCTGCTGATGGATGAATGGATAAGGAAGTTGTGGAATATACATAGAGAGTGGAATATGATTCAGTGTCATACACACACAACCAGGAAATCTTACCATTTGCAATAACATAGATGGACTTTCAAGGTGTTGTACTAAGTGGAATAAGCCAGACAGAGAAAGAGAAATACTGTACAATTAAAAGATAAATATGGTGTGATCTCATATGTATATGGATCTAAATATAAAAGTAATCTAAACATACATAAAGAGACCAGACTTGAGGATTCCAGAGACAGAGGTTTGGGGGGAGGAGAAATGGGAAGAAGATGGTCAAAATGCACAAATTACCAATTATAGGATAAATAAGTACTAGGGACAGAATTTACAACATGACTACAGCTAACACTGCTGTAGGATATATAGGAAAGTTTAAACCAGTTTAAAAAGATTAAACCATAAGACTTCTCATTACAAGAAGCACTTTTTTTTCCCCTTTTTTCCTTGCTTTTTTCTGGATCTGTATGAGATGATGGATGTGAACTGAACCTCTTGTGGTCACCATTTCACTATACATGTCAATCACACCATCATGATATATATTTCTTAAACTTACACAATGATGGATGTCAGTTATTTCTTAATAAAATGGGGGTGGGTGGGGGAAATTCTGCCTTTCCGATGCTTGCTTCTTGTTCTCATTTTCTTCAAGATGGGGTTGTGACATAAGAAGTCTTTCAGTGTTCTTGTAGTCACAGAGGGTAAGAAGGCCTTGAATCTCCTTTTGATTTTGAGCACTGCTCTCATCTTCGCTGTGTTGTTCCTGGTGTAGTCCAGATTCTGTGCTTGTGGCCAGTGAGATGTAACTTTCTGGCTGGTCTTTGTGAGGGGGACAGTGTTCAGGCATCTACTTTTGGATGCCTTGGTGCAAGCTATGTGTCCTCAGTCAAGAAATCCTTCTTTGAATCTTTTTCAGCCTGACTCTAAACCTTGTAACCTCTCCATGACCATGCTAAAACTTCTGAGTATCTTACTTTATGATCACATATATTTTTTCTGGTCTTCGTGACAGAGCCTGTCATCTTACCTATTGAGCCACTTCAGCTGGCACTGTTGGATTTTTGTTTTACAACATGCTGGGTATCCACCTATTACAGCAGTACTTTCTAACACTTACTGAATTACATTTTCTAGGGGGAGGTACTATGTTTATCAGCCTTTGTTGTTTTTGTCTTAAACTCTTTAAATCCTAATTGTCTAATACAGTACCTATTTGCAAAAATTAGTAATAATTAACTGAATTAAACAAATGGTTAGTCAATTAATATGGTGGCAAAACTTCTTAATTGAGGAATGGGAAAAACATAGGATGGGAAATTGCAAGAAGGTAAAGAAAAAGATGCAATAAATATGATTTTGGTGTGCACAAAGTGTGAGCTCATGGAGATTGATAATTGCCAAACATGAAAAGCATGACCCATCTCTTCAAGGGTGAATTGAGTGATATAAAAATGGCCTTGATCTATCTAGAAGTGATTGACATTTCAGGGGGCAGAAGGGACATTACTGCTGATGGTGAAATTGTAAAAATATTTGGGAAGGTAGGAGAGAGTGACAAAAGCCAGGAGCTTGTTGGTGAAGTCTCAACCAGAGGAATTGCATTTTGACTGTTAGTTGCTGACACCACTTGTGAAAAAGCTAGTGTCAAGGTTTTGTAACGATTTCTAAAAAGCTCTTGCTGTCTAGTGGAGGCAAAAGCATGGTCTTCAATTAGCATGGAAATCTACCCAGTCTTCTAATGAATTAGAAAAGTTAGAAAACAATATTCTCTGGTGAGAGCTGGAGGAAAAAGTAAAATTTCAGTTAAAGCAAAGAATTAAACTGTTGTTAAAAAAATAATCAATGATACAAGAAAAGGTATTTTAATAGCATACTGTTACCTTAGGTTCGTTGGAAAAGTCCAGAGATAACTTTGAAGTGAAGTGAAGTGAAGCATTCTGAGGTGGGCAGTTTAATGAAATCAGCTGCAAAACCTAATGTGTATCAGGGAGGTGGAGTTTTCCTACAGTAAATGAGATGAAGAAAGCAGAACTACAGGAACACATTCACAGCGCTGTGGAATTACTAATGGTATGGAAAGGAAAGTGAACAATAAACAGGAACTGTGTTCATGAGAGTCTGGGAGGGGTGATCAAACTTAGACTGTAAAGGTTTTAGTTTCTGTGTGGCCAGATTGCTAAGAACTTGTGATAAGGTATCTCATATTTTAAGTCATGAAAACTGTCATGTATGAAGTCTTGTTTTAGGAATAATCAGAAGCATCTATGCTGTGATTAGTGCTGCCCCTTCATTAATTTGCTTTTGTAAATAAAGGGCTAATGAAATGGAGGCAGCTATCAGTTTTTCTTAAATGATGCATTTTATTTTTTTCAGACACAGAATTTATGCCAGTACTCAATAAATACTTTAATTACTGTCCACTGATTAAACCATGAAAATCTTTATTCAACAAGTAAAAGTAAATTCAGGATTACTAAATATAAATGGAACAACAGGTTGACCCCTAAAACTTGCAAAAACTGAAAAATTGGTAAAATGGAAACACACAATACCACTGAAGTATGCAAAATACAAAGTACGTAGTATACACAAGAGGAAATCTGGCAAGATCCATTGCATAAATGATTTTCTGGACTCTGATGCACCAAGGTGAAATTTTGGTTTCCAAAAGTTCTAAATGGAAACCCCAGTAACCTAGAAGATAGTTTCTAAGAGTTACAGGAAACTCTAATTTTCCATTTCTATCATTTTAGTCCAGATGGGGAATTCTCTTCTGCCCTATTTTTCATTCAAGTTGTTCTCATCTCTTTCAAATTTATCCCTTGTATAATATTTTCTGTTTAGAAATGCTCTAAGAGACTCCTTCTTGAGTTCTACAATTTCACGAGAAGTAAGAATGTCATTTTCTTCCCATTGTACAGATGAAAAAGTATTGCATGATGGGTTTACACTGTTGGTTCATATAAATTAATGGAGCCAAAGTAAGAAAATAAGCTTTCTATTTTAAGTTATGCTATTACATACAAACTTTTTACATTCTCTCTTTGATCTCTTCCATAAACAAAATTTAATATCATCTTCAAGCTGAAATCACTCTCTACCTCAGATGTAAAATACTTTTTTTTTTTTTCAGGCCAACTTTTCACTGACTTTCTCAGTGTGGCTTTCATTGACAACTTTTCCTATGTGAGTATCATTAGCTTGTAAAATGAAATTATTCCTCAGCCTTATTTGTATATAACATGCTATAATGACTTTATCATAGAATTGTAAGATCAAATGCAAATCATAGGTTCTGCTCAGAAGCTGAAGATTTTTCCCAATTCAAGGACTTGCCACAAATCTGCTTTCCCTTACTGTTCCAATGTGATAAAGTAATATCACTTACCACACTTAAACCACACTAGAGCAGAATATAAGATAGTTCCATAAGAGAGACATCACTGTATTTCCTCTGGTTTTTTAAATTTCCATTAAATTGTAATGGATTTTATGTACTTCACTGACAAAGAGAGAGCCATTGCTTATCTTTCTCTAGAAGACAAGTGGAAGGCAGGCAACAGGGCACAGTGATCTAAGAGCCAAGAGATGAAGATGTTAATTTCCATTCTGGCACTTACTTCCTTAACCATGAGACACCATATGAGCCTCCATTTCCTCAACAGCAAAAGAGTGTAACTGGAACAGCACCACTTACTTCGGCACTGTTCAAGGGGTCAGAGGACAGGACTTATTTGACAAGTCTTTGAATATGACAGAGCACTTTGGAGAAGGATCATATTAATAAAATCACATCTCTGCTCTATTTAAGCTCTCATTATCCATGACAAAAAACTAACAAAAGAAACAACAAAGAGAACACTCTCAAACTTGCTTCCAATCTTTACATTCTTTACTTGCCTCTTGGCAGCCTCACATGTCATGATCTTTATCCAAGAGATTTGCCCATTCGGTGTCCTCTCTGTTGCTATCCATAAATGACTTTGTGGAAGCCTCCCTTTCTGTTACCCTTCCCTTGCTCAGCTTAGCCCGGTTCCCATTCCTGCTGCTGTCTCCTCTGTAGTTTTCCATCCAGACTTAAAACTGTGTGAGGTAATTATATATGTATTTTCTATATTCCTCAAGATTGAAAGTTCTGAGAGATAGAAAGTTATCTATCTTGTTCACTGTGGTTTCCCCCTGCCCCATCACATAGTAAAGCTTCCTAAAATGCACAAATAACTACAATAGATTATGAGTCCATAGAATTCTCTTTATCACTTTAAAGTGGTAGCCAAGTAAATTTAGAAGGTAGAGCTTACAAGATGACTCTCCTCTAATTTTTTCCATAGTATATATTCTTTCTTTAAAAAAGATTTTATTTATGAGAGAGAGAGAGAGAGAGAGAGCACGAGTGAGCATGAGCTGTGGCGGGGGGCCGAGGGAGAGGTAGAAGCAGATTCCCTGCCCCCTGCTGAGCAGGGAGCCTGAATTGGGGCTCTATGTGGAGCTTGATCTGAAGGCAGACCCTGAACCATCTGACTCCCCAGGTGCCCTCTAGAGCATATATTCTGAAAACTAGAGATTCATACTTCTTTTGAAGTGAACTCTCTATTACTTTATTAACTTATTTATTACTAGTTAATAGCTTATCAAAGAATAATTTATATACAAAAATACTGCACATAGACATTCACTCTTAAATGCACAACAACAACCAAAAAAAAGGAGTCTTGAGTCTATGACAAATATAATACTCTATCACTTATTGAATAAAGTTTCCAGAATTTTTTCTTGGGCTGACAAGCCACATTCAGAGCTCCATTTTACCTTATGATCTTTGTATGAGGAGTTCAGTATACTCCCTGTAAGTCCATCCATATTTTCCTAGAACACTTTCAAAATGCACTTCATAAGCCTCTGTATTCTCTATGAAATTGCTTTGTTGAGTGGAAAATAGTTATTACATCAGTGATTAAAGTTCCTCCAAGAGAACTTAATTTTCTAGGTCCAGATAACAAACACAGTCATATTCAAGGATAAGACCACGAAATTTCTTTGCCTCAATCAAATCCTAGCATCCCTGTGGCCTAGGCTCATTGGGAGGTGATACGGTATACATGGAACATACTGATCTTCACAACCACTTTATCACCTTCCCTATTTTCTGAGCCACAGTGCTGTTCTTCCTGCTGGCCAGAGTAATTTTTAATCATGTTTTCAATGTGCTATTTTCTGCCGTGCTCTCAGTTATCATGTATACAAGCCCTACTGCTTTATTCTCATGAGTCAGTTTGGAAATACAGTCTCCCAGGCTAGGTTTTCTGTTTTCTCTTTTCAAATTTTTATGTATTTATTTATTTTACCTTGTGTCAAGTACTTCACCATCAGGACATCTTGAAAACTGACATCTGTCAAACTGAGGTCTCAAATTCAACATTTCTGTTTGAAGACATGCGGTGGTTTTTAGGAAGAAGTAAGAGGCGAGACACGGGAATTTCCATACATTTTCTTAGTTCCTGACCATCTGAATTCGAATCAGCATCTTTCCCCTGATACTGAATAGTTCTCCATTTACTGATTTTTGTAATTTTGTAAGCATTGTGCAGTTAACTAATTTTTGGCATCAAGGTGGGAAGATTTCCCTCGTACTGTGGGAATATCTATGCCCTGGCCAGCTCTCCTTCATGATGGTTCCATGTGATCCTCAGCATTGCGTGAAAGTGAAAACATTGACTGTTCACTTCTGTGAACTTCCATTTTTGTCAAATTCATCTATATAATTAACAGTTTTTACTCACTCACGTACCTCTATGACTCCCCAAGAAATCAGGAATATGTTTCTCTCGTCTTTTAATAAAGCTGTAATATAATAGTGGTATTTTTAGAAGTTAAAGGAATCTGAGAATCTGGAAATATAAACTCTCTACACAGTCAAATCAACTGTCATGTATGCTTTTCTGACTGAAAATGATTAGGAAGTCAAGTATATTACCATACTCCCCCTTTCTAGTGCCCCTGACCTTAATATACATATGTGCACGCACACACTCTCTGTTGCTTTCATTCCTCAGTGCCCACGGATGACATGCTCCTGCTGTTTCAAATCCTTCTCTCTGCACAGCAGATGAAAACTGCGCTGAGACTGCTGACACTATACATCCCCGCAGTGTTGAGTGAAATGTATGGGGATTTAGGTCTTGACAGGAATAGAAATTCAACAGTGCCACTCGGTGATACGAGATTGTCTTTACAAGTACTACCTGCAAGGCCAAGACATTCCGTCATCAAATTTACACTTAATATTTGAAATTAACTAGGGTGATTATCACTTGGTTTTCATGGCTCTTGAAAGGCAGACATAGGCCTACCCAGCATGGGATCTATGGGATGGTGCTCACTCAGCATTTAGGAAGACATACTTCATTCTTCAGTGCGTCTCCTTTCCTATGGCCCATGGTCCTCTGCTGTGCTGAGGCAGAGATGCTGTTCTGCATCAACAACTGGACTTCTTATGCTGTCACCATCTGGAGGAGAAGAAAGAAAAAAGAAGCACTAATGTAATTTTTTCTTATCCAATACGTGCCCTGTCTCCAGAGAACCCTTAGGCTTTAAGGTGTAAGGGATATCTAAAGATTAGAAAACCTAGAACCTTACTTCTGTTTGATGCTGGAATCTGCTCTGACAGTTTTAACTCATTAGCTGATTTATTCACCAATGATTTCAGCCAAGCAGGATTCATGAGATTCATTCGTCCATTTTTTCTTTGAATATTTGTATCTTCAGAGCACAGTATGAAATAATCAAGAAATAGCAAAAATCCCAGATCTCATGAATTTTACACTCAAATAGGAAAAGACAGACAAAAGAACCCAAAAATAATTAGCAAAAAGGTGTGATGTCAGGTGTCATTAAGAGCCGTAGATGAAACAGGGAAAAGAATTGTTAAAGAGAACCATGCAACTCAACTTCAAGTCAGATGATTAGGAAACATCTCACTGAAGAAGTGTCTGGGGAAGTGAGTGTGAGTGTTATCCATAGAAGAGCTTTCCAGGCAAAGCCAAAACCCCAACCTAAACACTTACGGATATAAAAGCTCTTAAGTATCTATTGTCTGGTGTGTTTGAAGAGCAAAGGTCCGGTGTGGCTAACACACAAGAAATAAGGGAAATGATAACAGGACATGTGGTCAGAGAGGTGATGTGATTAGAGGAGAATGATATGCAGATCTCCTGGGACATTGTGGGCTACTGTGATGATTTTTGCTTTCTCTCTGACTAGTAGGGCAAGTCACTAATAGGTTTTGAAGGATAGAGTGCCATTATATGATTGACATTCTAAAAGACAAATATATATATATATATATATATATATATATATATATATATGTCAGTATAAATACAGATATGGATAATTTCCCCCAGCAGCAGTATGGAGAATAGGTAATTAGGTCGAAATCAGAATCATGGAACAAATGAGGAGGCCATCACAATTATCTAGACTAGAAGCATGTTGGCTGGATCGTGTCACTGTGGTGGGTGTAGTAAGCTATAGAATTTTAAACATATTTGGAAAGTAGAGCTGATAGGTTTGGTGGCTAAAGTGAATGCTGGCTATAAAAGAAGAAGAATTAAGGATGACACCAAGATTTTTAGCTTAGGCAGCTGAAAAGCAATGTAGCTATAATCGAGATGGAGAAGATGTCAGAGGGAACAGGCTTTGGGAGACAGGGCAGGTCTGCCTTGGAAATGCTGAGTTCAAGGTGTCTGACTACTTACGTAAAGATAGTAGGTGGTATTGTACAGGTCTGGAATTCAGGGATTTAGGGTAGAAATCCAGGCTGGAGAATACCTTTAGAGTTCATTCATATTTAGATAATATTTAAAGCTATGATTATCAAGGAGTGCATTTAAAGGAGGAAGAAATATCCAAATATTTTGCTTAAAGGTTCTGTGATGTTAGGATAATGGGAAGCTAAAAGGAATAACCACTGATACAGAAGGGAAAACACTGGGAGGGGGAAGTGCCCCGGAACACCACTGAAGAAGGATTTTTCAGAAATGGTTATGCCGAAAACTGCTTTAATGTTACATGTCAATTCTCTCAAGTAAGTGAATAATATTAAAATTCTGCTGATAAGTAAAGGATGGCAAAAGTTGAGGACTCCTGCATTTAGCAACGTGTTTCTAGGTGATTTTGAGAGAAGTAGTTGTGGCATCAAAGTCTCATTGGAATATTCTTGAGGAGACCAGGCTGCAGACTTTAAGACTGTTAAATAGAGCAGAGAAAGAGTGATGCTTAGGGAGAAAGTGTGTGTGTATGTGTGTTTCAGGATAGATTTTTTTGTCAAGCAGATTTTCTTCTCTGGGAATGGTACCATATGAAAATCCACTCATTCTTTGACCTGTCTGACTTTTACACTTTATTTTAATCATCCCATAACCACTCTCACCACCATCTCTCCTAAAATCTTCTTCAATTAGTGACCTTGCTGTGTTAGTGTTTATGCATACCGCCAAACCATTGATAAAGGTTTGGGTTGCAAACTCCAGTTTCGCTGGAGTATGGGAGCATCTTAACGTCTAGACACATGTCTTTCTGAACAGGAAATGCAGATCTAAACTCCCTTTTTCTACATTTCAAAAGATAAACACTACAGGTAGAACAAGACAGGGATGTCTCTGTTTTAGTCAGTAGTTTTGCTTTCTTGTTACCGGTAAGTCCTACTTTGGGAGACATAGTAGGAATGTTGCAGTTGAGGTTCCTATGACTAAAAATGTGAATCCATAATTATTTTAAACAAGCAATTTGTAATTCACTTTGTATTATACCACAAAAGAAATGTTGGTGAGGTAATGCCTTCTACACTATTAGAATACATCAAGGGGTTTTCTAAACTACAGAAGGGACTTGGCAGTATCTCTAGTTTTTGTCAATCATTGTCACAAACAATGCTACATAACAAACCACTTACTAACCTATGTACCCAGCATCCATGAGGTGGAGAAATGCTGTAGACTCTTAGTAGACAGGACTGCAAAATCACTTGGCAGACAAAAACGGGAAGGTGAGAAAAATAACGCAATTCATCTTTTACCACACTGTTGCAATTTGCTGTGTTTTTTTTAACTGGCTCAGGCTATGTCCCAAGTAGTGAATATTAAAAAGAAAAATGATGGTATGAGAAGTAAACTAATATAATTCTAATTATTAAATATGGGATAATGTTGTGGTTGTGAAAAGTTCTTAAACAGAGAGTTCATTATCTCAACCCCTTCACTCAGTTAACTGTGTGTCTGTAGACAAATGTTTCATTTTTTTCACTGAATTTATGATAGTTTATATATTTATATACACTTTTTTGGTCTGCTCCTCCTAGTGAACTGAAAACTCCTCAAAGACCTAAACCATATTAATTTTGGTCCCCAGAGTATCACTAGCCCTTAGCACATAATAGTACTCAGTAAGCACACACTGAAGGAAAGAGGGAAGAAGGGAAATGCTGAGTGGGGGGGAGCTGAATGAAAGGGAGAGAGAGGAGCCTGAGGGGCGGAGGGGAAAACAGAGCAGTGGGCTCTGAGGTGAAAAGGAATTTGGTGTGCAGACCTGGGAGCAGTCTGTCCAGTTCAGTATGATTGGCTGACAGGAAAAGGGCAGAAAAGATTTAGAAATATTCCATGCTCTGAGGGCTCAAGGATGCCAAGATCATGTTCAATAGTTTTTTGTTTTTTTTTTTAAGATTTTATTTATCTATTTGCCTACCTGTGGTCTCTGTCTGTCAGAGAGGCAGGCAGAGAGAGAGGAAGGGAATCAGGCTCCCTGCCAAGCAGAGAGCCCAATGTGGGGCTCGATCCCAGGACCCTGGGATCACGACCTGACCCGAAGGCACAGGCTTAACCCACTGAGCCACCCAGATGCCCCCATGTTCAATAGTTTTAATGGCAGTGAAATTCTACTGCTGTGTTCTCTGAGAGAAGTTATGTGATGAGATTTCTCTTAATAAAAAAATAGTACTCTGGTGTCATCCACAGAACTTCTGGGAAGAGATGGCACTGAACACATACTCACCCAGGTGTACACGCATTTCTGTGTCACTTCTGAGTCAACCACCTCAGGGAACTGGGCAGGCGTGGAGCTTGGAGCACGTTCCAGTGAAGAGCTGGTGCTGGTCTTTGCCTCCAGCAGAGCCTGGAGAGTGCTGTTCAAGGGAGCCCGACTGGACTGTGTGTAGTAGATTGACCCGCCCTCTGGGAGATAAGGAATTACTGCCTGGGCTGCGTCCTGGGGCTGCTTTTGGGTTTGGGAGAGCTCTGAGCTTCCCCACCCCATGCTCCCACTGCCCAGCCCGGCCTCAGGGGGAAGGTCTTTGTCTTCCTTGTAGAAAGCGAAGCACATCACATCCCACCAGGCACTTTATGATAACTGAAAAATGTCTTCCCAAATAACAAATTCAAGTCCATAACTAGTGGGACAAAACCTCGTCTCATAAAATCAAGTGGAAATACTATTTTAAAGCATCAAGAATGATGTAAACACATGAAGGAAAAGATGAGACTTGGAGAAAAAAATCTGAAAACCAAACAGGATGATACTCAGATATTCAGGAAGAGAAAGGAACTGGGCAGGCTATCAGAGTTAGCTAAAAAACGACAATTTCCCTGACTTCAAAAGAAAACCAAAGACGCACACTCAAAGAGAATGTAAGTCCCAAGAGAAGTCTGCCAGCCTTGTTCTCCACCGAACCCCCAGGGCAAGAAAAGCACCTAGCACATAGTAGGTCCTAAATGGAGTTTTCCTTTGAGAATTAATAAGCTTGAAATTTGCTTCTGGCTAAATCTAATGAAATGCTTTGAAGGCCTGATGTTAAATGACATATAATCTACTTCGAGTAAAGGGGATCAAGATAGAGAAATAAGTGCAACTGTAGTTAAAAATGAAACAAAATGAAACATTGGGGTTTCCTTCAATATGCCTCAACATTTTTTTTTTAAGATTTTATTTACTTATTGGACAGAGAGATCACAAGTAGGCAGAGAGGCAGGCAGAGAGAGAGGAGGAAGCAGGCTCCCTGCCGAGCAGAGAGCCCGATGCGGGGCTCGATCCCAGCACCCTGGGATCGTGACCCGAGCCGAAGGCAGAGGCTTAACCCACTGAGCCACCCAGGCACCCCTGCTTCAACATTTTTGACTCTGAACCAAAAGGTAGTAAATTATTACTGATCACTCATACAGGCCATAAGTATAGTCAGTCATGGTGATGCCATAACAAACCACAAGAGTCAAAAGTGATTGGAAGGTATATTTAGACTAAATAAGAAAAGGCTTGAACAAAAACTTTGTAACACTCATATACTTGGCATGTAATTGTATGAATAAATGTGTTATTTTTAGCAAAGAAGTTCATATTTAATATAATACTAAATTTCTTTTTATAATCTCCAAACATTTGTTAAATGTAAAGTAATGGGCTTTTTATCAGCATATAGCCATTAATGCTATGAGAGTGGAGAGGTTGTCAAGGAAAAAATGCATCCCTGTTGTTTTACCCTGAGTAGAATGTCTGTTGTCCCTTGCTGAGTGAGAGAGGCAACATGCTAATGGGAGTAGAAAACTGAATTTCATGATCTCTGGGTGACTTTCTGTACGTACAATGGTATGATTTTCTATTGATGACTGCGGTGTATAAGGATGTTTGCTACTTCTTAGATCCTTGGAAATTTTACAGAGCAGTTTCTTCTCATTCTATTCTTAAACTATTTAAATAGTTTAAATAGATTTTAAACTATTTACACCAGTCAAAAAACCATAGATCATTATCTAAATATTTTTTAAATGAACTATTTTTAGAAAATCCCCAAACACATACTGCAAACTATATAAAGAATTATTACATTCTTTTTCTCTGAGTATGTTTGAAAATAATTCCAAAAAATTTTGTATGACTCCCATTTTCCTTTGGTATATAGGAAAGTATAAAAAAGGAAATAACAGCAATTTTTCAGAGGTCTCTCAGGACGATGAACATCTCCTTTATGGCTTTTATGGGACAGAATCACTCATATTTTTAACATGGTTCTAATAGTCAATGTTGATTGACTTATTTTATTCCCACCAATTTTGTCTGTATCACCCACCATGTTGTGTGATGCTAATTCATTCCAGATGATGAACTGTCCCACTGGAAGTATGAGTGTGCATTGCTGTGAAACTCAGGGAGGCCAAAAGAACATTTTTTGGTACCATGTACTCATCTGGGGAAGGGTTGCTACACTGTTCTATTAAAAAAAAAAAAAAGGATCTCTAAGACACCTAATTTATCACACTGTTTGGAGCACACACTGTATCTTTGAGGTTTGCCCTGTGAAAACATGCCATGCAGTATCATTAGGCAGAATGAGAGAGCGATTATATGGAGAACTAAGCGAAAACTTTCTTGTTTGTGACCCTTGGGAATCCTATTCCGCTACTGATGAGGGAACAGAAGGCAAGCTGAGTTACACAGCACAGGCTGACCCCTGCACCGTCCCCCAGCCCCCACTCCTGGGTGGGACATGGGTGATACTCTTCCAGGAATCTCCCCCAACTATCTTGATGTTAATACTTTGCTAGAGGGAAAGCCCTTGAAAATGGCAAGGCCTCTGGTATCTGGTTTCTTGTAGGTCCTGCTTAGCATATGAAAGTTCTTTAGAAACCTCCCTTTTACCTTACCTCCCCCAAATCAGCCGCTGGTCACAACCCCAGTGCAGCAGCTCTTTCTGTCCCTGGGTCCTGTCCTCGTGCTTTAATAAACCACCATTTTGCACCAAAGACGTCTCAAGAATTCTTTCTTGGTCATTGGCTCTAGACTCCACCCCACCAAACCTCACTTATGTTCGAAAACTTCCTCATTTGCCCTGCACATGGGGCTTTGAGTCTTTACATCTGGACGCTGAGCTTCCATGCAAAATTGGTGAGTACTTTCTCTCCTCTTTTTACTCTCATTTCAGGGGCTTTTCAAGGAGTGCGGTCTTATTGGAACACTTGCATGTCGATTGCTCAGGCTGTAGTCCTCTAGCCTGTGGCTGCTCTATGGGGAAAGAAAGCCTGCTTTTTGGCTGGAAGTTAGTATCCTAACTGGAATGGTAATAAGATGCAGAAACTTGATGCCCTCTCTTTATTCTTTTTCTGTTCCATCTGTTCTTGCTTTCTTTCGTTCGCTCATTCCTTCTTTTGACAGAGACACAGGGAGAGAGGGAACACAAGCAGGGGGAGTGGGAGAGGGAGAAGCAGGCTTCCCGCTGAGGAAGGAGCCCGATGTGGGGCTCAATCCCAGGACCCTGGAATCATGACCTGAGCTGAAGGCAGACACTTAATGACCGAGCCACCCAGGTGCCCCTTTATTCCTGTTCTTATATTAAGTTGTCTGTCTTGGGCATGGGACAGCCACCTAAGTCATCAGGGTGGCTGCTGGTCTTAAGACTCCTGTGTGTGGTTTCCTCCTGATTGATCTAATGTGATCCCCTCCACATCCTTGGTCTGGTAGCTTCTGGCCACAGGACCTCCAGTGGGGATGAAGTTTTAGAATATAGGTGAGGTTCAGTAGGGTGGAGTCCGGAGCCAACGGCCAAGAAAGAATTCTTGAGATGTCTTCGGTGCAAGTGGTGGTTTATTAACCCACAGGGATGGAACCCGTGGGCAGAAAGAGCTGCTTCCCTGGGGTTGTGAGGTGTGGCAGGTACCTTGGAGTTTGGGAAGGTGAGGAAAAAGGGAGGTTTCAGCCTTGCCATTGTCAAGGTCATTTTCCCCTTCTAAGCAAGGTATTAAGATAGTTGGGAGATTGCTAAAGAATGTCACATATGTCCCGCCCAGGAGTGGGGGTGGGGGAAGGTTGTAGGGTGTCAGCCTTTGGCTTTGTCCTCAGCCAGCCTTCTGTTCCCTCACCCCTGGGAGCTGGCTAAAACCAGTACCCGACTGAATTAAAATCCAACCTGGGGACCGTTTCTTAGGGAAGTTGGCTGTCAGGACCACGTGTGTGGGAATGTCGCTTAGACCACGATGGATTTCAGTCTTTACTGTTTCTTGTCAGTGTCCTCTACTAAGTACTTAAAGCTACAGAATTCAGTAATTTGTCCTTGTAAAACTTTTCTAGTATTCTCCATGGGTTAAAATGACAGGGCAGTACGCAACCTTCAGGACGGATGGTGGCAGGGCAGGGCAGGGCATTTCAGTCCGTCCACCAGACACCCATCTGTAGCCTAGGATGCCATGGGGAAGGAGAGGGATGCTGGTACCCCTCCAGGGCGTTTGAGGGCAGGAATTCTTTAGATGGCAAATTTGTGACTCTATTAAGTGCAGAACATGTTTACCAACAGATTTAAATATCCTTCATTTCCTTGCAATAAGAAGTGACTCTATTAAGTGCAGAACATGTTTACCAACAGATTTAAATATCCTTCATTTCCTTGCAATAAGAAGTCAAAAGCACGGACCTATGTGCTTCACGGGGAAGGCAGGATCAGGATCACTAGCAATGCCTTGTTTGAGGGACGCCTCGATTTGCTTTTGACACAGGGGAACGTCTGACGTATCCTGTGCGGGATGCCAGCCAGGAGTCGGGGGGATTTGGTAACGGACCTTCTTTACTTCTCTGGGAGCATGGCCTCAGTAGGCTTCAGCTCCCAAGGACTCTACCTTGAGGTGCCTTTTAACCCACTGGAAGCAAACTGCATTGCAAAACTTAGAAAGGACTGCGCTCCTGGAACCCTGCATGGCCTCCATGGGATCTGTCAGTCCCATCTCCTCTGCAGGAAATAGGGCAAATGAACCTATGGGATCCTCATTGCTCATACCTAGGCCTCCTGCAGAATGTGTTTGCCCGAGTCTGTCTGGCTAGGAATCCCCTCCTGACATATTGGATGATAATTACGTAACTAAGCCACCTCCTGGTAAACCCAGGTTGCTGGCAGATACGCAGGCCATCCCTAGCAAAGGGGACTCTGACTTTCTCTCTGTTCCTCCTAACAGATGTGGGGGCTTCTCCCTCACTCATTTCCTGGGTTGATGGCTGTAACTGGAGCCAACTGGGGTTAGGCTCCCTCAGGACGGAGACATTAAGTAATATTCCCAGGAGGCTGCTGAAACTCCCTTTGTTTCAGGGAAATTCCTGTCTTCTCTGGCCTGCCATTGACTGCCTAACCCCTCCCACCCTTGTCGGTGGGAAAACATGGTGTTTGCTCCTCCGTTGGAGCTGATGAGCTCTGAAACTGGGAACCCCTTCTCTGCCTTCTGGCCGCACTTTGTGTCTTCTGTCTTCCCCTTCCCCTGTTTCTACACCAATGTGGGTGTGGCCTGCGGGACTGGCCTCTAGACCATCCTTGGTGCCTCCTGCACCATGGGTCCTCCTCTCTTCATGGTCAGGGAGCTAGAAGAGCACCCCCTGGGCCTCACATCTTCCACTCCAGATTCCCCACCTGTGTGTCAGGTAAACACTGGAAGTGGGGTGGGCCCAGGTGGAATGTCTATCAGTACTTAAACTAAGTCAGTTTGTTGGTTAATTAAGATAAATGTGTCTTTAAAGTTACAGTGGTATGCCCGAGTTTTCGTGTCTGAGAGACCACCAAGGAGCCAACGACCTATGCAATCACATGAGGGTTTATTTGACAAACTTAAGCTTGGGCCCAAGTATACCTGGCATAGCAGAGTAGGGACTTGGACCCCGAGGTGACATGCTTAAGCTTGGGCCCAAGTATACCCAAGGCAGCAGAGTTGGGACTTGGACCCTGAGCTTAGTTAAGGCAGGGGTATTTATGGGTCATTACATGAGGCTGGGGGGGAGGAGAGAAAATTTGCTAAAGCAGGGTGGGGCTTCCTGGAACTAAAGTAAAGTAGGGGAAATTTCAGCCCTTGGGTGCAGGGGTCTGAGATGGCTGTACTTATGCTAAGGCTAAACCTGAGGTGGGATGGCCTTAATTTTTCTTGGCCTCCACACCAGCAGTAAATGTGAAACTTACTCTGTCGAGGTTTGCTAGAAGTTAAATAAGCTAATACGATTTCTGTTGCAATTTGTTAGCAAAAAGATGACTAAACTGATGGTTCATTGTCTCAAAGTTTTCATAGGTAATTGTTCAGAGAGCTTTCAAAGTCTTTGGACTTGGATGAGAAATGGAATTAAATTCATTGGACATCTAGGTCTTTTCCAAGTAGGATAAAGTGTTAAGTCATGAATTACTGGACATAGGTCCGTGCTTTTGACTTCTTATTGCAAGGAAATGAAGGATATTTAAATCTGTTGGTAAACATGTTCTGCACTTAATAGAGTCACAAATTTGCCATCTAAAGAATTCTGATGTAACCATTCACAATTGGTTACTCCTTAGTCTTTACTGTAGATTAAGGTCTCTGAAGGATGCAAAATTCTAAATGACTGATAGGAATGCATTTTTGTCGAAGGTAAAAGGTAATTTTGTCCTAAATAAGATGGTTGTTTGGAAAGATGGCTTGGGACAAAATCTGAATGCAAAGGAAAGTTGAAGTAGGTTTGTGAAGGAAAAATTTTGGAACGGAATTTTAGGTGTGGTCGGGGCGAATAAGATGAAAATAAACAGATTTTAAAGTAAACTGGCATAAGATTGAAAGTCTGCTTTCTCTCTGTTCAAATTTTGCACCAAAGATGTCTCGAGAATTCTTTCTTGGTCATCGTAACGTAACGTAACATAACATAACGTAAGCCTCACTTATGTTCTTAGACTTTATCACTATGACAAAATAGAAGGGCAAAAGTGTTTGGCAAGAATGGAGAAATATATAATACTGGGTACGGGAGTATGCAAATAGAAGATCCTACAGGAAACTTTTGCAAAATGCTAATGCAGCTTATTCTGATTAAATATTAGGGTTTTTTTGGGTAGGAAATGTTTGTTGAGAATGTTCTTTTCATAACCATAATGACATTGAGTGCTTTTCTTCCACTAACAAGTTTTTTTTTTTTTTTTTAACATTGCCATCTAGTTTTCATTTTCTGGTTCAGTGATAAAGAGCTCCCTAGACAGCCCCACTTCAGCACCTAATGCCCTGCAAGCCGATCTCCAGCAGAGCTTATTTAATCTAAACAACGTGAAACTTGAAGCTATATAGTCATATTCTGGAAGGGCTTGTAATTTCATGTTTTCTTTACTTTTATTTGTCTTTCTTTCATAGAAACACTGTACCAGTTAACCAAAATTCCTGTTTTTTAACTCAAACCAATGCATCCCTCACCAAAATCAAACTCTGGACTACTTTTCTCCGGGTGTTTCTAGAGAATTCCAGTTGTTGCTATTCCTTTCGTGGATCTTTTAAATTTTCCACTTCAGGCCTGTTATGCGCCCCCAAAAATGGGTCAGTGATTAAAGGAGCGAGACTGATATAAAGCGAAGGTCAAGCAAAGCTTTATTCCGCGCCAAGCATCAAGAATCAGACCGAACGTTTGGGGACGTGCCTCTTACAAGAGAGGGTGACCTTTCTCTGTTTCACAGACTAGCTTTTAAGGGCAAAGGCCATGCAGTTAGGCCTGGCTACGCACAGGTGGCCAATGAAACTGTAACACACAGAGAAAGCTGCACAGTCATGCTAGGTCACACACGGGTGACCAATTGAATTACAATTTACCCTAGTAGACATTTGAACCAGCCTATCACCTTGGTCAGAATTGGCGCCCAAAAGGTGCCCAAAGGGTGGGGCCCATACTCCTTGGTAACTAGGGAGACAGTATGCATCCCCCCACTGATCGGATGTCTCCCCCTGGCCTAACCCACCCTTGTATTTGAGCTTTGTTACCTGGGGCTGGTTTCCGGGACTTGTTTTTAAGTAAGTCCCCGGGGGGAAGGGGAACAGGGACAGTTTAAGGGTTAAACAACAAGGTTATTGTTAATGGAAGCCTCTTGCTAAATAGGTCCTTACAGGCCCCTGGGCAAATGCTAGAGCCCCAGGGAAGCTTGAAATTAACCACTAGGACTGTTTAGATCCTTTTCCTCTTGTCCTAGGATTTTTTTTCTTTTTTAAGATTGACATTTATGAAGCCTTCTGCATACCCCTGTCCTACCTGTGCCCCAGTACCCCCAGCCTGGATGGGACACTCTCTACAACTTCCTTTATGAGCAGCAGGAAATCTAGTGATTGCCCCATTAAATATCCCAGATTCAATTAGACTTCCACTTAATCTAACCTAGGAAAGCACTTGTTTGCATTTGGGAGGATATGAAGTGCCTAAGGTAACTGTGCCTTCCTAAAATGTGTGTTCACTTTTTTTTTTTTTAAAGATTTTATTTATTTATCTGTCAGAGTGAGCACAGGCAGACAGAGTGGCAGGCAGAGGCAGAGGGAGAAGCAGGCTCCCGCTGAGCAAGGAGCCCGATGTGGGACTCGATCCCAGGACTCTGGGATCATGACCTGAGCCGAAGGCAGCGGCTTAACCAACTGAGCCACCCAGGCGTCCCGTGTGTTCACTTTAATACCATTTTTTTTTTTTTTCTTAAAATGTGACTTGGATAGGACTAGTTAGAGCCAGATAATTCATTTAGACTTTGGGCCATAATTTAGACTACGAATGTAGCCACAATCTCTGCCTCATTATGATAAGGGCATTTCTGATATTTTTGCCTGCTATCTGAAAGACGAGTAAAAAGACAAATCAACAAGAGTGGAGGAAAGTTGACAAACAAAGTTGTAGAGAGTGGTGGTCTGAGTCTTATGAAAACAAATTCTTACCTTTCTTGGCACCACAATAAGGATCCACCATAGAGCAGTGCCAGGCACTGTTGGGGTTAATGGGGAGCAGGAAATCCACAGCAATACCTGGCTTGCTAAAATGTAACACAGAGGGCACTGGGGGCAATGGAAGGTTTGCTAGGAGGGCTGAGGCCCCTGGAATGCCCTGGCCTCTGACCCACTCTGCTGTTGGAATGCTGTGGAGAGGGGCCTTCCCCAAAGCTTTTCCCCAAACGGCTGCCCTGCGAGCTAAGATGTATGCATGGTCGCCCAGGCTATGTTTGGCAGAACTGGTAGAACAGGAAGATTAGCACATTGTATCTTTCCCGGAAACAGCTCCTCCTAGTTTCAGTGAGAGGATTTGTGATTACCCTAAAGGACCCATAAAGCAGGAGCAAAGAAGGGCAAAGGGTCTCCAAGCATTGCCTCTCTCGACCACAAAGTTTGGAGTAATCTTTGATCCGTCCATACAGAGATGGCTGTCCATTCCTGGCAAGACACTACTTTTCTGAAGTCATGTGTTCTCATGAATTTCTTGAAGTATAATTCATACACATTCTTACATTAGTTTCAGATGTGCAATATCATGGTTCATCAGCTCTGCAGGTTGCTCGGTGTCATGAAGGGAAGTGCACTCTGCTCTTTTATCTTCTTCAGCACCCCCCCCAACCATCAGTCTTTTCCATTTAAGAGTCTTTTTGTCTATTTTTCGTGGTTTGCTTCTTAAATTCTACATATGAATAAAATCATTTATTTGTCTTTCTCTGACTAACTTATTTCACCTAGCTTTGTTCCCTCTGGGTCCATCCATGTTTTTGTGAATGGGACGATCTCATTCTTTTATACGGCTAACGGATACGACATTGTACATATGTGCCCTGTCTTGATTCACTCATCTAGCAGGGGACACTTGGGTTGCTCATCAACAAAACAAAAAGGCAGCCTCCTAAATGGGAAAAGATATTTGCAAATGATCTATCCCATAAGAGGTTAATATGAAGAGGAAAATAACCCAGAGTTGGCCCAGGCCAGGAGGCCCCAGAAAATGGAAAGTTACTAACAATAAGCAAGAGATAAGCAGAAGCCCTACTGGCAGCAAGAGCTAACCAGCCTCTTTTCTGCTTCTGTAAACAGGCTTCCTGCCCCAGGCTCCCTGCACTCCTTTTCCCTTCCAAAGCAACTCCTGCTCCCCCAGTTTAAACCCACCTCCCAGCAGTCAGCATGGCCCTGGGAACCTGACTGCCTGCCATCCCCTGTGAAAGCCTTGTGACCCTGTTGCCCGGGGTCCAGAGTTTCAAGCGTGGTCTCATCTGGGTCTGCCTGCATGAAATAAATTCGAGTACTCCTACTTCTCCAACTGTCCCTTGAGCTCTTGCTGGTCTGATTTTCATTTTTCTGCAACAAATATCCAAAATGTAAAGAACGGATACAACTCAACACCAAATAAAACAACCCAATTACAAATGGACAGAGAAGCTGAATAGATGTTTTTCCAAAGGCAACATACATACAGCCAACAGAGACAGGAAAAGATGCTCCACATCACTCATCGTCAGGGAAAGCAGATAGAAACCACAGTGAACTGTCACCTCACACCTGTCAGAATGGATAAAAAAAAAAAAAAAAAAAAAAAAAAAACAGAAGACACAGCAAG